>NC_135369.1:142442906-142753085 GCF_049243985.1 Paroedura picta
GCCATCTTCTAGAGTTTTCATAGCTGACATGGCAGCTTGGCAGAATACTGTATTTTGCATGTCATCTTTTATTGTGCATTCTCTGAAAGGGAACTGACAATAGCGTCTGTACCAAGAGAATCAAAGTCTCCTGTAACGACCTTTGAGATTAGGTTTTTAACCTTTCAAAGTCTAACAAAAACCATTAACTGAAATAGCTGATAATTATATAGGCATGCAGAGGCACTTTAATACTTACTTTGTCCTTACATAAACTGAGGTCTTTTGTTTCATGGTTTTTTTGGTCTTCAAGTCACAGCTGACCTGGGGTGATCTCCATTAGAGGTAGTTCCCCATTGCCTGCCTCTACATAGCAACACTGGATTTCCTTAGTGGTCTCTAATTCAAATACTAACCAAGGCTGATCTTGATTAACTTCCAAGATCTGAGGTGGTAAATCTTGAATTCAAGCCACAAGTTGTGAACAATTAGGCCAATGTATATGTATGTACATGTGTAAAATATATCTATATCTTAATTTTCCAGAGAGGGGGTAAAGTACGGCAGTACAAGCCAATAGGTAGGAAGCAGGGATAAAGTCTCTCTCTTGGGTCTCTAAGTAGAAGATGAGAGGTGCTACTTTCTTCCAAATAAATTTAAATTACTTCAACTCTGTACCCATGATGGCAAAAAAAAAAACCCTCGCATAAGAGCTGGAACTTCTCATGCTGATGGAAAGGTATGATCTAGTAGGCATCACAGAAACTTGGTGGAATGATTCTCATGACTGGAATGTAATGGTGGATGGATATGAACTGTTCAGAAAAAACAGAATAGATCGAAGAGGTGGAGGAGTGGCACTGTATGTGAGGAACGGGCTTACCTGTCAGGAAATTCTAGTGAAGGAGAGCATATCTACAGTGGAAAGCATCTGGGTGAAAATAAGCGAGGGGAAAACAGTGTGGTGGTTGGTGTCTGCTACCGACCGCCTGACCAACGAGAGGATGTGGATGCTGCACTTTGTGAGCAGCTTGAGAAAATATCCAAGCGGCAGGACCTTGTCATCATGGGTGACTTCAATTTCCCAGATGTGTGCTGGGAAACAAACTCTGCCAAGCGTCCTCAGTCATACAACTTTCTGACCTGCCTGGCTGACAATTTCATTTATCAAATGGTAGATGAACCCACAAGAGGTTCAGCCATACTGGACTTAATACTGACCAACAGGCAAGAGTTGGTGGATGAGGTGAAGGAGGTGGGGACCCTAGGGGGAAGTGACCATGTCCTCGTAGAATTCCTTTTGAGGTGGGGAGCCAAGGAAGCTTGTAGCCAGACGCGGATGTTGGATTTTCGTAGGGCAAACTTTAATAAACTCAGAGACATGATGAGTGTCATACCATGGACGAGAATGCTGGAAGGGAAGGGAGCATGTGAAGGGTGGGCGCTACTCAAACAAGAGCTATTGCATGCTCAATCAATGACTATCCCAGAAAGACGAAAACACTGCAGGAGCTCTAAGAAGCCTATTTGGATGAACAGAGAACTTCAAGAGGAACTAAGAAAGAAAAGGAAAATGTTCAGGAAATGGAGGGAAGGACAGAGCTCTAAAGAAGAGTACCTACAGGTTACTAGGCACTGTAGATCAATCATCAGAAAGGCCAAAGCTGAGCTAAGATTGGCCAGGGAAGCCCATTGTAACAAGAAAAGATTTTTCAGTTATGTGAGGAGCAAACGTAAAATAAAGGAGGCAATAGGCCCACTGTTGGGTGCGGATGGACAAACTCTAACGAAAGATGCAGAGAAAGCAGAAAGGCTTAGTGCCTATTTTACATCTGTTTTTTCCCACAGGTCAAAGTGTTTAGGCACATTTAGAGATGGCCATAGCCAAAGGATAGTGTCTGGGTGGCAGGTTAACATGGATAGAGAGGTTGTCGAGAGGCATTTAGCTGCACTGGATGAGTTCAAATCCGCTGGTCCGGATGAAATGCACCCGAGAGTACTCAACTTTCCAGAGAACTTGCACAGCCCTTGTCCATCATCTTCGGAACCTCTTTAAGGACTGGAGATGTCCCGGAGGACTGGAAAAGAGCAAACGTTATTCCGATCTTCAAAAAAGGGAGGAAGGATGACCCAGGAAACTACAGACCAGTGAGTCAGACCTCTGTTGTGGGGAAGATAATGGAGCAGATATTAAAGGGAGCGATCTGCAAACATCTGGAGGACAATTTGGTGATCCAAGGAAGTCAGCATGGATTTGTCTCCAACAGGTCCTGCCAGACCAACCTAGTTTCCTTTTTGACCAAGTAACAGGTTTACTGGATCGGGGAAATTCGGTTGATGTCATTTACTTGGATTTTAGTAAAGCTTTTGACAAGGTTCCCCATGATGTTCTGATGGATAAGTTGAAGGACTGCAATCTGGATTTTCAGATAGTTAGGTGGATAGGGAATTGGTTAGAGAACCGCACTCAAAGAGTTGTTGTCAATGGTGTTTCATCAGACTGGAGAGAAGTGAGTAGCGGGGTACCTCAGGGCTCGGGGCTCGGCCCAGTACTTTTTAACATATTTATTAATGATCTAGATGAGGGGGTGGAGGGACTATTCATCAAGTTTGCAGATGACACCAAATTGGGAGGACTGGTAAATACTCCGGAAGATAGAGACAGAGTTCAACGAGATCTGAACACAATGGAAAAATGGGCAAATGAGAACAAGATGCAATTTAATAAAGATAAGTGTAAAGTTCTGCATCTGGGTCAGAAAAATGAAAAGCATGCCTACTGGATGGGGGATACGCTTGTAGGTAGCACTGTGTGTGAACGAGACCTTGGGGTACTTGTGGATTGTAAACTAAACATGAGCAGGCAGTGTGATGCAGCGGTAAAAAAGGCAAATGCCATTTTGGGCTGTATCAACAGGGGCATCACATCAAAATCACAAGATGTCATAGTCCCATTGTATACGGCACTGGTCAGACCACACCTGGAGTACTGTGTGCAGTTCTGGAGGCCTCACTTCAAGAAGGACGTCGATAAAATTGAAAGGGTACAGAGGAGAGCGACGAGGATGATCTGGGGCCAAGGGACCAAGCCCTATGAAGATAGGTTGAGGGACTTGGGAATGTTCAGCCTGGAGAAAAGGAGGTTGAGAGGGGACATGATAGCCCTCTTTAAGTATTTGAAAGGTTGTCACTTGGAGGAGGGCAGGATGCTGTTTCTGCTGGCTGCAGAGGAGAGGACACGCAGTAATGGGTTTAAACTTCAAGTACAACGATATAGGCTAGATATCAGGAAAAAGTTTTTCACAGTCAGAGTAGTTCAGCAGTGGAATAGGCTGCCTAAGGAGGTGGTGAGCTCCCCCTCACTGGAAGTCTTCAAGCAAAGGTTGGATACACACTTTTCTTGGATGCATTAGGATGCTTAGGGCTAATCCTGCGTTGAGCAGGGGGTTGGACTAGATGGCCTGTATGGCCCCTTCCAACTCTATGATTCTATGATTCTATATTCTCTCATGTGGAAAGGAATTTGGATAAATGTGTGTGTGTGTATGGGGGGTGATCACATAGATGCTACCTCTTTTCCCAACTGCAATCCCCTCACAAGGAGGTGATCACCAAATAAGAGCTGCTAGAAGTAAACACAGTGGCATGTTTGTTTAGCTGTTTTGAATTTGAGAATGGGCTAGTGTTTTATGTTCAGGACCGAGATGAAACAACACTGTTGGTGTATTTGACAAGCAGAGGGAGAATTGGCAGTGGGAGAACATGAGACAAGGTAAGGAAAAGAGACACTTGTTCGCTTTCTTCTCTTTCATGCCTCTCTCAGCCAGAGCATCTACTCATTAATGTCAATGTGCCATCAACCTGCAAGTGCTGGTATTATCAAGGTGGCCCATGACAAAGCAACAAGCATGGGAGGTGGCCTGGGAGGATAAGGAAAATGATATAAATTGTGTTTTCTTGTAAACTTGGTGCAGCACTATCATAGGCTCAGTCAGTGAAGGGGAGTTGTCATATTGTCTACAGAGGTCCCCCCCCACCCCCAGACATTGTTCAGAATTCATGTTTTACATGCAACTGGCATAGGGCACCTGTGAGAGATTTGAAATTCTTTTGGAGTATCAACCTGCTACCCAACAATTTACCTACCAGAGTTTCTCAAGGTAGGTTTTGGCTTTGACATTGGTAAAAATGAGCTCTTGAAGCTTTTCATGGCATTGAGGTAATCTCTGTGTTTTTGATTCTGGAGGAGTTAAATATCCATGCTGAGGCTCCTGTGTCTATGGCAGCTCAGGGGTTAATAATCATGGAATGTCCCAAAATATTCCTGTCCTCACACCTTTGGCAGGTTTCTGACAGAATGCCTTCTCCCATATGAACTTGCCTATTCACTGAGATTAGTATGAGTGACTCTGCTCTGGACAAAACCAAAAAGGAGGGGCACTTTAGAAGGTGGACTTTATGGTATTATACCCCATTGAAGTCCTTCCCCTCCCCAAACCCCACCCTTTTCAAGATCCAAGCCCAAGCAGGCCTGTAGCTAGTCTTCCAGGGCACCAATTGGCCACTGCGTGAGACAGAATGCTAGACTACATAAACCAAAGGTCTGATCCAGCAGTGCTCTTCTTATGTTCTCTGAAGCTCTGGAACTTTCTCCCTGGGACATCTGCCTGACTTTTGCTTTACGAGAAAGAACATCTGAGATAGAGCAGGAGTTATCAGATATTTCAGTATCTCTAGTCGTAAAATGAAGGTGTTAGAAGTATGCCTCATCCAGCTACTGCCAGTCCAAACTCACCTAGGGGAGAGAATGTATTGGAAAAGAGGAAAGAAGTACAAATTGTATTTTTGAATGTAAGTCACTTTGAGGATTTTATAATTGAAAAAGTGATACACTAATGTATGCTAGCACCTGACAATTATTGTTTGTTTAATTTATGTTTGAATATGCTAATTGAATCTGTTTGGGATTTTCTCACTATCTGAGGATTCTAATCTGTTTTGATGTTGGTCTTCTTGGGTTTACAATTAATCTATATATGGTTACCTTTTTTTCTCTCCCCCTGCTGGTTCATTTTTATGGGGGGGGGCTGGATAAAATACTTGTTATTGCATGGGATTACCATTAAATATCATTGTGAGGTATTTGGGACAGTATTCCAAAAAATACCTGCCAGAAATACCTATCTGCAACATCATGCAAGCCCATACTTGTACTGTGCAGTTATAGTGTTATCACCTCTGATCTACTTCTAGATTAAAATGCCTTTTCTTTCAGCTGTTGTTTGTGGCCGCATTTTGTGAGGCACTGTGCTTCACTATTTTTTTTTTACAAGTGTAAGTATCTCTCATAACAACAAAGAACTAGCAACCACCAGATGTTTGGGTGGGGGGCAGATACAAATGCATCTGCACCATTACAGTTAAATATATTTTAACAGAGAGTCTCACAGATTAGTAAAAGTGATTAAACAACACAATCCTATGAATTACTTGGAAGTAATTCATAATCAATTCAAAGCTTGTTTCTGGATAGACATTAGGAGGGGTGTAAGAGATACATTAACTCTAGACCAGTGGTTCTCAGCCTGGGGATCGGGACCCCTTTGGGGGTCAAATGACCCTTTCACAGGGGTTGCGGCAGGGCAAGCAGCTTGGCCGGGGGGGGCGCCATCCACACAACAGCCTTGCGGGTAGATCGAGATAGAGCATTCATCTGTCTGGAGCGGCAGAAAAGAGCAAGATTGGCATAGTGGGACAAGAGGCAGAACTGAATTTAGAAATCCTGGGGGGGGGGAACGATTTATATACAATCATGAACAATGGATCTTCATATCATTGGGCAGTTTGGAATTAATTTCTGTGAAAGAACACTTGCATAATTTTATGGTTGGGAGTCACCCCAACATGAGGAACTGTATTAAAGGGTTGAGGCATTAGGAAGGCTGAGAACCACTGCTCTAGACAACATAGAATTCTTATGAAGACTGTGACACAAAGCAAAGGCCATCTGCAACTGAATTTAAAAAAGAGTAATCCTTTATCTGAGATTCTTCACCTAGACATAAATAAAATTACAATTTGGCAATATCCTGAGGTTATAATTTTGGCACAAAACGAGGGGGAACATCCTATGGTTGTCAGTAAGACCGTTTATGCACTGGAGGTTTCATGCTGGGTTGCAGGCTGGAGTTTTAGTCGTGGCAGGTGGCCCCACCTCTTCCTGCACCCACACGGGGGAGCATTTGGCCCAGTGCACCTCATCTGCCCCCTATTTGTGTTCCTGCATGAGAGCTGGGGCAGTAAAGTGCCCAGTGCATAAACGGTCTAAGGGAAAGCAGTGTTCTAATCTGTACTTAAGGTTGCTCACTGGGGGTGGGACATGGCACTGACCATTGCTAGCATTTGTTCTGCAGAAATTGGCTGTTGAAGCTTTTAATGGCATGAACTTTATTTATTTATTTTAGTATTTGAATTTCTATCCCACCACTTTCCATAGACTTGTGGCGGGTTACATAAAAATAGATAAAACCCCCAATAAAAACCAATCAGCACTCCCCTTAACAACAGCTACATATTATCACCGACAACTGTATATCAGGCTACTTTTCAAGGCAGAGAAACCGGGAACAGTAAAATGTTGGCAACAGTATTCTGTACTGTTGTTAATCATCAAACTTGCATGGAGCAATGACTGAACTCTCTCCTTCTTGCTGTCCCTTATTTCTGAATGTGCATTGAGAGTCTCTGTCTAATCTTTGCTTTCTCTTATAGCTAGAGAAACATTTGTGTTATCCCGCCTAGATTAATATCCATAGTATATAAAAGGTAAAGGTATCCCCTGTGCAAGCACCGAGTCATGTGTATATAATACTTTGTTAATAAGATTCTTAACTAATCACTTCTCCTTCTGCCTCTCCTAAAAGTTTAACTACATAATAATGGAACAGAAAACATACTAGGTTGCCAACTGCCTGGAGAAGAAACATCCTGTTGTTTAATATAGGCTGACTAGGATGTTACCAGATCATCTTATTTACCTCCTTGTAAAACATTTCAGTATTAAATGTAAAAACATTTTAGTATTATATTACTGACAATGTTCTGAGACTCATCTTCTGGAACAACAGAGATAAGTCATTATAGATGCAAGCAATTGTATCTCCTCCACATTCATTCCACAATAATGTTCATTTTTCAGGTGCCACAAGAACTTGTGTGGTACAGCCATTTTTTTTTCTCCTACTGGTGGAATCTGGTTCATCTTACAATGGAAAGGCTTCTCCATTAGTGAAAGTCTGCTAGTACAAGGGTCTGTTGCTTGGAGAGCACAAACTCTGATTCCAGTCCTTAGTTATTATTTCCTAGATAGTTTGCTTAGAACTTTAGTATTTAATGACTGTACTTTAGGGTTTTACTCCCTTCAGTTCAGGAAAGTATGAGAGCAAATCCACTGTTCTTGAAATAGGTTTTATTTTTAAGCACTTTAAAAAGCCATGTCCCTTTCATATCAATTTAATGTGTAAGAAATAAGCACTTGAAGCTTTTCATGGCATTGAGGTAAATAACATCAGCTGGTAAATAACTCATTAGGTCTCTAGTAAAAGGACAGGATCTTGCCCCCTCCATATCTGTTTGTGGCAAATGGGCAATTTACTGCCCTTAACTTTTTTGGTCCTAAGCTTTAAAAAAATTAATATCAACAAGATCAGGATAATCCTAATTACATTAATTGGTGATAACCACAACACTTTAATAAATATGGTTGCCAGGCTTTCACTCCAGTTTATTTAAATAGGAATAATTGAAATATAGCAAAAACACAGCAACCCTGTGTATTAAATGTTAGGTTTTTCAATAATTTCTTCCATGTTATCAAAATTCCACACATTTTGTATAAAGAGGAACAATTTAAAAAATCCCTGTAGCTCCAAAAGTAACCCTCAATAGTGCAATGTATGAACAAGGAATTATTAATTTTATCAACTTATAGGCCTATGCTTACTGTGTATATCTTTCACTAAATATTTGTAATGATTAGCATTCATCTGAGAAACCGAAAGGTCACCTTTAAAATAAAATGATGAAATGCATTTGAGCAGTTTAGCTGAATGTGACTTACAGCATAATCTTAAGTATATTTACTTGGAAGCAAATCTGACTGAGTTCAGTAGGCTTCAGTCTGTAGCTTTTATCTTGTGAAATATTTATGATTGCTTTCAGTATGGTTTCCTTAGGGAACAACTTGCTTAATGTTTTGTTTATATATATCTATTAATTTGTAATGCATCAGGGGAAGCATGTAATTGAATTATCTCAATAGTACAAAATCATACTGCAGCCAATGCAATCCTTAAATTTACCTAGAAGCTAAAATGACTAACTGAATCCAGTGTATTTTGGACCACAGGACTTACAGGGAAGGACAATAATGCTAGGAAAAGTAGAAGGTAGCGGAAAAGAGGAAGTCCCAACACAAATGCTATAAATGAAGCCATGGCCTTCTGTTTTCAAGACCTGAGCAAGGCTGTTAATAGGATGTCTAAGAAGTCCTTGAGTTGGAAGCAATCTAAGGACACTTAACACTCAAGGCAGATCTTCTGTGTCTTCCCCCTCCCCGTCCTAATAAAAAAGATGCTATTTGAATGATTGTAAAATTAATTTGTCTTCAGTCTAAGAACATTTAACATTTCCTTGCCCTAAACAAATTGTTTGACTTTTAAACTTTTACTTTTTGCCATTGCAGTTGCTCCAGGAAGCATCTTTCTGCTCCAACTTGCATGCTGTCATTTTTGTTGGATTTGCTGAGAGTTTAGTGATCAAATGAACACAACCATCACTACCAACATGCCTCTTTAGAACTTGCACAGATGCAAGGTTAGCTTACTTTGAAGCAATCATTCAATTTCAAGTTCAGGTATCTACGCCGGCCTACCCTTATCCTTGATCCAGAAACTGCAACTAGTCCAGAACATGGCTGTGAGGGTCCTCACAGCAACACCTCAGAGGTCCCACATCCGGCCCATCCACCAGCAGCTGCACTGGCTCCTGGGTGAAATCCGGATCAGGCTTAAGGTGTTGGTTATCACCTTTAAGGCCATATGCGGTCTGGGCCCAGTATACCTGAGGGACTGCCTCTCCACCTACACTCCTCAAGGAGCCTTGTGCTCTACTACTTCCAACCTCCTGGTGGTCCCTGGCCCCAAGGAAGCCTGCTTGACCTCAACCAGGGCCAGAGCTTTTTCCATTCTGGCCCACACCTGGTGGAATGAGCTCCCAGAGGAGATCAGGGCCCTGACAGAACCTAAACAGTTCCACAGGGCCTGCAAAAGGGAGCTCCTCCGCCAGGTATTTGGTTGAGGTCGACCAAACCACCGCTTCCAGTTGGCCCTCAAGCTCTCCCCCTCTACGACCAACACTAATCGGTTGCCCACAGGGTCCTGTAAGAGTTGAGCTGAGGCTCTCACAATTTCTATTTTATGGTATTATTGTTATGATCTTGTTAAGTTATTATTGTTATATTACTGCTGTTACTGTTACCTGTTACCATGTTTTAATTATATCCTTCCCTGTTTTCTGTAAACCATTCTGAGCCCTCCGGGAGGATGGTATATAAATATAATAAATAATAATAAATAATAATAAATAATGTACATCAGTGGTCCCCAACCTTTTTATCACCAGGGACCACTCAACGCCGGGGACCACTCAACGCCTTTTACTGAGGCCCGGTGTGGGGGGGAAGTTTACTCCTCTACTCTCAACCACTGCCCTAATGCTCTCTGATCGCTATGGTAATGTTTAAACATCCCTTCAAAATAAGATACAGACACGACACAACAATGAACATAAGGAACATTTTATTTTCATGGAAATTTTAACTCATGACAATGACAAATCAATGAAGTAAAGGGCCGGGGGAGAAGGTGTCCTTTGGGGCCCACCTCCAATTAGTCGAAGGACCACATGTGGTCCACAGCCCACAGGTTGGGGATCGCTAATGTACATGATTGAGTTCAAATGGGCTTACTCAAGTGTGTGGGAGTGTAGGCTGAGGGGAGGGTAAAAGGATAATTTTGTTAAGCCAGCTGGTTAAATGTGTTTACATTTTGCTGAAATCAATGAAGTTAGGTTTTAATTAACCTAGTCCCCATTTTTATGAAATGACCACTAAATAGCACTTGGATCAGAACTTGTGATTATAAATTGTGCATAAAGTTATTTTATTAGGAGATAATTTTACTGGCATCAGTCATGGAAACAGATTATGGTACAAGTTGAGTACAGTAAAAGACAAGAGTGCCTTTTTATGCCAGTTTTGACTTTGCTATTTTGTATTGCATTCAGGTTTCAAAACATAAATTAAAAAACACTTTAAATGTCTTATTCCTGAATGTAAGTTTGTAGCTATCATGGCAGCAGGGCGAGAACTACAATGTGTACTTTTAAAGGCAAAGGCAAACTTTTTTCCTTACATTACTTTTCTAGCAAGTAGCCCGATTACTAAGTAGGGAAAGGGCTACTGGTGATGGTTGAAGAGGAATGAGAAATTCTATACAGCGTGGGATTCACTGAAAGAAGAAATTAGTGAATGGGCGGATGGCGTAGGTCTGATAAGAACGGGCATGTGTGGCATAGACTGAAGTATGTTTGAAAGGAAGGTAGACATGATGAGCTGTATTTGCTAAGCCAGCACCGAAGGGCATTAACTAGGATCCCAGTTCCTGCGTACGCCCATTCTTCTGGAGAACAGCAGGCGTCCTAAAGCTAACTTTACGTCAGAAGCAAAGGCATTTAGGGGAGCAGGTCGGGGGCAGCCGAAGCGTGAGCACGAAAGAGTCCGGCGGAGGGGAGGAAAAGGGCTCTTTACAGGGGGGGAGGGGCAGGCGCCCCTGAAGCCGGGACGGTCCAGTTTACCCCTCCCCCTTCAACGCAGATAGGGGCTGTCTCCAAATTCTCCACATTTAGCAGGAACGGATAGGGGGAGGGCCTGGAGCTCCAACTGCTTCCGTCGCAGGGGAAGGAAAGCACGCTTCTGTAAGGGGAAGGTTATTTCCCTTCGTCCCCCGGGGAGCGCTCTTGGCGGGGAGGGCGGATGAGCCAGGAGGCGGCGCGTGGAACTCTGGGAGCGATGACGTATGCTGAGGCCACCGCCCTCCCGGCTCAAGCTATATAAAGAACGTTGCTCGCCGCTTCGGTCTTTTTCGCAACGGGTTTGCCGCCGCTTCAGAGGTAGGATGCGCGCGTGGCCGGGCCGAGGCCGTCGCGAGGGAAGGGGCGGGGCGGAAGCGGGCCTGAGGGGGGGGGGAGGAGAAGAATAGAGGCGCCTCGTCCTCGAAGGCCGCAGAGGGGCACGAGGGCGGTGTCGTTTCGGGGGGGGGGGGACTGAGCGCGCGTGAGGAATGCGGCCTGCACTTCATCCATGTCTCCTCCGCCCACCCGGGGAAGCGTGGCGTCTCCGTGGCCGAGTGGGAGCTCGCCCGCCCTCGACGCCCTTCCCCGCCCCAGTGGAGAGAGCGGCCCTTGTCGCGGCGACACACGAGGCGGGAGTGGGAGGCGGCGGTTGCGGTCGTGGCAGGTGTGTCCTCCAGGCTCCCACCCTCCGCCGCCGCCGCCCAGCTCTTCTCTGCCGCCCTCCCAGGCGTTCTCGGGCTGCCCCCGCCCTTCCCTTCCCAACTCGCCCGTCGAACTAAGTTAATTCCAGCCTTTTCTTAGACTTTTTCTCCTCTTCTTCCCCCGCTCCCCCCCCGCTCCGCGCTGTTAAAAAAATGGCCGCGGCTGCCGCTGCCGTCACAAAATGGAGGACGCGGGCGGGGCCGACGAGTCGCTCACCCCCCCCCCCCGGCGGCGGCGCGTGCTCCCTGCCTGCCTGCCTGCCTCCCTCGCGCCCTGCCTCGACACAAAGGATCCGGAGCCGCCCCAGCCGGCCTCTCGCAGGGCCCGCGATGGCCGCGCAGTGACGAAGAAAGGGGCTTCGGGTCCACGAGGTGGAGGTCCTCCTCGGCCGCCTCCCCCTCCTCCCACCCTCCGGCTTAGAGGTGGGTGGAGCTGCCGTACTCGAGGCAGGCCTGGGCCTAGTTCCGCCCAGCCTGGCTGTGTCCTTCAGAGGACCGACGGTAAGCGGCGCTGGAAAGTGGACCTGCTTAGCTGAATAAGATTTGGTTGGGTTCCTTCCCACACAGAGACCAGACAGAACTTGTACCTTCTCCTCTCTGCTGTTGTAGTTAATAACTGAAGTGCTTTTAAATCTTTTTTTCTATCCCAAGGTGTTTCATCTGAAGTGCGAGAGAACCATCCACTAAAGATCTAAAATGGGAAAGGAAAAGACCCACATCAACATTGTTGTCATTGGACATGTCGACTCTGGCAAGTCTACCACCACTGGTCATCTGATTTACAAATGTGGTGGCATTGATAAGAGGACCATTGAGAAATTTGAGAAGGAAGCCGCTGAGGTTGGTTTCTTTACTTGAAATATGTTGTGCTTAATTTCCATAAATGTTTTTGTTCAGTTTACACAACGAAGCGAAGAGAATTTTATCACAAGAATTATCAAGTTTTGTAGTTAAAACTTACTTTTTAAAGGTAGTTTTGAGATTATTCTACAACGCTGTCAACATTTTATTCTGAATTGTTTGGTTTGGGATCTCTGGATTACCACTTTAAATTTTTCAGGTAGGATAGAGCAGGATCATAGTTTGATTCTTTCCTTGAGAGCTATTTTTTGAAGTTAAAAGGGAATTGCATGATTTGGAAAAGGGTTTCTACTGCAGTTCCTCACATGCATTTTTTGGAACATGAATAAAGTACTCTGACAGGTACTTAGGTTAATGGTAAATGTGTCCCTTATATTTACAGGTAATACTGGAGCATTAAGTAGATAGCATTTACTTGGCTGTTCTATGGACAGTTGAAGAAAGCCAGTAAAGCACCTGATTTGGGATAAAAGGTTATGGTGGAATAGAAGAGGTATTTGGGGATTGAATACCAAGCCTTATCTGTTAAACTGGGTATATCCAACACAGACAAATTTTCATTGATATTAAATGCTTTAAGATCCAAAGAAAGCAACCATGTTCTCAAAGTAAGCATGATATGTGTGAATGGATATTTTGAACAAGTACATTTTAAAATTCTTTTAAACAGCTCTGTTGAGTATGGCAATTGTTGAACCTATTGATTGTATGTGGGCTGGAGTGAGCACACTTTCTGGCTCCAAGAAGGGGGCCAACCTTCACCTAAATGTAATTGATAGGTTGAGGGATAACATTTACCTCACAAAGATTAGGTAACTCATCACCTAAGGCTCTAGTCTTTCCACTCAGTCATCTTTACTCAATTTGGATCTCCTTTAACCACTTGGCTGCAGAACAAAGCAGTTTCTGAATAGGTAAGCCTGAGTGTTACCACCTTATTGATTCTAAAACCACCATCCCTATAACTTAATTGGGACATTCACAATATCCCATTTTCAATACTAATCCGTTTGAACTAGAGTCAATACGCTGGGCTGTTGTTCTGGCATAAGCAAGCTTGACTGATGTAAGTCTGTATTAAGTGCTGCCAAGTTGTTTCCAATTTATGTGATCCTATGAATATCCTCCAGTACAGTCCTGCTCAGGTCTTGTCAACATTTTATTCTGAATTGTTTGATTTGGGATCTCTGGATTACCACTTTAAATCCCTGTGTTAATTGTGGGGATTTTGTTAGTGGAATTGCCCCTTCAATAAGATTGGAGAATGCCTAGGAGAGCAAATGAAACAACTTGGACAGGCTGACTATTCAGGAGTTGCAATGTTAGGAAGTAATGGATTGAAGTGTCACTGGGCTGGACAAGTGAAACCGGTGTGGAATTTGTCACCATATGTGCCAAGTGCCTCTTTGCTAAATATAAGTAGTATTCCGTTTCACAACATAGATGTGTGTTATATTTAAAGTCTGTTTGCTGACTGGCTTAATCATTTGAGTATATTTTGTATGCAGCACATTGATTCCTTTGTTCTTGATGTCTAGATGGGCAAGGGCTCTTTCAAGTATGCCTGGGTTTTGGACAAGCTGAAGGCCGAGCGTGAACGTGGTATCACTATTGATATTTCACTGTGGAAATTTGAAACCAGCAAATATTATGTGACCATCATTGATGCTCCTGGGCACAGAGACTTCATCAAAAACATGATTACTGGTACCTCTCAAGTAAGCAAGCAAAATTTTAGAACAAGCCTTAGGGCTTTTTGGGATGGGATATTCTACTGTCCCATGTATAGCACAATGAGATGTCATCGTGAGGGGCAGTAAATTAATACATTTAATGAAACATAAATATTGTGTTAGTGATTAATTTGTAATTATGTTTTGTTTTAATTGACTTTTTACAGGCTGACTGTGCTGTCCTGATTGTTGCTGCTGGTGTTGGTGAATTTGAAGCTGGTATCTCTAAGAATGGGCAGACCCGTGAGCATGCCCTTCTGGCCTACACGCTGGGTGTAAAACAGCTCATTGTTGGTGTTAACAAAATGGATTCTACCGAACCACCATACAGCCAGAAGAGATATGAGGAAATTGTCAAAGAAGTCAGCACATACATAAAGAAAATTGGCTACAACCCAGATACAGTGGCTTTTGTACCAATTTCTGGCTGGAATGGAGATAACATGTTGGAGCCCAGCTCTAACGTAAGTCACATTTCCTATATAGATGAGATTAGTCATTTTATGACTATAATGTATGATGTTGTAAACTGTTGGTCTCTAAGCAATGAGGACAGAATGAATTTAATAAAACATTCTCAAACTAAGTATTGGATTAAATTCTCACTTATTTACAATGTTTTGCTGGATAGATGTTTCAGGAAAGTACTATATGTGGTGTTCCTTTGCAGATGCCCTGGTTTAAAGGATGGAAAGTGACCCGCAAAGATGGCAATGCAAGTGGCACTACACTGCTGGAGGCTCTGGATTCTATCTTGCCACCAACTCGTCCAACTGACAAACCTCTGCGTCTTCCTCTTCAGGATGTCTACAAAATTGGGGGTATGAATTAAAAGAAACTTATATTAAGGACAAGCAGCAGTAAAATATGCAGTGAACCTTTGCTTCCCAGTGCAAGCAATATGAACAAAGAACTTAATCATAAAACTCAGGGCACATGTCTGTTTCTTTAATAGTGGTATCTCATCCCTGTGTTGCCTATTGCAGATGGCTTATGCCCAGTAATTTGCTGCCCATTTAGTTAAAATTGCTTTGTTTTTTTCAGGTATTGGTACTGTTCCAGTTGGCCGTGTGGAAACTGGTATTCTCAAACCAGGCATGGTGGTAACATTTGCCCCTGTCAATGTTACAACTGAAGTAAAATCGGTTGAGATGCATCATGAGGCTCTAAGTGAAGCTTTGCCTGGTGATAATGTTGGTTTCAATGTCAAGAACGTATCTGTTAAAGATGTTCGTCGAGGAAATGTTGCTGGTGACAGCAAAAATGACCCCCCAATGGAAGCTGCAGGGTTTACAGCACAGGTATTTAGCAGAAATAAAGTATTGACATTCTTGGTAATCTTTGATCAGGTTTGCAGCAGTGCTAAATAGACTAACTTTTAAAACTGTTTAATAGGTTATCATTCTGAACCACCCTGGCCAAATTAGTGCTGGCTATGCTCCCGTGCTGGATTGCCATACTGCTCACATTGCCTGCAAGTTTGCTGAGCTGAAAGAGAAGATTGATCGTCGTTCTGGTAAGAAGTTGGAAGATGGCCCCAAATTCCTCAAGTCTGGAGATGCTGCCATTGTTGATATGATCCCAGGCAAACCCATGTGTGTCGAGAGTTTCTCTGACTATCCTCCTCTGGGTGAGTATCATCAGTTCTCTAACTTCAGTCTTCCTATTCTCTGGATTTTTAAAAGCTTTTGGGGGGGCTGGGGGGTATTTTTTGTTACAGTTGCTGTGTGGGGGACACTTTGCTTAGGTAACCAGTAAATACTGGCTATGTTAGGGATAGTTTTGTCGCTAGTCACCAGCTTCCCTTGACTAGAGGCCAGGGTAGCAAAACACACTTGAAGACTGTTCTGGCTATAAACAGCAAGTAGAATGCTGTTTTGTGTTACAGTGTTATTACCAAGGGGAATGACATGGGTGTGGCTTTGACCATCGTTTTTTTAATGCTGTATAAAAGTTGGATTGCAATAGCATGAATATTGTGGTTATCTGTTTAAACGTTAACTGAATGTTTCGTTCTCAGGTCGTTTTGCTGTGCGTGACATGAGACAGACTGTGGCCGTTGGTGTCATCAAGGCAGTGGATAAGAAAGCAGGCGGTGCTGGCAAAGTCACAAAGTCTGCCCAGAAGGCTCAGAAGGCTAAATGAAAATTCTGTACATCTGCCACCTCAGTCATAATCAGTGGTGGAAGCATGGTCTCAGAACTGTTCGTCTCAATTGGCCATTTAAGTTTAATAGTAAAGGACTGGTTAATGATAACAATGCATCGTAAAAGCTTCAGAAGGAAAGGAATGTTTGTGGACCATTTGTTTCGTGGCAGTTTAAGTTATTAGTTTTTAAAATCAGTAACCTTTTTTAAATGGAAACAACTTGACCAAAATCTGTCACAAATTTTGAGACCATTAAAACAAAGTTTAATGCAAAGTCTCTGTGTTTTTTGGGGTTGATAGTTACATTTTGGACTCTTAAGTAATTAACTTGGGCTTCTTGCACTTAAACTGATAGAGAAGGTTTAATTTTTTTTGCCCTGTGTGGCGTGTTAAAAATTTCTGGAAGTATTACAACACAAAAAGTGCTTAGGTGACAAAAAACTTAATTTTATGCCTGTGCCAATGTTCAGAACTGAGCTGTGGTTCCACAGTCCAATCCTATGCAGTGAGCATAAGGCCCTTGAAAAATAATAGGTTTGCAGCCTTAATAGCTTCAAATTCTATATTTAAGAAAGCTAAGCAAATAGTGTTACTTATTCCTTGCAATTCGAGCTATTACTGGTGTAGTTGTGACTTGATGGTCTGATGAATTTATTGTAAGTGTTGCTGGTTTGATAGCATTCTGTATTTTCCATATATGAGGATTTAGAACTCTTCTGATTAGTATTAAGCTGGTAAAAATGCTATGCATTTAATTTGTTCAGAAAAGGTTTGTGTCTTTTGCAAGTGTGTTGCTGCTAACTTTCAAAGTTCTGAAGAACTGGGCTCTACTATGAGGTTTGATTTTGTTGTTTTTAGCTTAGAGGTGGCTAAAATCATGACATACAAGCTTCAAAAGTACTAAGTACAATTGGAAAGAACTTGTTTGTATCCAGCTCATCCCTGATAGAAAACTAGCAAATATGTGATGGTATTCTGACTTAAATCCGTAAGATTAAGATTTTAGCTGCTATGCTAGAAAGGGGCTTTTAAGTAAACACTATCAAATTGTGAAGACATTCCCAGTCAATAAAACCTTAGCTGTTCTAGTAGAAAGCTTTGTTGTGGTACATTCCAGTTATAACCAACTTGCTGTGGCTATGTTCTCTGACAACTATTGGGAAGGAGGGAAAATAAATTTCTATTGCAGGTTTTTGATCATTTTTAGCAGCATTTAAAATTCAGAAATGTAACGTTCAATGGGTAATGCTGTGTGAAATCACGTCTTTCTGTATTTTGTACTTCAAGCCTTTTAAAATGAACATTTTGTGTAGTAAAAATGTTACCAGTTAAACAATTGCTTGATAGTATAATTAAAGGTAACATGATTCTGTTTGGTAACTCTGACGCCAATACTTACAAGGAACAGCGCTAAACAGACCTAAACTTCAAATTTATTTGCAGGTTTAGAAAATAATCCCATTAACTTACCTTCTTTATGAAAAACCAAAAATAATAAAACCAGAAATTACAAGGCTATAAAAGCCTGGATGATATAATGCAGTAAAATAGCATACCTGCTTTCAGCCTTAGATTTTGACATTCCAAACCAAAATCATGGCAGTTTAAGCAGTGAATGAAAAAAGTGAAAAAAAAACATTTACATTGCTCATCAATACAGCCATAAGATAAGGAATTGGCGTTTGCACCAGTTGCTTGTCAGCATTTTAAGTCCTAAAACTTGATACCATTTGCTACCTGGGTGAAAAAATCTGGGATATGCCAGGTGTGCTGCTGAAGTGGCATGAGAAGTAGCAGATAGGCAAAGTTTACGAAGATGGGTTATGTACTAACACCTTGATAAAACATTACATTTTGGAAACTTGAAACATGACCACTTATGGGAGAGAAAGCAACATGGGCTATATATGTACTGTACTAGATCTTGGAGCAAACTGGGTATTTGAGTTGGCCTGTGCTATATACCACCTTTGATTATTAAACCCAAATTAAAAGAAGACATTGGTCAGTTTATCTGACAATTCCTTTCCTTAGTATAGTTTTGCTTTTTTAGTTTTCAACAAAATGTGATAGTAAAATTATGTTGGGTTAATGGAAAATGCTAACTTTTGTAAGCAAACAGACTTTAGTTTCTTCAATAAATTTTGAGTCTAGAATTACTTGACTTCTATGGGTGGTTTATTTTTCAGGTAGGATAGAGCAGGATCATAGTTTGATTCTTTCCTTGAGAGCTATTTTTTGAAGTTAAAAGGGAATTGCATGATTTGGAAAAGGGTTTCTACTGCAGTTCCTCACATGCATTTTTTGGAACATGAATAAAGTACTCTGACAGGTACTTAGGTTAATGGTAAATGTGTCCCTTATATTTACAGGTAATACTGGAGCATTAAGTAGATAGCATTTACTTGGCTGTTCTATGGACAGTTGAAGAAAGCCAGTAAAGCACCTGATTTGGGATAAAAGGTTATGGTGGAATAGAAGAGGTATTTGGGGATTGAATACCAAGCCTTATCTGTTAAACTGGGTATATCCAACACAGACAAATTTTCATTGATATTAAATGCTTTAAGATCCAAAGAAAGCAACCATGTTCTCAAAGTAAGCATGATATGTGTGAATGGATATTTTGAACAAGTACATTTTAAAATTCTTTTAAACAGCTCTGTTGAGTATGGCAATTGTTGAACCTATTGATTGTATGTGGGCTGGAGTGAGCACACTTTCTGGCTCCAAGAAGGGGGCCAACCTTCACCTAAATGTAATTGATAGGTTGAGGGATAACATTTACCTCACAAAGATTAGGTAACTCATCACCTAAGGCTCTAGTCTTTCCACTCAGTCATCTTTACTCAATTTGGATCTCCTTTAACCACTTGGCTGCAGAACAAAGCAGTTTCTGAATAGGTAAGCCTGAGTGTTACCACCTTATTGATTCTAAAACCACCATCCCTATAACTTAATTGGGACATTCACAATATCCCATTTTCAATACTAATCCGTTTGAACTAGAGTCAATACGCTGGGCTGTTGTTCTGGCATAAGCAAGCTTGACTGATGTAAGTCTGTATTAAGTGCTGCCAAGTTGTTTCCAATTTATGTGATCCTATGAATATCCTCCAGTACAGTCCTGCTCAGGTCTTGTAAACTGACGGCTGTGGTATTTATTGAGCCAATCCACCTTATGTTGGGTCTTGCTCTTTTCCTAGCATGTTTTTTTCCAGTGACTTGTCCTGTTGTAATGAGACTAAGTATTGATAGCTTTAGCTTAGCCATTTGCTTCTAGGGAGAGTTCATACTCTAGTACCGGTGAAATACTCCTTGCTCTTAAGAATGAGCTGGAACCAAGTAATCAGCTTCAAACTCTTCTAACACAATGGGTGTCCATATCAATGGTCTCTGTGGTTATGTAAGCCTTAGGAAGATTCTACAAACCACAAAATATAACTAATCTGGAATTTCAGATTACTTTCAGAAATAAAAAGCCAGTTTCCTTTGTCCATGCATGCAAGAACTTTCAAAGGGAAATGACAGTTTATTTGCTTCATTTCCCCCCTGCCCTTCCCAGGTACACATTGTTCTCACAACAGTCTTGTGAAGGAAGCCAGTGACTGTCCAAGGTTCTCTCGAGCTTCCTAACAAAGTGAGGACAATAACTGGAGGTCTTGGCATACCACCCAGTGTGGTTATCTTCAAAGTCATAAGGCACTTTTGATTTATGCTGCATATCAACATGTATTGGCAAACCTAATTGGCTGTTTGTTGACATTTAACATTGAAATAATTGTTACAACCAATCAGGAATGAATAATAAGACTCCTCAAGAGGAACTAGTACATTAAACCTTTTTAAGGAGTTTGTTCTTATATGCCACTTTTCTCTACCCGAAGGAGGCTGAGAGAGCCCTCATACCACTGCTCGCCACGGCGAGCCCAAGGTCACCCAGCTAGCTGCATGTGGAGGAGTGCAGAATTGAACCCGGCATGCCAGATTAGAAGTCCACACTCCTAACCACTGCAAACTTAAAAACAAATTCAACGGGGAAACGCTTGCATTGAGGGAGGGGGTGATTCCAGTGTTTTTGGTCTGTCTAATGGAAGTAATCACATCAGCTAAGCCAGAGGACCAACATGGCCAAAGTATCCTGCACTGTGCTTGTTCAGTGCCACCTTGTGCCCACTGAGGTGTATGACAAATTTGGTTGAGTTTAGTAGGTATGGCAAGCTGCATTACTGGTTTTTGCACATGTTCACATAAATTGCAATACTCTTATTACAATTAGGTGATAGGTGATGAAACTGCAAACTCACTCAATTTGTTTACATCCATAACTCATCTGTAACTGCTCTGTGGGAGTGGTATAAATAAAATGTTAAGGACAAGGGGACTGAAAAGTGGAAGGTGCAAAGCACCTGCTGATTGGGCCCTCCGCTTGTCAGTCCAGGGCCCAGGGGCAGCTGCCGATTGGCCCCTTGGCCCCGGACTGACGACTTGGGAGGCACGAAGCGCCTTCCAGCCCGCCCACCCCCTCAACCTTGCCCCCCTTTGCCCCACTGCCACCATTACGAGGCTGCCCATCAACACGCCAGATGGGCGGGCAGCCTTCTGAGTCGGGCGGGTGGTGGTGGGGGGCAGGCTTCGGGCCGGGTAAAGGGGCAGCTCCACCGCACCACAGACGCGGCGGGGCTGCTCCTTTGCCCAGCCCGGAGGCGGGCGGGGGGAAAGAGGCCTTCTAGCCCCCATTGTATCCCCACATACAATGGGCTTTACATCTAGTTTTTCATAATGCTACAAACAGGAACCTGCAAGGACTTTGGGGGAGGGGCATCTGACTTTCCCATGTATCCCCTTGCCTACACCTTTTTCCTTCTTGCCTGTTCCTGTAGCCTCACCTTTCCCTGCTTCTTCTCAGCCTCTTCTTTTTATCTACCCCCATCTTCAACAATATTTTATCTGCTTTCCCCTCCACCATGAGGACTCAAAGCAACTTACATCACTCTCCTGTCCTCCATTTTATCGTCACAACTACCCAGCCGGGTAAGTTAGGCTGGGAATGTTTCCAAGGCAGTGAGATTTGAACATGTCTCTCCCCAGATCCTAGTCTGAAACACTTAACAACTATGTGACACCAGCCTCATAGGGTGGCTTATGTTAAACTCCAGCAAGCAACCAGTCTTGGCTGAGTCCCATAAATTAGCGTTCCCCAACTTGTGGGCTGCAGACCACATGTGGTCCTTCGACTAAGTGGAGGTGGGCCGAGAAGGACGACTCCCCCCCCCCCCGGCCCTTACAACACACTTTGGGTGTCATTGTCTCCTATCACTCCCAGATGGGACTATCTCGTTGCAGAGAAACAAGCTCAGGGTTCCCATTGATTGGTCATTGTCGTGAGTTAAAATTTCTATGAAAATAAAATGTTCCTTATGTTCATTGTTGTGGCATGTCTGTATCTTATTTTGAAGGGATGTCTAAACATTACCATAACGATCAGAGAGCGTTAGGGCAGTGGTTGAGAGTAGAGGACTAAGCTACCCCCCCCCCCACCGTGCCTCAGTAAAAGGCATTGAATGGTCCCCGGTGATAAAAAGGTTGGGGACCACTGCCATGTATCACTTGAGAGGACATCTATTAGAAGTTGCTGCATGAAAAGCCCTCATCCTTACAGGTCAACCTGGTGAGGGGCAAGAAGAGAGGCTATGGGATATTACAGAGAAGCCTTTATCTACTGACCATCAGCTTCTGCCCCCTACCCCGGCAGCCTCACCTAAAAAAAGGGTTGGTCCAGTTGAACCGCACTGGACTGGACCCTGCAAAGACTTACAGGGGCCACTTCACTCTCCCGATTCCTCCTTTCTGCATCATTTTTTGTTCTAGCAACCTTTCCCTGCTTCCCTCCCACCCACAAACTTACCTTTTTCTCTGTCCCCCTTCCGCTATTTTTCTGCCCCACCTTCCTCCACAATAGGGACCCAAAGCAGTTTACTTCACTCTCTTCTGTTTTATCCTCACAACCACCATGTGAGGGCCCAAAGTCACCCAGTATTCACAGCAATCACAGGTTAATCTGCTACTTAGGTCTGGTGCAGTGGTTAGTGCTGAGCCAAGGTTCCAATCCCCATTCTGCTATGCAGCAACGTGGACAAATCTCACCTTCCCTTGGATTACTACGAAAACAGGTTGTAAGCAACAATGCACCTTTCACTGGCTCTAGTCATGTTTGTAATTTTTATTATTTAAAACTTACTATTCAGTTGAAGAGTCACTATTTTTGCCCCTTTTCCTAGTCAGAAGCAACACAAAATAGCCAGTTTGTCTGTCCTGCACTTGATTGCCAAGATACATATATTTAGTTTATTCTGTACGGCACTTTGGCCAGATAACCAAAAGACATATTGATTTCCTTGCAATTATTTCTATCATATGCTCCTGTTGTAACAGATAAATTGTGTCCTAGTTGCATCAACCATCATGTGATGTGGCAAAGAGACACTAGGGTATTACTACCAATATGTTTGCCATCCATCCATTCATACTATGTCGACAGTCTTGCAGCCACTTGCTCGGGGACTACATATAAATAAGTTTAATGGCTTCTGCACAGAAAGCATATTTCCATCAGCAACTTGAAGCTTTCACAACCCCAAAATCTGCATCTGAAAAGATGTTATCAGTTCTAGGTAAATTACTTAATTCCCTCTGCTCTTTGGCGACTGAATTTCACAAATTTTAGTAGATTGACAACAGCAGCTGGCGTAATTCCAGGGATTCGGTTGACAGCTCCAATCTAGAAACAGAAACATGTTATTGCTGTAAGTTGTCTTGGACCCCTTTTGTTGGGGTAAGCAGCTGCAGGATTATTCATGAATAGTGGCAATATCTATACTAGGTTCATTTCATTAGTCTATACAAATAATTATATTTCCTTCTGGCACCTGTTCTCTCCTTTTAGCTTAGTCTGGATAATAAAAACAAATGGAAAGTTAAAGTATGGGTTACATATAGCAAGAGTGGTCAAACTGGCCCTCCAGATGTCCATGGACTACCATTCCCATGAGCTCCTGCCAGCACATGCTCATGGGAACTGTAGTCCATGGACATCTGGAGAGCCAGTTTAGCCACCCCTGACATACAGGGCTTCTCAAATCCAGGTATCACATGGAAATCTCCTGCCTTTACAACTGATCTCCAGACTATCAAGATCAGTTTTCCCCTGGAGAAAAATGGCTGCTTCGGGTAGTGGATTCTGTGGGATTTTACTGTGCTCAGCTCCTTCCCAAACCCTGCTCTCCCCAGGTTACATCCCCAAATTTCCAAGTTCCCCCAAACCAGAGCTGGTGACCCTAATTGGATCCTATGGATTTGTTCTGTTAACAGTAAGAATCTCTTTTGCTGTAGGATCCTACTCTGTGCCTTCAGTGCACTAGTGTAAATGGAGTACCAATGAAACACCACTTAAAAAGTGGCACCCCCAGAAATGACTGGGGATCTAAAGTACACCTGATTCCACAAGCAAACCTCTCCACCAAACGGTGGCAGCAGTTCCTCGGTTACCACAATAATGCAGTTGGAAATTAACGAAATTCAAAGGCCTGTAGGGCGGCCTCTGGCCACAGCTTATCCAGCTTCTTTGTAACACTTCAGCTTCTTCTTTGCCAGCTCCTTACCGTCTGAGGTCGGTGGGAATCCAATTTCTCTCTCACTTCCTGGGATAGTGATGCACTGATGGCAAAATAATCCAGATCCACCGGCAGCTGTAGCGCCTCATCTCGACGCACTTCTTCTATTTCAGCCCTCTGAAGGGACACAGGATACTTGTACACACCTTTCAAGGACAATGAAAATGAACAGAAGGGGGTTACCACTCCGGAACACGAGGAAAAGCGATGAAAAACTCAACAGCATAGATCAAAGAAGCTTCTAGAAAATAAAATACAAATACTGGACCCTTAGAACTCAAAATTGTGATATCACATTAAAAATTATACGAGTGAGGATAACTAGACACAGCCACAGAAGACCGTCCTTCTGAAAATGGAGCTCCTCCGCTAGGCATTTGGTTGAGGTCGACCAGAACCATTACCTTCCTCTGGTCCCCCGAGCCTCCCTCCCAGGGAAATCACCACTTGAACCGTCCTACCACGGGGTTTTCAGTAGGCTGCACTTGAACTACTGCTCACTACTGTTCCATTTTTCTACTATATTACTGTTGTATCGATATCTACTGTTTACTATTACTGTTATTTATAGCCACTGGTTTTCTGTATTGTTCCTGTTCCGCTTGGTTCTATGTAAACCGCCCTGAGTCTAAGGGGAGGGCGATATATAAATGTAAAATAAATACTTAAAATTAAATATAGTCCATCTGTAAATTTACATTTGTGAGGGAAGAGAAATAATATTCTCTAGAGCCAGGAGTAGTTTGTATAGGACTCAAAACAGTCTGTCCTGGAAAGGCAAAAAATGTCTGCGTTGAACCAAATGAGAATATTTTCCTGGATATAAATCGTCATAGGTGTTTGATGGTATTCTTTACCTTCTATTTTCAGTCTCTGAGCCAGTTGTTTCCATTCAGCAAACTTTTTCAGAGGTTCTGGGAAAGCTCTTGCCAAAATCTCCATATTGACCTCTTGGAACTGAAGGATGTCCAAAGCACTGGCCAAACAGAAAGCACTTCTGATTATGACCTCAGGGAATTAATCTTAGCTAATACCTATTCTCGCAGCCTTTTAGGTCATTACAAGTCTAAGTTCTTCTTGCATTACTGTATTTCTGCCATGAATTCTGAATATTTTGCATTAGGCATTTTTCAAGCACAAAACAATATAACAGGAGAGATGATAGCTCTAAACAAGGTGGAAAATTACCAGTAGAAGAGAAATTGGAAACTATGGAGATGGAAAAGGGGATGCCGGAGCTTTGCAGCCTAGATAAGGACTCCCCACCTAAGAAGACATACAGCCACTCCAAAGCAGTATACAAGAACCAATCAAAAGATATATGGATCTGCTGTGAAAGTAATCGACTGAAAGGAGCTTCTTGGGAAAAAACTGTACCGATATTGGAGCCCAGGAGGTACAACTGTTTCAAGATTCACCGATGTATACTCTGAGGGAAAGACTACAACTCCACTCTCTTAGCCAAAGACCAATTGGACAGAACATGGGTCAGTGGGAACAAGAAGATGCGGCAGGCCTCGATATGAGACCCCCTTAAGCCTCCTCCTGCTTTCTTCAGTAGCCATATAGGCAAGCTGAATTCGAATTAACATATCTTTGTAGTGACTTAAATTTAAATCTCAGCTTAAATTTAAAGCATAACTAACAGGAGGCACCTAACTGAAGAGGTGTAAATGTAACTAACGAAGACCTTATTTTACAAACTAATGAAGACTCTATTTTATCATTTTTTGTATTTAATAATGTACACTTATATAGCTTACAACCTTAACAACCTATATATATATATATATATATTTCTTTTTCCGTACAACTAAGTAGGCTTTTATTCTTTCGTTTTCTTTTCCCTAGTGGAAATGAGGATGGCTCTAAGACCACGTTAAGTACAAATTGTTTATGATTGTTAAAAGTGTTAAAAACTATGCAAACAAATGTTGAAACTTCTCTTTTAAATGTGGTGGAAAGGTAAAAAAGTTTATAAGCTTTGGGTAAAAGTCTATAATATTGTAGCCATGTGGAGTCTTATAATTTAAATGAAGAGAAGAGGCTTTTCAAGAACAATGGGGCCCTTATCTGATCTACCTAAGAAAATAAGTTAAAAGGGGATTGAAACGGGGTATCAAGTGTATCAATCGAAGAACATAATCTTTTTCTTTCTGTATTAATAATGTAGATTATTTGCATTGTATTATCTTTAAATATTACAAAAGAGGATTGAAACGGGGGACTAAATGTATCCAATGAAGAGCATAACCTTTCTTTTTCTGTATTAACAATGTAGATTGCCTGTATTTCACTATCTTTAATCTTGGAAAACAAAAATAAAAATCTTATTAAAAAAAATATAACAGGAGAGACCACTTAGAAAGAAACAATACACAAGAAACTCAAAGAAACAATAAATGAGAACCCCAAGGCCAGCACATTTTCTAACAGTAATTAAAAGTAAGTATGAGAAGGTCGTGATATTTTAGCACAAAGGCACCCTAAGGAGGATTTTCCCCCTCAAAGTAATTATGGAAAAATCCCACAGATATTCCATCAACAAAATCAAGGCAGCACAGGTCTGGCAACTGCAACAAGAATCCAGTCTGTGTAAAAGAAAGGAACAGCATCAGGCCTTGTTTTTGCCATGCTAATCCCATGCACTTGAATTTATGAGTGGGTGAGTTTGTTTTTCTGAAACTGCTTGGAATTATCTTGATTCCACAGCTTTAGTTTCTGTTTGTATATGCCAGGAAACGAATTTCACATTATTTTAGCTACAAATCCTCACTCACAATCTAAATCCACACAGAAGTCTGAATTCTGCCTCAGAGACTTTAGTATTACTCATGACAATATTATGGTTGTTATTTCTCCCAAGGACAAAACAGACCCAGTGAAAGAGTTCCAAGTTTATCTTGCAGTACACTCTCCCTCCTCCGTCCCACCCCCACATACACAGAGGGCTTCAATTTTGCATCAGGGTGCTGGTCATCTGAGGAAAAAATTGAATATTGAACTAGATGAGGCACAGGAGAAGAAGGAGGGGGGAAATACTGTGTGAGTAAACTTTTAATTTAACAATTTTCTTCTATAGGACAGATTGAAAGGCTGAGGTAAAGTAGAAAAGCAAACAAAGATACTGCTCCTCTCTTTTCCACTGACCAAACACTTTGTAGACTGACCCTCACAAAAACAAAACACTGAGTTCTAAAAAGAGACCAATGCCCTTCTAATCCCTTACTACTCAAGATAAATTTGAGAGAGCAAAAACATGGGATGCAGTGTTTCAATACCACATCACTCTTGAGGTCTCATTAAAATAACCCTGAGAAGAACAGAAAGGGTCAGCCAGTACCTGAGAAGTGAGCTTCGATCAGTACTAATGGTAACCTCTGGAATCAGCTGAGCCCATTTTGTGCTGCTCAACTCAATAGCCTTCAGTGTTTCAATTCCTTCTTCCAACATTGCATTCATCCGAGAGGCTTGGTCATATCGCTTTTGGGACACACAGCCTGCTTCAGTGTAGCCTTCCAAAACAGAAAGTGGAAAATTAGGAGAGGCAGAAGACAGAATTCCTCTGTGCCAAAGAAGTACTGCTGGACAAATCTGTTACCTCGGGAGGTGAGCCTACTGTCGGCGTTATCTGGACGCAGAGACATCCGAAATTCCACACGGCTTGTGAACATCCGGTAGGGTTCATCAGTGCCCAGAGTTGTGAGATCATCAATCAAAACGCCAATGTAACCTTCAGTACGACTGACGATAAAGGGAGGTTTACCTTTAACTCGTAGACCAGCATTGATTCCAGCGATTATACCCTGGTGGAGAGCAACTGTGTCACAAGACAAAGGGAAGCCACCGTATATACTATGACTACAGACAGAGAATCCTAGCACACATATAGGGTATCAGTGGGGGGAGAACTGCTGAAGCCATAGCTATTATGTATTTTAATGGACTCTGTCCACCTGAAGGCACTGCAACCAAAGTTAAGAGCTGCAGTTCATATAGTATGCACATGAAAAATGCTACTGTGTCCAACTACTGTATTTGCGACAATTATTGTAATCAGTTGCATTCTTTGAAGTCTGCGGTAGTCAGTGGACTTAGAAGTCTGTAGCTCTGCTTGAGTTAGCGCTGCAAGCTAAATTATTTCAGAGAGGATTTCTGGTGATCACAGAGAAGGCCAATAGGTGTGCAGGATCCAGCTGCTTATGAATAAGGGCACATAGCACAGTGCTCAATGGGCTTGCAGCGAGTACTTTACAAGCAGAGATCTGCCAGATTTGTGTGGCTCCCACCACCTTCCCAGCCACCAACTGGCAGAGCTATCAGCTCCTCCCACCTGATTCATGCAGCAGCAGGGGCTGAGCTCCCAACCTTTGCCCACCTGCAGCACCACCACTTCCCCACACATGGCTCACATAGCGGATCCCGTTCTTCCTCCCTGCCTCTCTCAAAATCACAGTTGCAATCCTGTGACCTTGGAAGACAAGCCTCAGAACAGGAGGCTGGAAAGCAGAGAGGTCCAGAAACTAAGAGGAAGTGGCAAAGGCCTGAGAGGACAGTGTGAGGCAGGAAAACTGATTGTGAGGCATGGTTGGCTAGAATCAGACGTGAAGAAGAGTGTGCTGCTGAGTTGCAACCAACTCACTGCAGCCCCAACCATTGAGTGTTCTAGGCAAGAGTTGAGTTGGGGGGAGGGGGGCTGTCATTGCCTTCCTCTGCACAACAATTCCCAATTTCTTTGGTGGTCTCTCATCCAAGTACTAACTGTGGCTGACCCTGCTTAGCTCCCAAGCCTTATGGAGCTCAGGCCAGACTGGCCTATTTGGAATCACTTATTGTCTGACTTGCCCAGTCATCTTTGGATGCATGCCTCTAGCCCCAGTAGAAGAATTTTCACAGCAATATCTATTTTCGCCACAATTTCCCCAACTCATTAACCTGGGCTGCAGCCTCCTCGTAGCCCGTCGTGCCATTGATCTGCCCTGCGAAGAAGAGCCGCTGAACAAGACGGGATTCGAGGGAGGCGGTCAGCTGCCGTGGGTCCAGAAAATCATAGTGAACTCCGTAGCCTAGGAGAAGCAAAATCATCAAAAGAATCAATGTGGAAATTGCATGCTGCATGGATTCAAACATTTGCACAAGATTAAAGTCTGTAAACATCCACACTCAAGGACCACAACAACATGTGCCATGGTGTGCTGGTTGGTAGATCTGTTCATCTACTAGAAAGCAATGGTTGGTGTTGGACTAGGTTCTGGAAGATCCAGGTTGGAACCCCCCACTTGTGTCATGGAAGTTGGCTGCATGACTTAGGCCAGTCACACTTTCTCAGTCTAACCATCTCTGAGGGTTGTTGAGAGGATAAAATGAAGGAGAATGACATAAGCAGCTAAGGTTCTCCCATCGGGAAGAAAAGGGGGGTATAAATAAGCCTCATTTGATTGGAGAAATTTAATTTCTTACCTGGCTGCACAATTTTTGCTTTCTCCAGCCCCCTAATGTGAGTGACCAGCTTCTCCTGGATTTCAGATGGCAAAGTCAGTGACATTCCCTGTGGGTAGACGACATTGGAATCTAGCCCCTCGGGCTCAAGCCACAGCTGGTGCGTACGGTTTGGAAAACGCAGAACTTTAGACTCAAGTGAGGGGCAGTACCTAGGCACAGGAATAACCACTGAATCAGAATGCCGACATGGAGAGAAAGACTAGTTATGTTTCATATGATTACCCGAAGCAGCACAAGAGAATGACCTTTTCTTACTATTGTAGTCCCTGTCTCAGTGGCTCCATTCACACCTTTCTGTTAGCCTAGCCTTTTTCTTTCCTTCCCTCCTCTCTCTATTGCCTCCTTTCTAACATTAGCCTGTAAATTCCTCACAGCCCAGACCTGTGATTTTTATTCATGTCATTCTGAAGTGTTCTAACCCTACACATGACGATGCAAAGGGGGGAAATTTACCGAGGTCCTCTTGTTGTTTCTTTGATATGATTGTTCAGGTGAAGGTTGTCCCGGATGAGCTGCTCCACTTTGGGGTTGGTATGAGTCAGGTAACATGACAGCTGATGTTCTGGCTGGGAAAAAAAGAGCTGTGAATCATAACCTTTACATATACCCATTTTTTAGAAAGTCATTAGTTCATCATCTTGCTGCCTGAGTATATACTGCAATATAAAATGTAAAAGAAAAATACCACTATTCTACCTATTGCTAAACACAGAAATGTAGGTTAGGTTCTAGCCTTGAATACATTCGGTGTGAAGCCAGTTTTAAGTTGTTTCAGCAGCATTAAAGAGAGTGAAAAATGCACAGCTCTCAGTGCAACTGAAGGGTAATTCTGAAGAGAGACCTCCACCCTTCCTAAGCCATAACCCTGTTTAGTGCTGCAGAGTATATCTGTTAATTTCAATAAGTTTGGACTGGAGGAATTCCGATAAATAACTAAGCCTGCAATCCTATGCAAAGGTCACAGTCAAGTGACCCAGATCTTTGTCCTATTTCAGAGCCCTATTAGATAAATTAGATCCCACTGGTAAGCAACGGCTTTGTTCTGTGTGGATATAAGCTTTTAAAGTTTCTAAAATGGCCCACCCTTGCTTTTCAAGAAGACATATTGACTTGAACCATTTGGAATTCTACCAGTCTGCCTCAAGACCAAAGTACGTTCACATGCAAGAAGATAATGGCACACTGAGGAGAATAACTGTGTAGGTGGCTGCAAGGATCAAAGAGTTCCCTCATCTACACATCACAGGGTAACTATTTCAGGGTCAAGAGGCCACTAGCGAAGTGAGAAAATGATACTTAAATTATTCACAGTCTTACAAATCTAGGGGAGTTGATAGCCTAAAATGAAGAATTCTAAAGCAGGCAGTTCTGAAGGGCAGTAATAGAAATGGGAAGGGAAGACTTCAAAGTAACCTTTTGCACAACTCCCAGCAATTTTTAACAAGGACAGAGAAATATAATAGCCATTCAGGCCACCCCCACATGTCTGGCTAGTGCCAGGACTCCAGCAGTCAAGTCCCTTCTACATCAAAGCCGGTTTCAGAATATCCTCCTCAAGTGCTACAGGCAGTACGGAGAGACGGACAAACTCCCCTGTATAAACTCTGCAAGCAGCATGCCTGCTCAGGACTCCGCACCTTGATCCAGACGGCTTCACTAAGGAAGCTGAACGGCACAGGAGGGTTGTCAGCTGAATGTTTTGTCACAACACTGAAGTCAATGGAGTCTTTCAGTAGCCGGGGTGGAGTCCCAGTCTTGAGTCTGCCCACAGTAAATCCCAGCTTCTCCAAAGTCTCAGCAAGGCCAATGGAGGGCTGATCTCCCATCCGCCCAGCAGGATGCATTTCTAGTCCAATGAGGACCATCCCCCTCAGAAATGTCCCTGTAGTCAGAATAACGCTCTCAGCCAACACTCTCCTTCCATCTCCTGGGAGAGAGAACAAAAATGAAGCACAGTGGAGTAGATTTAGCACACCAGGTGACCATGAAGGAAGCAGTATCTTTCTATGATGCAAAAAACAAAAGAGGGGAAATAAACTAAATCCATAATCTAAAAATTTGTGTCAAAAGGGTCAAGCTAAAACCCATAAAAATAATAATACAATTTATTATAAAGTGCACACATGTAACATTAAAAACATTAGGGGTCTGAATGTCAGACTTGTACAATTTACAAACATTCCTGGTGGATAAATATGTCATATGAACCACATAAAACCAGACACATTTCGGCTTCTAGTCTTCCTCAGTGGTTACAAATACATTATACATAATGCATTGAGAAAGTACTATATATATTTTTTTATCAGGTATTGGTCTCTAAAATTTTAAAAGAGGGGGACCAATTTTTTAAAATTGAAATTGAGAATGTTATACTAAAATTGTATTAAATATTTAACCTCTAATAAGAATTACAGTTCATAAGATTAAGGATGATTTTACCACATATGCTATATGGTTAGATAGAGAATTTATTAATATATAAGGCCACGGGTTTCTCCTCGTGATGCCTGTACTCATACAACTTTGATCTAAAAAATAAATTATATATAATCTAATTAGGATAGGATTTCTCTGAGACAGCTAATTTGATGTAGTGGTTAAGAACAGTAGTTTCTTTTCTGGCAAGCTTAGGTTTGATTCCCTGCTCCTCCACATGCAACTAGCTGAGTGATCTTGGGCTAGTCACAGTCCTGTCAGAGTTCTCACAGAGCAGTTTCTCTCAACCTCACATACCTCACAGGGCATCTATTGTGGGGAGAGGAAAAGGAAGGCGATTGTATGATGCTTTGAGACTCCTTCTGGTAGTGAAAGGTAAAGGTAAAGGTATCCCCTGTGCAAGCACCAGGTCATGTCTGACCTTTGGGGTGATGCCCTCTAGCGTTTGTAGTGAAAAGCAGGGTATAAAAACCAACTCTTCTTCTTTGCACAGGGGCACTGACTACCTGTCCAAATGCTGTAACATGTTACAAACACTCATCTGAAGCTCATTGCTTTATGGATCCATCTACATGCTGAACCCTTTTCTAGGAATACGAAACCTGGAACCGTGACAGATTTCTGAAGCAGCAGGCCCAAGCATGCAGATTACTACTGAACAACCGCGAAGATCTGAGCACAGCCTCTGTACCTCAGAGGCAGCAGAATAGGGTGGTTTACTTCCTGGTAAACTTGTTCAAAGTAAGAGGTCTAATGCATTTGAACAGCTATGTTACATTTGATACCCTAAGACAGTTTGGGGCCACTTTAACAGAGGTGAAAGTGCACACATAAAAACATCAATAATTTGGTCTTGCAGTATGACCATTTTTAAGGTGATTGTGATACTGTTTTTTTGTTCTTTACTGACCGGATCCCATACAGTTCTGCTCTCCAGTTCCTCTGTAATTACTCTGCATCACCCCAAAGCAATCAGCCAGACCATAATATTGCATGTAACTTTCATCTCAAAGAGGGGAACCGTACAATACCAAAGTCAGTATATTCCATCACTGCTACTGCCACCACCTGTGAACTAATTATAACTTTTCAAAAGTTTAGCGTGTGCACTAGGGTCAACAAGGAGCTATTCTCACATGCTCACCTGGATACTGGAGTGAAGTGAACATAAAGGAAATAGACAATATAAGGACAAAAGTGCCATGTTCTATAAACGTTACACAACAAAATCAGTTAAGACTGCTGGATATTTTTATGCTTGTGACTTAAGGACACAACTTTATATGAAGACAGCCTTCCCCATGTACTAACCCAGAATGACTCCACTGACACAGCATTTCCCAGGATGCCCGGCTTCTGGTTCTGTCAGCAGAAGATCTTCCACAGATGCTTCACTCACCGTCAGACAGGGGGTCTTCAGAATTTCTTTCTACTTGGAAAAGATAAATATGAAGAGATGATGGTGCACACACATTGCCAGGACCTTTGGAGCAAACAGAATGTCTTCTTTCTCTCAGGGGCAGCTTCTGACTTTATGCGAGCCCTATGGGGAACATTCATTTCTGATTCCTTCAGTGCCCCTTTGCAAAGCCAACTGGTATAAACATTTACATTCAATCATCCATCTGTGCACAAAGCAGCCAGCTATTTTTAAGCTACAACTTGAAAGCAAATTTTCTCTACATCACAAAGAAATTTTTTTTAATGTTTAACTGTTCGAAATATGAATATTATTGATATCTCTTCTAGTAATCTGAAGACATGTTCTTTAATCGATACCACTTTTTGTTAGTTTTCTCACTAAACTGCTAATTTCCTCAGCCAAAAAGAGTAAAAAATACCCTAGCTTCTCATCCTGACAACATATTTTACAATTATTTTATTTTGGGGTTTGAGGAGCCATTTCTTTCATAAGACCCATCTATCTGAAATCAAGATTCTAAGGGATCCCGTCATACAGTATCAAATCAGGACCAGTTTAGATGTCAGATATCCCCTTGAAGTTGAAGCCTAGGGAAGTTTGCATTTAAGGTTACTGATACATTGCTTAGGTTTATTACCTTGGCTCATATTCAATCCCATTTTTTCAAAATAATCACAAATCTTTCCCCTATCTACCCCTCCCCCCACAAAAAGTTACAACCTGGGAGATTTAAATATTAAAGCAAATACATACATTTTTCCAATCAAGTTTCTTCATTTTAATGTTTTGTACTGTAATTTGGAAAATTGTTGGCAGTGATTTGTGCATTCAAAAAACAAATGCATGCTATTTTTGGAGTCACTCAAACCTCAGTCACATTCCCTGCGTGAATCAGAAGACAACCTACGATGCCTCCAGATTATAAGGGTAGAAATGATCTATTGTAACATATCAAAAAAATTCACATTTTTTCGACTTTTGCAGGTCCTTTCTGTTCACCCCACCTCACATTTCATGAGTCTATTCACATCCCCCTCCCCCTCCCCCTGTTCCTCTCTACATTCTTACCTGCATGTTCTCTTTGTAGAGCTTTCTGTCTATCTGAGCTCGAAGTCCCCAGACAGCAGGTCCCTTGCGCTTGTTTAATACTTTATAGTGCACTCCAGACTGATCACAAATTCGAGCACAGAGCCCATCCAGCGCATCCACTTCCCTCACCAGATGTCCTTTCCCAATTCCACCAAAGGAAGGATTACATGACATTTGGCCTAGATGGTTAAAAACAGTAAACATCTTCTATCAGGAAACAACAGGGGGCACAGATTAGAAGTTTATGCTTTAGTTAACCTCCCTCCGCTGTCTCAATCTGACACAGCATAAATTATATGTTGTGCTAGGGAACTGGGTTATAGCACCAAAATCTAGGGGTTTTTATCTGTTACCAACATTCTTTTTATACAATTTATCCATTGTTTAACTAAAGAAATGAAATGAACCGAAATGAGAAACACAAAACAAGAATCCCAACAACCAGAAATTTTTCTAGTTAGTCTTAATTCAAATATCTTCTTACTATTAACCACACGATTATATTAGATATTCTCTAATCTCAAGTATGGTTAAATGGTCTGCTAAACTGATGACTTAACAACACTTAATCTTAGCACTGCAACCAGCTTCATTGGGGGGGGGGGAATGGTAAATCTCAGAAATAGGTCAGCTTGGATGGATTCATCTGACTGCAGAAAGAACCTGTGCTCTGGACTCTGAAGATCTTGGGGTGCTAAGAATATCAATTTATATTAAGGCACTGACCACACTGAATGCCAATACATAGAAAGACTAGTCTTCAGTGAGAATTGCTTACAGTGACAGAGATCTTATGATCAAAACATTTGCGCATTGCTCCAATAAAAGTCATGATTCTTCAAGCAACTTTGTTCTGAATTTTATTTAAGAAAATTTATCTCAGCTTTCTAATTGAAGTTATAAATTTCAGTTTATTATTGACCATTACACTGGAACTTTTTGTTACTATTTGTATCTGGAAACAAACTGACAGCCAGAGCAGGTCTTTCAGTACCATTCATGCAATCCCTGCCTCCTCCCCCCCCGCCCCCCACCTGACAGTAGCCATGTTTTGGGCAAACTGAAGTTTCTGGACCTTTTTCAACCCCAATGCAGAGTACACTACAGTATGGATGGTATAAAAATATTAATAAATAAAATGGTATCAAATGCGGCCAAGATGTTCAAGAGATTCAACAAGGATGTACTCCCTATTAGATGAGGAAAACCAGTGTGGATGTCCTGTTATAATGTTCTGTGTAAACCGCCCACAGCTGCAAAGAAATGGGCGGTATAGAAATCTAAATAAATAAAATAAATAAATGATTCAATATAAATGCGCATACAATGTTATACAAGTTACTTTGGAATTTTATGTTAGGAGGAAAGGTTTGCAACAAGGCCATCCCAGCAAGGGGCGAAACTAGATTTTTAGTCCTCAGCATTCTATTCCCTGAACTGCTTAATCCCAGTGTTTTAAGTGCTTCTTTTTGAGAAAACAGACTTTGTGATTCTTATTTCTAAAGATTTAGATGGATATCTAAATTTAAAGATTTAGATGCCTTAGGTGAAAAACTCACCTGTTGATATGAATATCAATCCACATTTTATCAGCATTTGCAATTTAGACATACTGGGAATGCACTTTATCTGAATCTGAGGAAAAAGTTTTTTTACCCATTTTCATAAGGAACATGTTAGTACTTTACATAACAGTCACGTCATCTCCCTCCAACATTTCAAACTATAAAACAAACATTTAGATGATTCCTCATGTTATTCATCAGGGAAGGAAACCACACTCATGTTCACACATGTGTGGAGCTGAAGTTTAAAATACAGAAGGTGGCTTGTGAACTTGAAAATCTTTGTCAGCATTTGTGGAAATAGAAGTTCCCCACCATCCTAGCAGCTAGAACAGCCTTTGCTAAAGGTCTTTTTCAGTTAATAAAGCTTAGAGTAGGAGAAAGGTCTACAAATTTCTAGGGCTACAGTCAGATTGTGGAAAATTGACTGCAGCTATTAAAACAGACACTCAAATACAAGGAGCGTTTAGCATTTGGCCAAGGTATTTTCTTATTTGTTTTTTTAAGCCACACTGAAGAGGAGTTGGTTCTTATAAGCCACTTTCCCCTCCCAGAACAATTCTCAAAGCGGCTTACAATCACCTTCCCTTTCCTCTCCCCACAACAGACGCCCTGTGGGGTGGGTGAGGCTGAGAGAGCCCTGATATTACTACTCAGTCAGAACAGCTTTATCAGTGCTGTGGCAAGCCCAAGGTCAAGCTGGCTGCATGTGGGGGAAGGCGGAATCAAACCCGGCATGCCAGATTAGAAATACGCACTCCGAACCACTACATCATCCATATCATATGATCGCATATGTTTTATCCATTCTACCACAAATAAGTGGGTTTGAGATCACATAAATCCCAAACTCTCTCCCAAAATTAATGTGAGTAAACTGAAGCTATTATTTGGTCACCTTATGAGAGTACAAGACACACTGGAAAAGACAATAATGCCAGGAAAACGGGAAAGCAGAGGAAGACCCAAGGTGAAATGGATGGTCTCAATAAAGGAAGCCAGGGTCCTCAGTTTACAAGACATGAGCAAGCTTGTTAATGGAGACTCTTCAGTCAGGTAGGAAGCCACTTGAGGTCACTTAACACACACTGCTCAGAGAAACAAACTTGACCGTCCTTAACTGAGCATCCCAATGACCAGCACTACAGGAGAGGGAGAAGCCATTCATCCAGCCCAAACTATTAAGGCATCGTGAGAGGGTATGCCCTGAGGTCTTTCCAAACTTATCCTGTTATCTGGGTAAGTCTCCATTTGCTCCCTGAGAAAAACATCAGCGGCAGGCATCAGTGGTGCGCGTTACTTCAAAGAAACAAGCGTTTAACTCGGCAAGACGAGCCTCATTTACCTATGGTGTCTATTTTATGCGTGAGAAGCAAGGTCTCCGCTCCTTGCCGCGCTGCCGCCGAGGCCGCCTCCGTGCCCGCATGGCCACCCCCAATCACCACGACGTCATATCTCGAAGCGCTGAGGTCACGAGCGGCGGCAGCAGCATTCCCGGCGCCCCGGAGCCCCGTCCGGCCAACGAGAGGCGCCGCCAGCAGGCGCGCGCTGCGACCCACGGGCAACATGGCGGGAGGGAGAGCAGGGAGCTTGGCGACACCCACCCACCCCCGCAGCCCCACAGCCAGGGCCGAGCTCAGGGCCCCGAGGACCCTCCGGCCCCCATGCCAGCACGCTCCGGGAGCGCCGCCATCTTGCCAGTGACGCGCCCTAGCGGCTAGTGATTGACAGGCGCTCCCGGTCCGGGAGACCCGCCCTCGTCGCTGGCGCAGCCACTCATGGGCGTGGTCGGCTTTTGCCACAGGCGGAAGAGAGCGCCGAGGCGTGGGAAAGCCGAGGAGGAGGAGGGCGGCTCTCCGTCCTATCGCCGGGGCGGCATGATGCAGAGCCTAGTTGCTTGACCGGGGATTTTGGAAACGGAAGTTTCGTCTGCTGGCTAGCTCAGCAGAGGGTTTTGCCGGTCGCGGTTCCGTCCGCGCATTCACTGAAGTTAGTGGAAAGGGAAGAGAGCAGACATGCCGGGTGTCGCCGTGCTCGTCTGGAGCGGCTGGACAAAGTTTGAGTCCAATGGCACCTTTAAGATCAACGAAGTTTAGTCAAGGCATAAGCTTTCGTGGGCACGCACACTTCCTCGGGTCTTAAAAGAGCCACTGGATTCAAATTTTGTCAGGCTGATATTTGTTTATTGATCTAATTTATATCCTCCTTTCTGGTCGCTGCTATCTGCCCTCTTTTCCTCCGTTTTGTCCTTACAACAACGTCGAAAGTGTAACTTGGGGACCTCCTAAAACTAGGGAAAGCAAGAAGACGTAGGCAATACGTGATTGCCCAGAGGGGATAATGGGGGGAACACTGGCTCATAGGGGATAATGCAAACCACGCCTGCCCAGAGGGAGCAATGGGATACACACTTGCCCTGAGAAAGTAGAGGGAAGCCATGAAGTAAAACCATCCTCTCGTCCAACAGCCCTGCTCAAGTGTTGCAGACTGAAAAACCGTGATTTTCTTTCCAGAGTCAATATATATCATAATAAAATAAGTCCAGTAAAGGTTCTACTGGGCTCTGATTTTTTTGTCCTACTTCAGACCAACATGACTACTCATTTGAATCTATATCACGTTAGGCAGTCTGTCTTCAACGTTTTTTATCATTTCAAAATTTTCTAATGAGTCTTGTTTTCTGTAATATGACCAAAGCCTCAGTATAGTCAACTAGGGACATTCAGACTTGATTTGATTTGGAACCTACTGATTTTTTGCTGGTCCACCATACCTGTAAAACGTCCACCACTGCAGTTACATTAAAGCATCTTTTCCCGCTCCTGATTTCTTAGTTGCAGTTTCCCTTTTTGTTGATGATGGAACCAAGAAATAGAAAGCCTTGAACAATTTCAAGTTCCTCATTGTCAACCTTTAAGTGGATTGAATACCCAGTAGTCATTACTTTTGTCCTTTTGATCTTTAACTGTAATTCTACTTTGGTACTTTTCCCAAACCCCCCCCCCCCAAATCAGGAATGAAACTAATTTTTAAAAGATGCAAGACTTGTGATTCCATAAGGGGTGGCTTTCAAAAAGCACTATGCATCTATGATTAGATGCATCTATGATTAGATGCATAGGTGTTTCAACAGAAAAGGACTGCATTTTTTTTTAAGTGGGCATTGTAGACTCTTTAGAACATTGAAGAAGAAGTCACCTTCCCTTTCTTCTCCCCACAACAGACACCCTGTGAGGTGGGTGAGGCTGAGAGAGCCCTGATATCACTGCTCAGTCAGAAGAGTTTTATTAGCGCCGTGGTGAGCCCAAGGTCACCCAGCTGGCTGCATGTGGGGGAGTGCAGAATCAAACCCAGCATGCCAGATTAGAAGTCTGCACTCCTAACCACTACACCAAAGGGGATTGGTTGCGTGGCTTGATTGACAGGTGGAAGAGAGTTATGTGTAAAGTGCATTGCTCTCCTGGTATTTCAAGCAGGCATGTGGAGTGTAAAAAACACAAAAAGGCAGCTGATGAAAGCAAGACAGGCAGGTGGTAAGAAATGGCCAAAGGCGCGATAATTTTTAGTGCAACGCCATTGCTCTGGCATAATGCTATTTTTTCAATGTTCAGAAATGCCCAAGATATTCACTTTAACTAGGGGTAGTCAAACTGCAGCCCTCCAGATGTCCATGGACTACAATTCTCATGAGCCCCTGCCAGCAAACACTGGCAGGCGCTCATGGGAATTGTAGTCCATGGACATCTGGAGGGCCGCAGTTTGATTACCCCTGATTTTAACGATGGTATGCAGACCAGGATAGTTTCAACTTAGACCATTTTAAGATTTCCTGTTGAATTTATTTTCATAAGTTAGAATAATTATCAAATTGTTTTTTAATATTTTTGTCTATTAACTTCACACCCCGAGTTTGAATGTCTTTTATAATCTGGTCAAAGAGCCCTAAAAGAATTTTTTTTGTTTTCCTTTTAATGATTTTATACTCAGAATAAACCTCAAACTCTTTCAATATATCAAATAACAAATAAAGTTTCAGGATTGGTTATTACACAAACAACGTCAGCATAACTTTTAAATTCATCTCCATCAACTTTAAGATCTGTAAGCTTTACAGTTGTTCTGATCTTAATTGCCAACATTTTAAACACCAACTTAAACAATAGTGGAAAGAGTGAACAACCTTGTCTCATACCTTTATTGATTTGAATATTATAATTTGCATATTGATTGAAGAGATAGGGATATAAAAGCCATCCTTGTCTGACACATTTGCCAATTGGAAACCATTTTGTTTCACCTTATTCTGTCCTAATTAGCTTCTTATCCAGATAACAAGTTGCCCATCAAAACAATCAGATGCTGTGGCACATCTATTTCCTTTAAAAGCAACCATAACTTTTAATGAACACACATCAAAAACTTTTCTGCAATCTATGTCTGCAATTCTCTCATATGTTCCAGAAGCCATTGTAAATTTGCAGTATGATCTCTAGTTTCTCCTTTATTTAATGTGCGGAAATGCCCCCAGTATTAAGTGCAGATATTCTGTGTTTTGCCGGATTAACTTCTATCCCATGTCTCCATTGTTGATGTAGCAAAGCAGTCTGTCGCTAATTGGTCAGGGTGTCAGTTCAAAGACTGTCTGGTTTCTGGTTGCCATTCCCTTGCAAGACTTACTTTTGCCCTTATTTTGGGATCTGTTTTAAAGTGACTGTGATCCAAAAGCCCACACTTCTCTCAGCAGAGATTTGCCTCATGGATTTACATTCCTTGCTCCGTGAGGCTACTGCCTCCACCACCACCACCCCGCTTCTGTAGGAAAAGAAAGATAAACAAGCAGCCTCATGCTCCACTTGCCCTTTCCCCAGTTTGCTCTGGCTGTATTGTCAGGAGTCAAAAGGCAGGGAATAAAGCACTCTCCAGCCTTGTGCTCCTTTCATGCTGGCTGGAACGTCACTCCCCCCCCCCCCCAAATCAAGCGGGAAGGACAATGCAAATGCAGAAAGCCGGACCTCTGTTTCAAATCAGGAAAAAGGAAGGCTCTAGATATGGGTTCAAATCAACCAGAATTCGGCAAGATTTACAGTGGGGGGAAAAGTAAGTGCAGAAACAGTCCAGGTCTTAGAGGTCAATGGAGTACATGCTAGCGTTTAATTCATCAAATGACTATGAATACGGTTGCAGGCACATCATAGTAGAGCAGATATATTTGCAGTGTCCCTCGCCAACTCCTCCTTGCCCTCCCCCCTGAATATTGTCCAATTTGCCTTGGAAATCCTTTCAGTTCCTTTATATATCCCTATGCTGCAGATGTGTCAGAAGCTGCTCAGCAAGTTTTCAGGCAAGGGGAAGTTTCTGAATCTGGTCTTTCTGGTTCCAGTCTTTGTTCTACAAAATGAGAGCCAGTGGAAATATGCAGAAGGTGTAGAAGAGGCATGCAGCATTGGACGATATTTGCTTGCAGCAATACATGGTACATGGATCTACAAATACTCTCCTTTTCCTATCTGTCAGTTAACATCCATAAAACTGCTGTTAAGGCTGTCTGCAACTCTAACTTAAAGGCTGAGAATGGACATGTACTCACCTACCCTGCTATACATCTGTAGTCTCCTTTTCTAGTATAAAGAGCTCTAGGTTCTGTTGGACTATGTGTTTGTCATACATAGGTTTAAAGAACTAGGACATGCAGCACGAATTGGGATGAATAGGATTTCCATCCCAGACCATCAGTAGTTCTTTTGTATGAGAGGCACACATTCTACAGCTGCAGATTTTCCCAGCATGGACAGTGTCTGATTCTATTTCTGTTATGTAGGAATTCAAAAGCATCCATACTGGATCAGACCAACTGTTCGTTTAGTCCAATATCCTGTTTCGTGAAGTGTTCAATCTGATGCTCTGGAAAGCCCACAAGCAGGTTGTGGAGGCTAATGCCTCTTCTTTACATTGCCACCTCCACAGTACTTTTATTCAGAGGATTACTGCATTTTAATAATAAAGGTTCAATTTTGTTTGAATTTCTACTTACCATGGCTCTTCTAGAGGAGAAGATAGGTAACCCTGCTTTTTATACGCAAAGTTACCAAACTCAGAAAGTTGACCCACATTGAAAAGTCAGGAACTTTCATCCCAACTCTTGTAAAAGGAAATTAAAGTTGTATTAAGAGTATTTGCCTTTTTTCACCTGAAGTTTCATGTTGATTTGTCCTCAGATTCAGACATTAACACAGAATCAAATCAGAATCAAGTGCAGACCAAGGGAAATACATGCCAGACTTTTACCCCCAGACATATTTCATCAAACAAAAGGGTATTCCCTTTTGTTTATGGGAATACCATAGTTTTTCCTAGCACTCCAATCACAGTGAAGTGTTCTGACAAAGTGCCTCAATTAACAGAACAATTAACTTTGGCATATGTGATGCCTGCTATATAAGAAGATGCCACAGGAGGTTTATTCATTTCATTAATTGATTTATATGGTTGCAGACTAGGATATTAGACATAATAAAACATTAAGAATTTAAAACATGCTGGGGAGTGTGGAAAATAAAATTAGTAATTGTAAAAAAAATTACAGGTACTTTGTTTCCTTCTGGTGGGCTTGAATCGTGTAGGCACATTTCTCTGACTGTGGAGACACTTGAGGCTTGTCACCCATGAGAAAATCTTTGATCCAGTCAGTTTCTGTTTGGTGTGACCTCCCTTCCAAAAGGGAGCAGTTAAGCTTGTTATTAACTGTAATATATACAGAGGGCAATGAAAGAAGGTGTGTTCCACAGGTTTCACCTCCATTAGTGGACAAGTGCACAAGACTGGTATTCTTTTATATCTGCCCTCCAGAAGTGCTGTGGGCATGGCTGAACATCTTGCTAATGTGCCACAGGAGATATTATTTCCCATTTTCCTCTTAAGTGTTCACTTCCTGCTGGGGTTTCCACAGGCTTGGAGAGAAGGCTTAACTAGTAGGTATGAACAGCTAAATATTTTAGTGGCATTGAGGTAAATAATAATATTTGGTGAATAAAAGGTAAAGGTAAAGGTATCCCCTGTGCAAGCACCGAGTCATGTCTGACCCTTGGGGTGACGCCCTCCAGCGTTTTCATGGCAGACTCAATACGGGGTGGTTTGCCAGTGCCTTCCCCAGTCATTACCGTTTACCCCCCAGCAAGCTGGGTACTCATTTTACCGACCTCGGAAGGATGGAAGGCTGAGTCAACCTTGAGCCGGCTGCTGGGATTGAACTCCCAACCTCATGGGCAAAGCTTTCAGACAGCATGTCTGCTTCCTTACCACTCTGCGCCACAAGAGGCTCATATTTGGTGAATAACATCCCATGAAACCTCCATTACAGGACCACACACACCCTTTCGAGGTAGTTGGTAACTACTCCATGCCTTCCCCTATTACCCAGTGGAATGCTCTCTGTAATTACTGGGGTACAAGTGACACAGTGTGACAGATAGGTGTGTATACTTTAGATTTTGGCAGGAGAAAAGACCTGCTGATGAATAGTCTGTCCAAGTGAAGCTCCGAATTGGTGGTGATGGTGTGTCCTGTCTCTTTAAAATAAGGGGGGCACTTTAAGATAAGGGGGGGCGCTCAATCCCTATAGGCTATATCTCTGCTAGGGAAGCAGGGTATTTTTCTCTTGGCCCTGGCATACCTATTTGACAGTTTGAGTTCACTAGCGTTGATTCTATAATAATTCTGTTAATCTTTATCTTTAACATGCCATAAAACATTTGGGCTGCCACAGACTAACAGGGCTACGCTTTTCTAATTTCTCTCGCAAATCTGTCAAAAGACCAATTTGTTCGGTCAAATAGCCAAGTTTAAACTTGCATTTGAGGAAGAAGACAGTGGGTGTGGGCGGCTCTGCTTCTTGCCTTCCCGTCAGGAGTTGGTTTCGTTTCTCGACGAGGAGGGACTCATTCAAGTAGTTAAGCGCACGCAGATGAGACAGGAGGACCAGCGTAGAACTACTGGACTTCCTTAGTGGTCTCCCATCCAAGGACTGACCAGGGCGTGGCGACCCTGCTTAGCTTCGGGGAGCTGAACAGACAGGGCTAGCCTCGGCCGTCCCGGTTGGGTCCCACAGAGAAAGGCGACTTCTATGGCCGCGAGAGGAAAAGGAGTGAGAAAAGCGATGGCCGGCCGCCCAGCACCAGCGGATGCTGCTATCAACCCGGCTTCGGCCCCCAAGAGTCGAGGAAGAAAGCAGCAACCTTCTCCGGAGTGCCCTGGCGAAGCCAAGGCATCGCTCTTGAATGAAACGAGTGGATGCAGTCCAAGGGGGAAAGGAAGTGCCCCTGGAGGAAGAAATGTTTCCCTGGAGAACAGCAGCCCCAAAGCTGAGAAATGTGACCCGGCAGGAAAAAGTAAACAACCCGCGGAGGATGCTGGCGCCTTGCAGAAAAAGCAAGCGCGTCACTCCAAGGTGAAGGCAGAAGTTGTCTCGGGAGCTCTTTCCCGGGAGAAAAACCACGTCCCCAGCCAGGAGGAACCTGATCGGGAGGAGAAAGGGGCTCCCCTTCGTGGGAAGAAAACGTCCCAGAAGGAGCGCGTCTCCGCAGCCGAGCAGCCCGACCACGGGAGAGCAGCAGCAGCAGCAGCAGCAGCAGCAGCAGCAGTGCCCAGAGTGGAGCCCCCTGCGCGGAGGCGCTCGCTGAGAGATGTGCTAAAATCGCTCATAATGCGCAAGGGCGAGATTTCGGATGCCGCCAAGCGGGTGAATTCGGTGCGAGAGCTCTTGAAAGAGGCCATCCAAAAGAAGCTGCCCGTAGACTCGGTTGAAATCCTGAACACCGGCAGCTACTATGAGCACCACAAGGTAACTGGGAGGCCCACTGAGCCCTGCTGGGCGGCGAGGTCGGTCCTCTTGAGCCGCTTCAGAGCGGGGCCTGGGGTGGGAGACCCGGGCTGTAGTTTTCAAGGTAAAAGAGCAGCTGCTGTGTCTCCGGTGGCGGCCGCCGATAACTCTCTTGCCAGCTCCATTTTCTCTGCACGAATGCGCCCCCTCCGAACTCCGCAGATTAGCCCTAGTTGGGGGGAAGTGACAGGTGGCCGCTTGTTTGTGTTCCTCCGGGGACTAATAACTTGGCAAGGTGCGTATATAGGGAAAAAACTCATCCATATATTTTTTACTTTAACGACGCCTCAGGAGATAGATAACGGATTCCCCTCTGCTAAACTGAGCCCAGCGGGGCCCTCCAGCCGTGCATCAGCAGTTTGTTTCATCCCAGATGTTGAGATTAAGGACAGATTTAGACTCCTTTTGTTACACTTATGCGCAATAGGGTTTGAAACGCTTACAATGCCTCTCCCCAAGGTGGTTTATAGCTAATAGAACTCAGTAATACCCATTCAATAAAATGAGCACCACTCATTAATAGGAAGATAGCAATTAAAAAGCAGTGGGCATCCTGTTGATGGGATGGAGATGTTGCATGCATTGACCTTTCTTGGAAAGGGACGTAGGGATGTTATGCCCATGCCCTGGGACACCCTATAAGGGCCCAGAGAAAGAGTACAGGGTTCATCAGCGTTTTTTTCTGAAACTGAACCGGGCAGGTCGGTAGCCTGAACACTTTTATGGTGGTGGGGGGATGAGTACAATGGTGGCAAGAACATCATTATTTACTTAGACCAGCCTTTCTCAACTTTGTTAGTGTTGAGTAACTCCTGAAACATTATTCAGGCTTCGAGAACCCCCAGAAGTGGTGCAATTGTGGAGAATATGGTTGGGAAGCTTAACTGTGTCACATCCACCTCTCCTTCTCGCTCCCTCCAGCCATTTAGGGGTGTGTGTCAAAATGAGTATATATGATCACGTCCTCAATACATGTTTAGCACATTTTAAAATATATATAAAAGAATAATTAGCTCCCAATGACTGATCTCCTTTCTTCAGGGTCGCAGACAGAGGGTAACAGTTGGAGAGAACCAATCACATCGCTGGCAACTCCCATGTAGGGTGGTGCAAGGAGTGGTTCTCTCCCCAATCCTATTGAATATGCACCCTCTTGTCCAGCTGGTGCAGATCTTTGGACAATATGCTGATGACACCCAGCTCTTCCTTGTGATGGACAGCCACCCCAATTCACTCCCAGATTCACTAGCCAGATGTCTGGAAGCAGTGACAGGTTGGCTTAAGCAGAGATTTCTGAAACTTAGTCCTTCAAAGATGGAGGTCCTGTGTTTTGGTAGGAAAGGTCCAGGTGAGGAAGTGCGACTGCCCAACCTGGATGGGGTGGAACTATTAGTTGTACACTCAGCCAGGAACCTGGCCATTATCTTTGACTAGTAAAAAAGCCCATTGTATCCTAAATACAATGGGTGCTAGGAGGCAGTGGGAGAGTAAAAGATGGCTTACCCGTTGTGGCGTCTTCTGGCTGGCGGCCATTTCCTGCATAGACGCGGCCGGGCAGGGAGCCCACGGCAGCCGCGCTTCGCGCAGCTGCCGGGGGCTCCCTGGGCAGTGGCCTGACGCATCGGAGGAGGCGGCTTGATGGCGGAGGCGGCGGCTTGATGGCGGAGGCGGCGGCTTGAGCGGCGGCGGCTTGAGGGCGGAGGCAGCGGCTTGAGCGGCGGCAGGGGCGGCGGCTTTACGGCGGAGGCGAAGGCGGCGGCTTGACGCGGCGAGAGGCGCTTTGCGCCGCTCGCCGCGTCAAGCCGCCGGCAAGGAAGCAACTGCGAGCCGCGCAAAGCGCAGCTCGCAGTTGCTTCCTTGTGAGTGGGGTGGGAATCGGCCGAGCCAATCGGCTCGGCTGATGGTCCGTCCAGAGGAAGGGGCCAATCGGCACCCTTCCTCATCCCGGACCGTGCCCGCCCTAACTCCTCCTCCTTACGGCTTTATTTAGTCCGCGGCTCCCGCGGTGCCGCGGGCTGTGTTAAGATACTTCCCTCTCCATGAAGGGACACATCACAAAAGTAGCATGGCTAGCATTCTTCCTGGCCGCAGAATATCTAGTCACAGTGATCCAGGCGACGGTCACCTCTAGGCTGGATTTCTGCAACTCCCTATACATGGGCTTACCCTTCTCCCTGATCTGGAAACTAGAACTGGTGCAGAATGTAGTAGCCAGGGTTCTCACAAGAACACCTTGGAGAGCCCACATCTGGCCTGTGTTTCAACAGCTATACTGGCTACCAGTTAAATACTGGATTAGGATTCAGGTTCTGGTTATCACCATCAAGGCCATACGTGGTTTGGGCCCCGAGTACCTGAGGAACTGCCTCTCTACCTACACCCCCCAGAGAGCAGTGCTCTCTGCGAACACCAAACAGCTGCTGATCACTGGCTCCAGGGAGGCTTTTCTGACCTTGGCCAGGGCCTTCTTTGTCTTGGCCCTCCCTTGGTAGTATGAGCTCACGTATGAGATCAGAGCCCTGGGAGAGCTAAAACAATTTTATAGGGCTTGCAAAGTGAAACTCTTCGACCAGGCAAGCGAACCAACTCCATCAACCAGAGCCCCCCCACTATCATTTGCACCCTCCAGAGGAAGAGCTGAACTGCAGTGCAGTTAACTGCAGAGTTGTAAAGTTATAATGTTCTACTGTTACCAATTGATGACCATGATGCCTCCTTGTACTGTGAATTTTCATTATAAACTGCCCTGAGCCACAAGAGAGCCAGTTTGGTGTAGTGGTTAGGAGTGCGGACTTCTAATCTGGCATGCCGGGTTCGATTCTGCACTCCCCCACATGCAACCAGCTGGGTGACCTTGGGCTCGCCACGGCACTGATAAAACTGTTCTGACCGAGCAGTGATATCAGGGCTCTCTCAGCCTCACCCACCCCACAGGGTGTCTGTTGTGGGGGGAGGAATGGGAAGGCGACAGTAAGCCGCTTTGAGCCTCCTTCGGGTAGGGAAAAGCGGCATATAAGAACCAACTCTTCTTCTTCTTCTTCTTAAAAAAATTAACTCCCACTCATTCAGCAAACTGTTTCTGGGCCTTCAAGATACCCCAGGGCAGTGGTCCTCAACCTTTTTCCGGCTGGGCTGCACATGCGCGAGTTCAGCCGCGCATGCGCGGCGCGGCCCTGATTCCCTCTCCCCCCCTCCCGCAGTAAGAAGCTTCCCGGGCCGCAAGCTTGTCGCCCGGGGAAGTTTTTTACTGCGGGGAGAGGGAACCGCGGCCCGGCGCCCTGTCCTTCACGGCCCGGCATCGGGCCGCGGATCGCAGGTTGGGGACCACTGCCCCAGGGTTTAATAAAACCCTAGTTGAGAAAGCCTGTTCTAAGACAGGTTATAGCATGGCAGAAAATGAGGTGGTAGAATGGGTATGCCACTGCTGACTGCAGGAAGAACATTCTGGTTTTGAATGCAGGTAGAGAGGGTCAGGGGTAGAATATCTGCTGGTTGTCTAGCAAAGAAATTTAATGTAGGTAAGTGTAGTGAATGTGATTGCCTACCTGCAGCATAAAGTAGTTCAAGTTCATTCTGTCGCTTAGCACCCTGCTGCTTCATTCTTCTGCAATTTTAGGGCAGGTCTACACGTTTTTAAATTCCCTGAAGTCATTTTCTAGATATCTTAGTGCAAAGTGATAGACTTGGGTACTTCTCTAGCTGTAGAAATAGAATTGTTGTCTATAAACCTGCATCCTTTGAAAACTTAACCTGAAATAATTTACTGCAGCTTATTTGGTTATGTAAAAGGTAAAAGGTAAAGGTATCCCCTGTGCAAGCACGGGGTCATGTCTGACCTTGGGGTGACGCCCTCTAGCGTTTTCATGGCAGACTCAGTACGGGGTGGTTTGCCAGTGCCTTCCCCAGTCATTACCGTTTACCCCCCAGCAAGCTGGTTACTCATTTTACCGACCTCGGAAGGATGGAAGGATGGGTCAATCTTGAGCCGGCTGCTGGGATTGAACTCCCAACCTCATGGACAGACAGCTTCAGACAACATTTCTGCTGCCTTACCACTCTGCACCACAAGAGGCTCTTATTTGATTATGTAGAACATGTCAAATATAATATGGAATGGTCTTATGTAAAACAATATTTTAATTTGTAAATTAGTGGCATGTTTGTCTAATGCAGTGGTTCTCAACCTGGGGGTCAGGACCCCTTCGGGGGTCGAATTGCCCTTTCACAGGGTTAGCAGCTTGGCCAGGGAAGGGGGTCACCACCACTGTTGCCGTTTCTCCTGAAGGCGCCCGCCAATTTATATACAATTTATAACCACTTTATATACAATAATGAAAAATGGATCTTCATGCCATTGGTCAGTTTTGGTTTAATTTCTGTGAAATAACATTTGTATAATTTTATGGTTGGGGGTCACCACAACATGAGGAATTGTATTAAAGCATTATGAAGGTTATAAGAACCAGTGATCTAATGTATCTACTCTTTTCATGGGGCATTTTGTGTGGCACAGGAGTCCCTTTGTTGTTGCTAATGAAAACAAATTTGTATATTGTCCATATGGGGAACATAACTGAATGTTATAAACACCACATCAGTAAAGGGGGACCTGTTTAGTCCTGCCTGTTGAATCTTCCAACTAGCCTTCTTGAAGAAACCTTCTGGGTTCTGAGCAAATAATCAAGTAAATATTTAAACACGTGAAGCTGTCTTACACTGAATCAGCCCCTTGGTCCATCCAAGTCATTATTGTTTATTCAGGGCCATTCTGCACCCAATTTAAAAAGTGAGAGGCATGTAAACACCTTTTTTTTTTCTTCATTTTGCACGACATCGTGAACATCCAGCATGACATCTGCAACATCCTCCATTTTATAGCGCTTGCAGGGAAATCGACAAAAGTGGGTTACAGTCCCAATGCCTGCCCTCAAGCCCGCCTCTCTCTTCACCCGAATGGGGCTTCCATAAAAAAAAAAAAAAATTCTGGACCAACAAATAGGTGCATGCAGATCAAAAAATAAACTGTTCCCCACCAGTTTGCCAGGTAAGCATGCCTGTTCCCCGCCCCCCAAAATCTCCCCCCCCCATTTTTTTTAAAGCTTCAAGGCTTCAGATTTCAAGAGGGATTACAGTGAAAGGAGCCCAATGCATCCATAAATTAATGCATATTCGTTTAAACTAATATTTTTAAAAAGAATAATAGCAGGCATTGTGGTCCCTTTAAAAGAGCGAGGAAGGTGATTGGCTGCCTGTCTTGATGAACAGGCAGGAGAGGAGCATGTCTAGTGTGTTCCCCTCATCTACCATTTCAAGAAGGCGTGTGGAATAGCAAGACGTGCTAGATGGCGGCAGAGGAGCCAACAGGTGGGGAATTCCCAGAGGGGCGGGTTTTTTTAGTGTTAAGCCGTTGCGCTGGCCTAACGCAGCTATTTTTTTCTGTGTGGAATGGCCCTCAGGCTGGCAGTGACTCTCCAGTGGCTTATGGAGATACCACCTGATCCTTTCACCTGGAAATGCCTGGGAACTTTTGCATGCCAAGCAGATCTACAGCATAATACACAGCATGGTTTGTCCACAGTCTATCTTTTAAAATTATTTTGTTGTAGAATTTTTACTTGCTTTCGCTAGCTAGCTGAGAAAATAATACATTTGTCTTGTTTACAGATATATAAGCCAAATGAATTTGACATCATGTTTAAAGTGCCAGGAGTAAGAGGTGATCTGGAGCTGTATGATGATGGTGATTGCAAGGGCGCTTATTATTTTATACAGTGGGCAAGGAATCCTAAGTTAAAGGATTTTAAAAAAAATTTTGTGAATGATCAGGACCGCCTTTCAGCTTCGAAAATCCTGACTAAACTGAGGGCCGTTATTGTAGATACAGTAAAGACTATAAAAGGTAAGTACTGGGATTTTAAAAATGATGCTGGTTGTAGTCAGTTCTCCAGTCTCATTTTAATCAGTCGGAACTAAATAGGCAGTTAAACTCACAAAAGCTCCAGTGCATAGTAAAGTCTTTGTAACTATTTTGGTTCCAAAGAACTGAAATTTCAAGGCAAGAGCATCTGAACTGAGCTGTATTCAGCATGTGAGCTTCTGAAATAGGCTGTATTCAGTCATTGGACTAAACTTTTCCTAAACCATGGTTGGTTTAGTGTGATGCCTTCATGCAGGCTGCACCACAAACTCCTGCTTGTCCATGAGAATTAATTAGAGTTTTAAACCATGGTTTGTTCCTGGCTTGTTCAATGTTGCTTGTAACGACATCCAAAGACAGAAATTACACTTTGTTCAGTAGCACTGTGTCTTTTAGCTTCTTCTGCGCAATGAAACAAAAGGGAAAAGAAATGCCAGTTGATGGGTTTATTATACAAGAGTATAAGAAGGACGGTCTGATAATTAAACCAAACAGAGAGAAACAGACCTATCCAATGGCAATAGAATAAATATATTAATAAAAGAAAGAAAAGTGTCCTTTTTTGTAGTTTTCCTTATCTGTTTATTCTGTAGGATTTCTGTCAAAATGGAATCCAGGCAATATTCATTTTCAGTGAGATTCTTTCATCAGTGACAAGTCCTCTGAGTCTTCAATATTTTTATCAATTCTATAAGTATTGAGAATTTAAACTTTATATATAATAATAAGGAGCCTCTTGTGGCGCAGAGTGGTAAGGCAGCCGTCTGAAAGCTTTGCCCATGAGGCTGGGAGTTCAATCCCAGCAGCCGGCTCAAGGTTGACTCAGCCTTCCATCCTTCCGAGGTCGGTAAAATGAGTACCCAGCTTGCTGGGGGGTAAACGGTAATGACTGGGGAAGGCACTGGCAAACCACCCCGTATTGAGTCTGCCATGAAAACGCTGGAGCGCGTCACCCCAAGGGTCAGACATGACTCGGTGCTTGCACAGGGGATACCTTTACCTTTACCTTTTATATAATAATATAATATTGGCCACTATTATACAAAACCCCAAACCTTAAAAAGGAAACATTATCTGTAAGTTCTTTGTATACTTTTGGCCATATCTTATTACCATATTTATTCATCCTGACATCCAGAAAATTAATATGTTCACTGAAAATGATTTGAAATTTGATGTTGTTATCCTGTTGTGTCTTCCCCACCCCAATGATGGCAGGTATTAAATGTGTGGCCCTGAGATGGGATGCAGTCAAGAACGTGGCTAGTGTACCACCCACCTAATGCACTAGCAGACACTCTGCCAAGCCTACAGGAGGCAGCTGCTGCCTGGGAGTTGCAGTATCTCAGGATACTTAATCCTGGGGGCTGGGTTCGATTCTGCGCTCCCCCACATGCAGCCAGTTGGGTGACCTTGGGCTCGCCACAGCACTGATAAAACTGTTCTGACCGAGCAGCAATATCAGGGCTCTCTCAGCCTCACCCACCCCACAGGGTGTCTGTTGTGGGGAGAGGAAAGGGAAAGCGACTGTTGAAAAGTGGCATATAAAAACCACCACCACCACCACCACCACCACCTCCTCCGGCAGAGCAACAGTGATAAAGTTGTTAATATACTTACTTTATTTGCAACTTGACAATGCCAGTTGAATATGTCCTACAAGCCCACTCTTTGTATCAAAGTTTAAATGTTTACTTATATGTTAACCTTGGGTTCAACATTTTGTATTGCTCTCTCCTATTTTCACATTTTGGGGAAGAAATAGCCTGAAATGAAAATATTTAATACTTGTTTTTTGACTGTTAATAGAAATGAAGGTAATTGTGGAAAGAAAAAAACCTGGAAGCCCAGCAGTTACTCTTCTAATTGAAAAGCCACCCTCACATATATCAGTAGATATCATTCTTGCTCTGGAAATGGAGAGTAAAACCTTGGGCAACATTTGGAAACGTGGACCAGACATTAAAAAATGGCTTGGAGAAAAATCTTCGAGGGACCTGGACAGGATGAAACTCTGCCTTGTGCCCAAGAATGCTAAAGCTGGAGAAGACTTCATAGGTATTGCAAATGAAAATAACTTCTTTTTATAAAGTCTGGCTTACCACACAAACATCCCTTATACGAATCTCTAGCTTAAGGGGCTTGAAATTTTATCACAACTTTGTAGGTAGTCAAATCGCTCCCTGCTTGTGTTCTGGAAATTTTTAAATCATGGGGAGCACTTTTCCCATTAAACATAAATTTATCTTACTGCTTTACCATCAGCATACTTATGTAATTTAACACTATCAATTACATGAACTGCAGTTCTAGGAGTTATACCTAAGTCCAAGGAAGGAAGGAAGTTAAAGGTCAGGACCTCATGTACTATTCTCAGAATTGCTACAAAGGACAAGCTAGGCAGTCACAGAGCAGGTCTCAACATGTGAATAAGAAAATGGTACTGGGAAGAAGGTTTTAGATTTGTTAGACTTTGGTGAACCATCGGGGACAAGCTGAGTCCATACAGTGAGTGGAAACAGGCTTCACTTGAAGTCCAGATAGATAGTATCCCCCAGGTTAGGAAAGGTACTGCTTCATCTAAAAGTCAAGGAACCCATAAAATGCCAAAAATATGTCCCAGTAGATTGAAAAGAAGGGAACAGAGGTCTGGCAAAAGAAGTGCAAGTTAGTGCAGAAAGAGAATTTAAGGAATGGGTTGCTACAAGCATCAAGCCAAACATGCATTTTAAAAAATGTATCAAGAGCAGGAAAGGAGCCAGAGAAACAGTTTGGGATTTACAGGATTTTTGCTAGAGCAGTGGTTCTCAACCTTCCTAATGCTGTGACCCCTTTTGGGTTTGTCAAGGCTGTGGCTGCCACAGCTACAGCGCAGCTACAGTGGTGCAGCGATTGTTCAGAGGCACCACAGTGATTGGCCCCAGGAGGGCTGGGAGGCGGGCTCCGCCGCATCCCTATAGGGCGGGCGGAATGTCAGGGATGCATGCAGGGCTCTGTAGGGGTGTTGTGGATGTTTGGTGGGGAGGCTGAGCGTCCGCCACCACGAGCCACTCACCTGGGGAGGAATCTAGCGGCGGCCTCAGCAACTCCTTGGAAAAGGATCAATCGACCCCCCTAGGGGTCACAATTCCCAGGCTGAGAACTGCTGTGCTAGAGGAAGGTGGAGAGTTGGCAGAGGAGCATAAGAAATTCTTTGGATCTGTGATCATTGTAGAAATTGCTGGCCTTCTATCAAGGATACAGCCATTATTTTCAGGATGAGACTTTAAAGAACAGAAACAAATGAATAATCAAGTTCTAGATATATTGGGGAAATTAAAAATCATGTACATATGAAATGCACCTAAGGGTTCTTCGGGAACTCCGACAGGAGACTGTTGTTCTCCTAACTTGTACATGCAATTTGCCATTTAAATCAGCAACTATACCAGTAGGCTGGAGTGCAACATTACACCAAATTTTATAAAGAGATTTAGACTACATGGGAACCCAGGAACTACAGTTTATATAACATTTTCCCCAAACAAATTAGTAGAAATTGTGATCAATGACAGAATTATTAGGCTCATATAGGTTCCACTTATGGATTAATTGGTTAAATGCCAGGGTAGCAAGTTTTCTCAACAGTGGGAAATGCTGGGGTCTCACTATTGGAGCTGGTTCTATGTAAAGACATTTAGAAATTATCTAGAACTGGGGGGAGGGGTGAGCAGTATAATGGCCAAGTTTGCAGGTACCACAAAATTATTCAGGATGGTGAAAACCAAAGCTGACTGAAGAACTCCAGCAAGATTTCCACATATTGGGTAACCACGTGGCATGTGAAGATCAATATACTAAGTGTAAGATGATGTGACACACACTGGAACAAAATATCCAGCATCAAGCCAGTTTGCCACAGCAGTGAAAATAGCAATTTGGCTAGGAATTATTAGGGAAAGGATTTCAAGTAAAATGGCCAGTATTACGCCCCTATGCAGTTCTTTCGTATGACCTAATTTGGAATAATATGTGCAGTTCTCATCACTGCATTTCAAAAAGGACACAGCAGAGCTGGAGAAAGTATAGAAAAGGGCAGAGGATGGTCGATGGGTTGGAGCACCCTTCATATAAGGAAAGGCTGAAGAGCAAGGGGTCCCCATTGCTTTTGAGCCTGTGGCTACATTTGGGATTTTGACACAGCATGGCGGGCACATCAACACAATGGATGTCACAGTAGGCAGTGCCAGCTATGAAATGATTGCTGCAACTTAACTTCAATGACATGATATTCAGCCTTGTGCTTCTTAAACACACTTGGGAGGCAACAGAAAAGTTCATGATGTCCATGGGTTTTACATGCCTGCTGAAGTGTCTGGTAATTGGCAGTTTAGAGCAGGAACAAGGCAGATAAGTCAGAAGTTTATGAAATTAATCACAAGGTTGAGGGAGTGGGCACAACTATACCATTTTGCGAACCTACACCCTGTGATGATTGACTGTAGATGGGGGAGGAATGGAGATTATGATGCCTTTTGTGTGTTTTTGTGGAATTAAGAGATCTTAGTCCAGCGTGGTACAGTAGTTAGGAGTGCAGACTTGCCACAATAGAAGTCGGGTTTGATTCCATGCTCCCCCACATGCAACCAGTTGGGTGACCTCGGGCTTGCCACCGCACTGAGAAAGCTGTTCTGACCAATATCAGGGCTCTCTCACCCACTTCACAGGGTGTCTGTTGTGGGGAGAGGAAAGGGAAGGCGATTGTAAGCCGCTTTGAGCCTCCTTTGGGTAGGGAAAAGCAGCATATAAGAACCAACTCTTATTCATCTGTGATTGGTTTTATTTGGGTTTTTAACCCATTTTTGTGTAACCTGCCATGAGTCCACAGAGAGTAGCGGTATATAAATTGAAGTAATAAACAAACTTTTTCTGAGCCATCCAGCCATTGCTTCCAAACAACTGACAAATGTATCCAGGGGGAGATCCGTCCGTCCATCCATCAAGAGATGGAGCTGGGTGTCATCTGCATATTGGTGACAATCCAATGTCATCTCCTGTTTTGTCCGGGAGCTCTGAATAGCCTTGATATCAAGGTTCACTGTGTGCTGCTTTCCCATTTGGTCATCCGACTCTCGGTTAAAATGGGAGATGGAATGACACCCAGCCCATAACTCCGGACCAGCTGAGTCAGATGGTGCACATTGATGTGAAATAGTGTGGGGGAGAGTATCACCCCTTGAATGCCACATGGGAGCACAAAGGAGTTAGATAACTCCTCATCCACTGTGACCAGTTCTTAAAGAAGGAAGACTGCCGTTTTAAGGCTTCTCTCCCAATGCTCTCCAATGTGTCAACAAGGCAGAGGACCAATAGCTTGTGGACGGCCACATCAAATGCAGCTGACAGATTTAACAAAAATGGCCAACCCGCCCTGGTCCAGCTGGCCCCAAAGACCATCTATCAGATGAAAAAGTCCCGCTTCGCCACATTCATTGCATATGCCCTTGTAAGCGTGTAATAAGATGTCCATGCCGCCTCATCGCAAGTCTTCTGAGTCTTTCGTATTGTATTAAAAGAAAATGTATCACTTGGACTAACGAATCTCATGCAGTCACAAAAGGACTACTGGCATATTCAGATACCAAGTTAAAAATTGAAAACACAACTTTAAAATTATTATCATATTGTAGCATATTAATTGTAGCCAAAGTTAATGTTTATCTGCAGTGTGTAAGAATGATAATCTTACATATGTTGAGTACAACCTTGCCATAAAAGCATTTCACTTGTTCCAAGAGAAACATATGTTGTAAGAATTTTTCAGTTCCCCCAACCATTTCCAAATTTTCCTCAGGAAAAAAGTTTTTTCCATGTCTTTACATACGTGTTTTCTTTACCACACTGAGGAGTCAGAATAATTGGATGAGGGTGCCTGTCTACTCACTCTACTGTCAACTGGTGGGAGGGGCAAGTTGAAAAGCAGAGAAAGCCAAGCATTTTGCCAATGTGTGGATTAATTATTGCAAGAAGTTATAATACTCTGTAGTTTCCCCCCTTTCAAGACTTATAACTTTTTATTAAAAATATTGGAAAACCAATAATAGATTTTCTTCTTTTATTTAGGGGGGGAAGAGTATGAAGTATCATGACTGAGAAATAGTCTGTGGTATAAAATTTATATCGTAGCAGGGAAAACTATAGGCATTTAAGAAAGGAAAATGCTGAACTGGGTTATTGGCAGCCACTGCAATATACCCGAGGATGCCACAGCACTTGGCTCTTGTTCTGCATATCTGTGCAAAGTGGCAGAATTAACATCATTGGTGGCATCAGGGCAGTAATAGCATCTTTCCACACTGATTCGTATCAAATATGTTTAATGGAAGTTTCAGATATTTAATCACATATTTCAGGTATTTAACCTGTGATTAAAAATGACTACAAAAATGAGTCCTTCAATAAAATGCTGTGCTTTTTTATTTTTCAAACTTAAGACACATGGAGACTCTCTTTTTCGCTTGCTGAGAAAACTATAATCCACAATCATGGCAACACAAAGACATGCTGTGAAGCTAATGGAAAAAAATGCTGCAGGTTTGTATCTTAAAAATCCTTTTCCCTTTCCAAGTTTTCTGTAGCCACTGTAACAAATAAACAGGTTGCATCAATCAGTTTATTCTGACATTAAAGTGGAAGAATAAAGTTAGTAGGGTACTAAAAATGTCTTGCAGCACTACAAGGCAGGAATGGTTCCTCTCTGGTACAATCTCATATTTCTAACACAAGCAGAGTTCTTCTGAGAAAACTAAGTGAAACTGGAATGAAAAGGGGTCTTCTGCAAATTGTAACCAATAACAGATGGAACTTTAGCAGCTAATGTTTTAAACATGGGCAGCGTAATCTTGAGACCCTTGCTGTTGAAACACAGCTACACTTGTGGAATTCTGCCGCAGCACAGGCCCTGCTAATTCGTTCCCTGAGGACATTCCAGGAAGGGTCTCATACGGAGTGTGCTGGAGTCCTCAGCAACTTTCGCCAGTCAGGGAACTCTGACACTGAGTTGCAGCCACTGATCATTAATGTATGGCCCATTGATGGCATGGCAACCCCCTCCCCCTGAAAACAGGGAGGATAGACCTGGCAACACCCCAAGCCCAACAGAGGTCTGCAAGAGGAGCCCTGAGTGCATGTTTGAGTCCCAGCCTGTGGCTGAGCTTACTTTTGCTTGGTGGTGAGACTTCAGACATCAGGCAACAACACCAAACAGCACCTCCAGGAAAGATTTTCCATTCACCCTATAGCTCATCAGAGAAAGGCATCCATGTGTTAAATGGTTTGGGCCCAGAGCAGTAGCAAAGTCCACCTTTTGCAAGGCAAGTCTAATTATCAGCAAAACAAGGCAGAGATCATGTTCAAACTTGTCTCATGATATAGGTCCCTAAACATTCAACTGCAGCCCTGATGGCTATATGGAACTGGACAGGGAATAAAGCAAAGACATGGTCCAGTGGAAAAGTATTGAGATAGCATGGCAAGGGCTCCACATGGGAGAAGCCTGGTGAAGTCCAGCGACACGCAGCTAAAATTCTGCCACTGCAAACCACATCACATGGAATGGGTTGACCCTGCTGATTGGCCTTTCCAGATAAGCATTATTTTAACTGGGGGCCAAAACAATAAGAATCCCAGAGTGAGAGTGCCCTGTGCTGCATGCCCTGTCATCTGAGCTATGTTCCAGGAGGCAGTCTATCTGCTACTTCTCCCCAGGAAATATTAGTGTGTTCAGAGTGTCATTTAGCCTTAGGAAAGCCACTCCTACATAAACAGCAGCAAGACACAAATGAGCTAGTTTAATTTGTATTGATCAAGGAGGACTTACAGGGATCTTTTCAGGAGTGTATGTTTCCTATATTTTTTAAGAATAAGCCAAAGCAGATCCAAGGCCAAGTTTGGTTGTGTGTACTTTTAGAACCACCAATACAACCACTGTCTAAAACCACAAGTGCTGTACAGGCCATAGATGGCACTAGAGGGTTAGAGGAGGCTGTTGCTTTTAAGCACTTCCCTTTGGACCAAGAGCTCTGGCTGCAGCTCTTGGTCCTGTGTACCTCCAGATTCCTACAGGTGTGTAAATCAAATGTTACATTAAAATTTAATAAATTTAAACTAACTGCTTCTTGTAAGGATTATGTGATACAAAATAATGCATTTCACATTGTTTCTGTTATTCTTCAACAGGAAAGATTGTCTTAAGCTTCTGAAGAATCTCCTGGAGGAGCTAAAAACAAAACATAAGAACAAAAACCAATTTAAAAAATTCTGTTCTTATTATGCCAAAACTGCCTTTCTGCATGCATGTACCAAGTGGACCAGTGATGAAGACTGGTGCCCTGCAAATTTGGATGAGTGCTTTGAAAGACTTTTGGATTATTTTCTTGATTGTCTCAGAAAGGCTGAACTCAAACATTTTTTTATTCCTGACTGCAATTTATTCTGCTGTGATTTGAAGTGTAGCAAACTTGCACAAGCAATTGAAAGTGAACGAAACAATGGATTTCCAATATTTGAATAAGCATGATCAAGGCATGTCCACTAGGGCACAAGCCACATCAACAGCTTTCTTTGCTGGTCCACTTCACGACATCTGCAAGGCACACATGGGATTATGCTTCCGTAGGTCTGCCAGGGGAGCCAGCAAGCTTTCTCTTAGAGGACTTAATTCCCAAGAGTGCTACCCTTCCCCTCATTTCTCAAGCTGGCGCCCATCAGCACTGACCATGTAGCAGCCTAGCAGATGTGGTGGAGTGGAAGACCAGCTACGAAAGCTGCTTAGGTAGCTTGGGCCCTAGGGGAATGTGCCTTGACATGTAGGGGCACTCAACTTTGGCCTCTGCATACACTAGCTGGATCACAAACACTATCCACCTCAACAATGTTTGTGAGGAAGTGCTCTTACCCTTGTTGGGGCTTTTAAAATAAATAAAAAGGTTTTTGTCTACCCTGAATTGTTTGACTCTGTGGTAGAACAATGCTTGTTGGATATCTAAGGCATTCCTCTAATGAAGTAGGGGGAAAGACAGGTAGGAATACTGACTTGCCCAAAGAGAACCTGGAAACCAACTTGGGCAAAAAACCCACGGATGGTTAGACTGTGACCTTGTCCAGGTGGAATTGCATTAAATGAGTCACAAGACTTAAGATGTTATAGCCACTAAAAAGAGAGTCTTATTAGAGACAAACTCCCAAGTCTGTGGTGGCCAATGGTTCAAAGGGTTTATGCATTAGCATGAAAAGAACCCGAGACAAATTCCATGGAGGCAGTGGAGGAATGGTTGGGAGGATATGTTCAACAAACCTTTCATACATTTCTTGGATTCCTGGGAAGCAAATACAGGCACTCCAGCAACAGCTTAATGAACAGAGAAAATAGCTGCCAAACACATCTTCAAAGAAGCAGGTACTCAAAGATCAACCATCGGTCATAGGAGATTGGGTCCAATCCCTGGCTCTCAGCCAATATTTGGAAACACTTGCATTTGTGTTAGGAAATTCTCGCTGATAGTTTATAGGCTGCAAGACTCCCATACTCAAGGAATTTCTGGAAGGATCAACCAAGCCATCAGGTGTAGGAGACTGACTTCTGGGTCAGGTGATCTGGCACCGCCTCTCCTGTGATGCTGGTTTCCTTGGCACCGCCTTGGTAAGCTCCAGGGCGGCGCAGAGGAGGCCAGCGCCGCTCTGGCTTCCTCTGCCACCACTCTGTGACCCCCTACAGTGCGAGCGATGGTGGCATGTGCACATGCGCACTGCCACATGAGCGCACATGCTGCCACCCCTGCTATAGGCGTCATGGAGCGGTGGCGGTTGAGAACCGCTGAGCTAGTGTATTTTGTTTGCCTGAAACATGCAGCATCTCCAGATCTATGTGATGTGCCGTGTCAGCTTGGTGTAGTGGTTAGGGATGCGGACTTCTAATCTGGTGAGCCGGGTTTGATTCTGCGCTCCCCCACATGTAGCCAGCTAGGGGATCTTGGGATCGCCGTGGCACTGATAAAACTGTTCTGACCGAGCAGTAATATCAGGGCTCTCTCAGCCTCACCCACCTCACAGGGTGTCTGTTGTGGAGAGAGGAAGATAAGGAAGCCGCTTTGAGACTCCTTAAGGTAGAATAAAACGGCATATAACAACTCTTCTTCTTCTTCCCAGTGCCAGAAGTTGACAACTTGGCATAGGTGAAGACAGGAAGACCCCCCCCCCGCTGCTTGTTGAGGTAGAACTCTGCTGTTGTGTTATGTGGTCAGTAAAATGCGATGGCTTGAGAGTATCAACGCAAAAGAAATAAGGATGCATTTAATTGTTCAGTTCAAGGAGATTAATGTGGATCTTGGTCTCAGCCTCCAACCAACATTCTTGTGCCATCCTCCTGGTGCCGTGTACTCCCCAACCTACTGGGGATTCATCAGTAAATATACTGTGTAGGGTAAGACCAAAGGAAAAACCATATACCAAATGAGATGTCTCAGTCCACCACTGCAGTGACCTAGAGACCAATTTAGGAATTGAAAGTTTAATCCAAGTTGGGTCATACAAAGGGTTAAACCTCCTCATGAATCAGTTTTTGGAGAGGCCTCCTGTACGTGGGCCAATGGGGTAACTGAGGTTGTAGATGCCAGGTGACCTAATAGACTCTGGATGGTTCATGGAGGCTGAAACACTTTCACCATAAAATGGGTGTGGTCACAGTACTGATCTTATATGCCCTGTCATGTGGAATGCAGGCAAGGTCTGACAATGAATTAAGATGTGTACCTATAAATTCTATTTCCTGCACCGTAGTAAACAGGGATTTCTCAGTATTTATGATGAGGCCGACGTCAGCAAAAGTGTTACGGGCCAACCTCAAGCCCTGTGTCAATTTACAGGCTTCATCTGCCCCAAACAGCCAGTGATCCAAGTACATCATACAGTCCTGGGTTCTTAAGTATGGGACCACTACTGACATGCATAATAACAAATGAATATAGACTGCATCACCTGGTGATTCTGGGTCTGAGTCAACATCAGAGTTCCTGTCCCTGGAATAGATGAGGTCAGCGGCTCTTGAAGTCTCCTCAGCATTGAGGTGCTTCGGAGTGGAAGATCAATGCTGTTGAAGGTGTAGAGCAAAGAGGATTTTTGCTTTTAATGCTATCTTTCCCAATAAGGTGGCATCATCATTGGGATGGACATCCATGATGGTGATCCCCTATCAGAGTTGTTCCACAAAGGTTGCCTGTGACATTTCCTTGATGATGTAGCAGCATCTCATCATCTTCGGAGGTGGAGAGGCATCGATGAGGACCTCGATGCCAAATGATGAATCTGTGCCAAGTGGTGCTCATACTTTGGTGCTATGCAGTTATCAGTATCAAGAATGCCCTTGGTTTTCATGTTTGCTCAGTGGCGATCTCACTGATGGTGATGGCAGATGGTGTCGAGGTGGCAGCAATAATGGCTGTCGGCATCAATCAGGCTCAATCTGGCACGGGGCTTTCTTGGTCTGTGTGTGTGGTTGACATGGCTCTTTCATACACAGACAATTTCAGTCTAGTCGCTCTCCCATCTCTTTTGAGGAATTATCTTCTAACAGGCAGGGTATATACCTGTGATATGGCCTTCTCCCAGGCATAAGAGGCTTGAAGTGTGTTCATCATTTTGTCCCATCTTGGCACTGCACCTTTTTAAAAGTGCTACATTTCGATCAAAAACGTCAATGTCAGAGAAGATCAGATTACCTCAGTAACTCACTGAAGGGAAGAAAATTCAACAGCTCGCTGTAGAACGTCCTCTCTCACTGGCAGCAAAAAGAAAACTGAGAGAGAAGTGCTAACCCCTCTCACATTGGGTGACTTTTAGTCACTCTCCTCCTGGGTGGGGAGGGGTAGTACTCCTTGAAATTGATTCTTATTTTTAAAAAAGCTCATCAGCTCCTCTGTGGCAGGCCTGCAGAAGCATGACTGCACATAAGCCATAAAGGTAAATAAACAAAATAGTTGTTGCAGGGTGAGTGGCAACAGTAGCAGCAGGAAAGAGGTTTTTTCATTCCTCTTTTTTTGTCTCCTGCTGTCACTGTACAGGTCACTAGTTTTTGTGCTGAGAAAAAAGGGGAAAGGTAGAATGCCTGTTTCCTCCCTCCCTGGCACTGCTGATAAGTGCACACACTTTATGCTTAAACATCTAGAGTAGGCTTTTTCAACCAGGGTTTTGTGAAACAATGGGGCTTTCTGACAGTCCTGGGATTCCCAAACAAGTGGGAGTTAATTTTTAAATATATATTTTTTTAATTGTCAAAACATTTATTGGGTGATATGACCATATATGGCCATGCCAACTCCCCCCAATAGCCAATGATGGGCCTGAAGGGGGTGGGGGATGTGGAGTGGCCTAGGGTAGGCATGCACATATTCTGCATGATGGTGAAACTTTTGGGGTTTCCTAAAGAATGTTTCAGGGATTTCTCAACAGTAAAAACATTGAGAAAGGCTAATATAGAAGGTCCCAGAAACCACTGCACTAGTAGCTCCAATGAAACGGAGAAATCTGGATCTTTAGCAAGTTTCAGCCTGAATAAACACATTATGAAAATTACTCTCTTGAATGAAAAAGCATTCATAAAAATGCAGTACAGAGATACAAACATACAATCTATCTAAAGCTCACCATTTTAATGAGTATAAAGAGAAGACACAGAAAGAATGTTACAAAAAACTTTCATCAAAATGTGTACTGTTAAACAGGGTATTGCTTCAGACCCAATAACAACCCACTATATGGAGTTTGCTTAGCATAGTAATGCATTTGGACATTCTACCAATGAAAATAAACATAGGACTAATTTTAAAATAAGGTGAAGGAAAAGAGATGTTAATCCATTTTAATCTGTCAGAATTTACGTTGACATTCTGTTAAATACATGTCTCCCTTCTAATAACTGTAAATCAGGAAACAAAAAATAATAATAATATTCTTTACTTCCAACAAATAAAGTTACTGGATTCATTAATCTTAGCCAAAGTGAAACTGAACATCACACATCTGTTCATTTGCTAGAGTCCTATATTAAAATATTTTACAGTACAGAGACATTTCAAAATAATTAGAAGCAGGCATAATTTTCAATATTTCTGAACTTCACTAGTCAAGATGTTACTGGAAAGATGACAGATTATCACTTTGCTATATGAATTTCTTCCCTGACCATGTAATCGCCAATCCTATATCCTGTTAAGGTCTTTATTCTCAAACTATTTAAGAGAAGTTGCAATTAACACTTGATAGCTACTGTATAAGCATATGACTAACTTTTAAAATGCATATAAAACATGCATTCTTTTCTAATCTGGAAATGTACTTAAACTGAAAATTGTGCAGTTTGAGGAAAATCCAAGTTCTCCTAAATGAGGTCTGCAAGGTATAAGGACTGGAAAATATGTCTTTTACTTGCTGGTTACTAATATTTCTACATACAGTGTTCAGGATTTCCAACTGATTTAAATGTTTTTTCGCGCTCTCCCACGAGGCTTTCCACAATCTTTTTCCATTTCTTTTTTCAACTGAAATTGCTTGTATCTCTGAGCCATTGAAATTAGCTCTTCGGGAATCACCTGATAATTGGACAACAATGTAAAACTAATTTAATTATCATATAAACAACTAACCAGTTTTGTATTAGGATAAAATACGTTCAGCTCTGTGAATTTTGTGCTAACTGCTAACAAAAAACAGAACTGTTAAGGAGTGATCCACATATCATTTTAATATCTCTGAATGAACTTTTGTTTCTAATGTAGAAATTGCTTTCTGTATAACTTGGACAGCTTATATTACATAGATAATTGTTGCTTTTATTAGTTACATCAACTGTGTTTATGTTAATTATTATATCATGAATCTGAAAAAAGGTAATCCCATGAGGACTTGAGGGAAAGGAAATTCTATCCCCTTTGCCTGTCTCCTCTTGTTTGGGTTCTTCTTTCTACTCTGGATCCACTCCCCACAACCTGTCATTCTTTTCTTTCTCTCCCTACCTGCTCATCTACTTGTCCTGCATGTTTGTTGGTTGGGTAAAAGGTCAGCAACATATAAGCTATGGTTTCAAAACACAGGTCTCTCTAGTGCCATTTTAGCCTTTCCTATGCTCCCAAAATGTATTCATTGCAACCACTGATGACACTGGATAGGCCACAGAACTAAGAACTATATAGTTACCACCCTCCTACTGATCACAAATCTAGTTATCTATAACCAAAACATATTTGTTTTTTATCTTCCTGATCTGCAGATATATATACAATGAGCATTTTTATAGAGCCCTTACCCCAGAGAAATGTATCTGGGACAAATTATCTGACTATTAGGAGCCAGTAACTGGGCATATCAGGTATACAGAAAGAAGCTGGAAAAGGAATATCTCATGTTAACAAGGACTACATGTATAGCTAGTACTTTGCTATGAAATAATGGGTTTTCATGTTCATATTTCTTTTATAGGTGTGTGTGTATGTATGTATGTGTATATATATATATATATATATATATATATGGTAGTTTTGAGTTGAAGGAAATGTCTTTATGTAAATGTGGACTTAACTCAAAGAAGCTACGAAAAGGGATGTGCAGAGCAACCCACCCCTTCCCAGGTGCATTTCTCCTGGATGGAGAACAACATTTTTCAGGAGCTAAGTGACTTCATGTATCTACATTTTGTTCTATGACAAATTAGTGTGTTTGCTTTTTAAAAAATCACCACAATGTGTCCAAGAATAAACTTTGAAACAAAAACTTGGTAAACACCTGCAAATACCACCATTGCCCCATCTAAGATGTTACCCATAACCAGAGCCAATTTGGTGTAGTGGTTAGGAGTGCGGACTTCTAATCTGGCAAGCTGGGTTCGATTGTGCACTCCCCCACATGCAACCAGCTGGGTGACCTTGGGCTCGCCACAGCGCTGATAAAGCTGTTCTAAATGAGCAGTGATATCAGGGCTCTCTCAGCCTCACCCACCTCACAGGGTGTCTGTTGTGGGGAAAGGAAAGGTGACTGTAAGCCGCTTTGAGACTCCTTCGGTTAGGGAAAAGTGGCATATAAGAACCAACTCTTCTTCTTTATAATGAAGGAGAAAAGTATAAAAAGGTTAGCTTTTTCTCCAGGCACTGCTGCTGATGCTATTATGACAAAATTTCTGTTGCTCAGATGTGCAGGGCTTAACGCCATTCTTCTTTTCTGCTTGTTTCTTCTCTTGTTATTTTAGTCGCCTAACTAAATGGCCAGGAGGACATGAGAATATTCTGACATTCATTGCATTAGCCATATGTGTTTTTGGTGGCTTTCCCTGAAAAGTACTAATTCAAGGATCTTTTCTCCATTATATGTACTTTCTAGGTATTATGTTCTTTAAATTCTACTTGAGTCTTACTTCAAGGTAAGTTTGCAAAAGATCATGTGTCAGTAACTTGGATTAATAGGTATTTTTAATTTATTTATTATTAGTATGCAAGCCTGCTGTAGGCCAAAATGCAGTGGGCGCTAATGTAAAAAAAGGGAGGGGGAAGGGAGGCCTTTGGATACACAATACACAATTAGACTAAGATTCATTTAGACAACTGCTTTGATACTCAAAACCATAAAAAACCATAAAAAATAATCAACACCTTCAAGAAAACAAATATTCATACTGAATTTAAAAGGCCTTTTTAAAGGCCTTTTTAAATTCAGCTCCTTTTCTGTGAAGCCAAAATCAGGGGATGAGAAGAAGAAAGTTATAACATATATATTAAGTTCTTACTTGGTTTCCTCTTTCTAGAATTTCAATCAGTTCAGATGCAATCCGCCAATCATTCCTAGTCACAAGGGTTACAGCTTCACCTGTGCGGCTATAAACAAGACAGGTAGTTGAGATAAATATTTTTGGATTGTCTGAAACAACATTTGGCTCCAGAGATCTGCTTGTGCAAGGTCACAATTCTCTGCTTTCCCCTCCCCTAGCCACTATTTCTGATCCCTGGGAGGTTGTAAGACCTATGTGAAGTAATAGCCATATGGGTCAGTGAGGAGAGATAGGGTGCAAGCATTCTTCCACATCTGTCCACAGGGCTACACTGACTCAAGAACTCCACTGACTCAAGAAGGGCAATATCATCTTCTCCCTTCATTCCTTTGACCTGTGTGACTAAAACTCCATAAATGTACCACGACCCTAGGAATACAAGTCAACACCTTTGCATTACACTCTAAAGCGGTAGTCCCCAACCACCGGGCCACGAAGGCCCTGACACTGGGCCGCGGCTCCCTCTCCCTGCCCCCCCCCCCGCAGTAAGAAATTTCCCAGGCCGCAAGCCTGCGGCCTGGCAAGCTTTTTACTGTGGGAGGGGGGCGCAATGCGGATATGCGACCAAAAACGTGCATGCACGGCACTTCACGCATGTGTGCATGTGCGAAAGTGCCACGCATGCACGTTTTTGGCCGCGCATGCGCGGGCCGGGCAATCACCCTCCCTGCCACCACCGGTCCCCAGCCTGAAAAAGCACCTTCTCTAAAGCACCTTTGACTCTCTTGGACACCTACTAACTAATTGGCCCAGTTAACACAATATAAGAAATTCAGGGATTTGATTTGTCATATTGGCCTGCTCAAGGTGATCAGTGTTTCCTGAGTCATCACTGTAAAAAAACTAAAAGCACTATTCCTAGCATAAAATGTTAGCTTTCCTAAGGATAATTATGTCTGAAATTCTAGAGAAAATGCAATTAGCAATCCAATAAGATGGCAATTCCAAATCTCTATATCAGTGGTTCTCAACCTAGGCGTAGGGACCCCTATGGGGGTCGAATGACCCTTTCACAGGGGTCGAGGCAGGGCAAGCAGCTTGGCTGGGGTAGATCGAGATAAAGTGTTTGTCTGTCTGGAGCAGCAGAAAAGAGCGAGATCGGCATTGTGGGACAAGAAGTAGATCTGAACTGAGAAATACTAGGAAAAAACAATTTGTATACAATCACGAACAATGGATCTTCACAGTTTCGGTTTAATTTCTGTGAAAGAACATTTGCATAATTTTATGGTTGGGGGTCACCACAACATGAGGAACTGTATTAAAGGGTTGTGGCATTAGGGAAGTTGGGAACCACTGCTCTATATAAACTTACCTTCCCATGTATTTGTTCTGATTCACTATTCAATATGCTGGTTCAGACATAACAACTCAGTGTTGCATGAATAAGTCTTATACTCACATACTTCCTACTCTTCAAGAGCCTCTTTCCTCCTCCTCAAGCCACAAGTGATTTCAAATACCGTATTTGCCGGCGTATAAGACAACCCCCCAACATTTCCACTCAAAATAGAGTTTGTTACATTACAGTACTATGGGCCACTATGGGCAGCTATGTCTATCCCAACTGAAGTGCACCTGGCATATAGGATGACCCCCCCCCCCCTCTGGAGGCATGTTTTTCAGGGGGGAAAAGTAGTCTTATACGCCAGCAAATACTGTATATGAATAAAGAGAAATGTCTGGCCACAACTAGTTATGTAGTGCTAAACCATGTTTGGCAAAATACCTCAACCAATATGAGACATCCATCTTTCAAGCTGTCCATGTAGGATACACTGGAAAATACTGGTGTTTAACTCAATAACACAGTAGCATTCTACAAGTTGCAACTCAATATAGTATGAAGCACTTAACTTACCCAGCTCGACCAGTACGGCCTACTCTATGAACGTACTCTTCAATGTTGCGAGGGAAATCAAAATTAAACACATGAGTGATATCTTGCACATCTAACCCACGAGAGGCTAAGTCTGTTGCAATCAGTATACGAACTCTACCTAAAACGAACACATTGAGACGCAGATGGTGACAAAAAATTATTTACTTTGGTAAAGTTTATTTTATATATTTAAAATATGTTTATGCTGCCTTTCTATCCAACTTTGAGTCCCCAAGGTGGGGTTAATGTAATACACAATGCCCTTCTAACAAACCATATGACTTAATTCTTGTACAAAGCATTTTGATACCGGCCAAAGCAGCAGATCATTCCAGATACTGCTTGAATCGTAGAATTATAGAGTTGGGACCTCCTGGGTCATCTAGTCCAACCCCCTGCACTATGCAGGAAACTGAAACTGTTCATTTCCAACAGCATCCTATATGCACTGATCAGTTTTTTTTGGGGGGGGGGACCCAACTGTTCTCCCTGCAAAGATATACAATTAGTTAGGTTAGCACTAAGCTTTCTGTTGCAACTGACTCCAACCAAACACAAGCCTACCTTTTTTGAAGTCCTCCAAAGCTTGTTCACGATCACACTGTTCTCTGTTGCCATGTAAAGACTGAACTGGAATTCCTTGAAGACCAAAATCACTGGATAGGTCATCAGCACTGATTAAAAATTTAAAAACTCGCATAGAAATGGCTGGATTCTTATAGTAACAGTGAATTAACAATTTGGTCATATCTGCAATAATTACTTCTGTGAAATTCTTCAAGGCCCAACAAAGATCCTAAACATCAAAAGAAATGCCTATGCAAATAATGCTTGAAGTATAATAAACAATTTCTGCAAGTGCTGTTGTCCAATATCTTTTCCTTCAATTTGCTTCAAGTGGTGACAAAAAATCAAGATGATCATTTCTTTCAATATGACTCTTCTCAATTGATAATTCATATAAAAACAATGTTTTTCAAGTATTCTAAGAGCTTTCCAAAAGTATACAGTTTCAATCATAGTTTAATCTACACACCCCCAGGCGTCTGTGCCTATCAAGCTGTTGTTGCAGAAATTGTTTATAATACTTAAAGACATTATTTGCATAGGCATTATTTGCATAGGCATTTCTTTTGGGGTTTAAATAACTCTGTGCCAACCCTTTAACTTATTGTTTGGGATTACAACAAAGATTGTACCCATCCAAAGAAGGAATCCCCCCCCCTATATGATATATATCTTCATGTTAATATTTTAATATTCTATTGGTTTACAATTGTTAGTTTTAATTATTATATATGTAAACTACCTTGAGCTATAAGTAAAGGTGGAATATTTTAAAAAGAATATTAGACATGCACAGCCCAAGGCTGCATTTCTAAGGCTTTTTATGCCTAAAAGCTAGTTCTAGATATTTTGAATCCGAAGTCTGAGCAGGTGCAAAGTTCAGTGTGACGTATAGAGATTACAGTTGTTACACTGACATAAGCAGCCATGTCCTAAGGAAAATAAAGTCCTTAATTTCAGTGTTGGGTTGTCACAACCAAGGGAGGACTTGTTCATGTGCACCCAAATATGCCAGATAGGATAGCATAACCTTTAATTACTTTCTGTAGAAACTTTACAGGCTTCCTGGCTCACAAAAGGCTGCTGGAATATACTTCAAAGTGATTTCTAGGAAGTCAGGGTACTGTCACCTCAAAGGTAACATAATATAGTATCTTTGATGAGTAACTAATGGTACACGGAGGGGGGGGATTACTTTTCAGAACACTATCTGTTCACCATCAGAAACATCTCTGAATAGGGATTCTGGTGATCCCCATATACCCTTACTAGGTACCTCCATGGGTTTAGGCACAATGTACTTAATGATGCTAGTTCATTAAAAAAGGTTAGAACCACAGCTTGAAGCTAAGAAACTTTAGACTTGTTCTACTGCATTCCTCTAATTGCATACTGTATTTTAAATTTAAATGTGGCTTGGAAGTTAAGCAAGTCTGAGTTTATCAGTACCAGACTTCTTGTCTTATTTAAAGGCAATTAACTAGCCAAGTACTTGTGTTAGATTTCTGCTACATACGTTAGCTTCTTTCCCACAAAAATGATGACCTTATCTTCGGACTTCATAGTATCAATGAAATAACGTGTGAAAGATCTTTTTTCTTCTTCTGGAATAACAACAACCTTCTGCTCCACTGTATTTACTGCCTGTATGATCAAGTTAAGTAAGTTCTTTTTACAAATATCTTCAAAAATTTACAAAAATAACTGCAAAGTGAGTTATTAGCAGTATATGTATTCAACCACACAGTTCTGCTATGGAACAACATTTCCAATTGTAGGAAAGGGTCTGGTAATTTGCGCTGTTTCCTTTATCCTGCAGACCTCCACTTTGCCCCCATCTTGTTCCTAAGTTCCATCCAAGAACAAGATTTTTGTAGTGACTGTTCAGTGAGCTGTAGAAGAGAATAGTTCATGGATGTTTGGATACATTCTGGTGTCTTCAGACTGTGTTATTGTGGACGGCAGTTCTGTTCCCAGAATTAGTTTCATAGATCATGCTTTATTGATGTTTACAGCACTTAAGCTGGGCCATGCTTACTACACCATCAGAGTAGAAACAAGTTGCAGAGTAATCTTTGTATGCATATTTCTATATGTTATACAATACATATAAGAGTTCAAAACAAAGTATTCAGTTACTGAGACTACAATTGGAACAGTAAAGTTCACCACAAAGTTCTCATCTCAGTGGGATGGCATGACTCCTGTGTTGAAGCTCTGGAAGCAGGCAGGTTAATCTTTTCCTGACTTCTATTGGGAGGGGCTTCTCCCACAATCCTCAGATTGGTCAAGCAGTGGTTCTCAACCTTCCTAATGCCGTGACCCTTTAATACAGTTCCTTAAGTTGTGGTGCTCAAGTGTACTCTCACAGAAATTAAACTGAAACTGACCAATAGCATGAAGATCCATTGTTCATGATTGTATATAATTTCCCCCCCAGGGTTTCTCGGTTCAGTTCTGCCTCTTGTCCCACCATGCCAATATCGCTCTTTTCCACTGCTCCAGACACACCAACGCTCTATCTCGATCTACCCCTCAAGGCTGTTGTGTGGATGTTGCCCTCCTGGCCAAGCTGCCTGCCCTGCTGCGACCCCTCTGAAAGGGTTGTTTGACCCCCAAAGGGGTCCCCGACCCCCAGGTTGAGAACCGCTGGTCCAGAGTCTGTGCCATTAATACATATTAATTTACAAACTCCAACAGTCAGAAGTTAAACTAAAAATAGAAAGAACAGACAAGAACTGTAAAAAACAGGGGAGATGGTAAAAGGCCATCCTCCAAGGTTCTCCCACCAGGACTATGACAGTAGAGAGAGATTGACTGAACACTGAGAAGGGAACTTCAAGGTACATTAACAAACCTTCCTGTCTTCAATGGTCCAGGATAGGGAAGTCACAACTCATGTGATGAACCAAAAAAGAACTAGAGAGAGTGCGGCTTTCTCAACCTGGGTTTCAGGAAACCCTCAAGTTTCTTCCCCTCCCCAAGGTTTTAATTAACAATATATTCCAGAAATTATGGAATATAAATTTCACAGGCTTTTAAAATATTCATCCCAATGTTTTTGAAATTCTTCTGGCAATCTATGATTAACCAAGTCTGTTAGTTTAAACATTACTGCTAGTTCTCTAAGTTTTGTGCACTGTGAGTCCATGTGCAGCTCCTGTTGCTTCCAGTCGGAAGCGATAAACACTGCTGCTACTGTTGCATGGAAGAAGTCTGCCCCCTACTTAGGAACGCCTGCAAGTAAAATACTTAACATGTTTTTGGTTCTAATGCAAATTTATATGTGAACATAAAGGTAAAGGTATCCCCTGTGCAAGCATCGGGTCATGTCTGACCCTTGGGGTGACGCCCTCCAGCGTTTTCATGGCAGACTCAATACAGGGTGGTTTGCCAGTGCCTTCCCCAGTCATTACCGTTTACCCCCCAGCAAGCTGGGTCCTCATTTTACTGACCTCGGAAGGATGGAAGGCTGAGTCGACCTTGAGCCGGCTGCTGGGATCAAACTCCCAGCCTCATGGGCAAAGCTTTCAGACGGCTGCCTTACCACTCTGCGCCACAAGAGGCTCTTACGTGTGAACATAGATGGTAATTTATCATGGACTTTTACCCAAAATTTTAAAATCAATTTCCAATTCTGCCACATATGAAAAAAATATCCAATAACATGACACTTCCAATATTTACCACTGGTTTGCTTAGAGATTTTACTGGTAGTTTTAGGTGTCAAATACCATCTGTAAAAATCTTAAACTCGTTTTCTCGCAATGGTTGTCATTTCATCAATTTCACATTTTTATTTATTTACTAGTATCAAAGCCCATTTAAAAAATGGGCTTTGAAAGGGGAGGCAGGCAGGAGGGCATGAGAGGGTGGCCATAGTTCCCTTTGGCTTGCAAAGCGGGCTAAAGGGAGTGGAAAGCTTCCCCCCCACCGGCGGCTACAGGGTTTTGCATCCCACAGGGAGGCTGTAAACTCCGACTCCCCCCTGGCTCCCTTCCAGCAGGAGCGTATCTGCGGGCCGCAAAGCCCTGTCGCTGCCTCTCTCCTTGTGGAGGCCGCAACCACAAGGCTTCTAGCAGGCAAGGAGGGAGGGTGGGAGCTGGAGAGGGAGGGCAAATCAGTGTGGTCCTGGACGGACAGGGCCCTGGACAGTCTCCTCACAGGAGGCCGTTTCCCAAATATATAAGGGAGAAAAATAGTGTTAAGGATCTATCATGGGATTTATATTCTGCCATTCCCAAAGGCTCATGATGGATCACAATGGCCCATTATGCACGGCCGCCGAAACGGCGATTTCGGGTCACATGGAAAACGCGGAGGGGGAAGACGCGACGCATACCGGTTATACACGGGGCGGGGCGCAACGGCGGCAAAACCTAGAGTAACCGATTATGCACGCGCCGATCCGGGCGCCGCTTCTGGTTGCGCCCCGCTCACCCGGAAGCTGCGCTTTCTTCCGCGTTTCACTGACGCGGCTTTTTCGGCGGCATGCACCGAAGCTGCAGCCGGTTGCAGCCGGCTCCGTGCGTTATCCGTGATTTTAGTCGCCGCCATTCCACCCCGAATGTGCGATAAAACCCCCGTGCATAATGGGTCAAAATTAGTAAAACACCCAATAAAACCCCATAAAACATAACATATACATAACAATTGGTGGCAAAAGTCTTTCCTCACCCTCCAGCTGGTCCCATTAAGTAAGCAGCTTAGGGAAAGGGTAGCCCAGATGTAAAGGTCAGTCCAGGGGGAGGGGCCCCAGATCTTCTGAGCCCTGGCCTCAAAGACCTGGTGAAAGAGGTCGTTTTACAGGCCCCGCAGAACTGTGAGAGTTCCATCAGAGTCCGCAGCTCAGACAGGAACTAATTCCACCAGGTTAGGGCCAGAAAAGAAAAGGCCCTGGTTGAAGCCAGACACACTTCTCCTGGGCTGGGGACTTCCAGTAGATTTGCACCCACAGAAAAAATGTTCCCATTCTTCTATTGTAATTGTCTCACCAAAATTTTGCATTCACTTTATCATACATTTCTTTACTTGTTCTGTTTCAGATTGAAGTAACAGTTGCGAACTGTTGCCAATGTGTTGCCAACTTTTCATCCTCCTCTCTTTATCAACCAAATCCTGCACACGTAAAAAAACCAGCATTCATATCCTTAGCTTTTCTTTCAATGAGAGTGTTTAGTGGCGAAACTTTCCGGCTGATTCTTTCTTTATATTTCCTCCATATAAGTGCAGCGGTTATCTACCTGGGGGGTTGGGATCCCTTCAGGGGGGTCGAACATCTTGGAGGCGGGGGGCGCCACCACTGTTGTGGCTCCTCCTGCAGGCGCCCATGCTCAGCTGCCAGCTGCAACAGCAGCGCCTCCAGCTGCTCCAAGTGGTGGCTCAGCTCGGCAGCCTCAGGCTCCAGGTGGTGGCACAGCTCCTGCAGCTGTGCACCCAGTCTCTCCAGGTGTGTCCACTTGCCACGCACCACATCTCACTGCTGCGCTGCCTCCCCGCGAGCTCGATTCAGCTTGGCCACCTCCTCCTTCACCACAGGCTGCCGCTCCTGTCCGTGCCGCACCACTAGCTCCTGTGCCAGGCGCCCGTTCTCCTCATCCAGTGCTCGCACCTGTCCCACGTAGGTGTGCAGGTGGGAGTTCGGCTCCTGCAGCTCATGTTCCTTGTCCCACAGCTCACCCTGCATGGCTGCGCCTTCACCTGCTTACCTCGGCAAGTGTGCTCGCACCGGCAACTGGCATGCTTGCTCCACTGCACTGCTTTGGGTCTGGCCCTGGCTGGACGGAGAGCAGGTGGCAGAGTCCGAACAGCCCGAGAAGGCAGCCGGAGAGCGGCCTCTGCTGGACACGCCCCCAGCCCAGCCCAGCCCAGATGCGACAAGAAGCTCTGCTCTTGGGCCCGCCTGTGTTTCTCCCCCAAATCATGGGTTTTCTTGGCTTCTCCCCCACCCTTCTCTCCAGGGGGGACCCAAAGTGGCCCACATCCCTTTACTGATGTCTCCAAATCAATTTGTGTGCCTGCACACAAAAGCTCATGCCTTGAATAAATCTTTGTTGGTCTTAAAGGCACCCCTGAATTCAATTTTTGCTTTTCCGAATAATTGGTTTTCGTTACTTGGTTAGTACGCCGCCCTTCTCTCCAAGGGGGTCCCCTCCAAGGGGGTAGGCTCCTCTTCCATTTCATCCACACAAGAGCCTTGCAGGGTAGACTGAGATGGAGCGTTTGTCTGTCTGGAGCAGCGGAAAAGAGTGAGATCGGCATGGTGGCACAAGAGGCAGAACTGGACTTAGAAACCCCGGGAGAAAAAACAATTTATATACAATCACGATCAATGGATCTTCACACCATTGGTCAGTTTCAGTTTAGTTTCTGTGACATAACATTTGCACAATTTTATGGTTGGGGATCACCACAACATGAGGAACTGTATTAAAGGGTTGCAGCATTAGGAAGGTTGAGAACCACTGATATACAGACAGATTAAATTGCTGTCACATGTGCATTGTGCCTTCAAGCTGCTTCCGACCAATGGCAATGGCAACAGCTACTGTATTTTCCAGTGACCTAATAGCCTCAATTTCTGTGACCTAAGTACAATAGCCTCAGTTTAGTTATTTTAGCTTCTAGAGAGAATTCAGGCTTGATTTGATATAAAACCCACTGATTTGTCTTTTTGGTGGTCCATGGTATCCATAAAACTCTCCAATGCATATTTCAGAGAAATTAACTTTCTTCCTGTCAGCTTTCTCCACTGTCCAACTTTCCCACCTGTACACAATAATGGGGAACAGTATGGCATGAATTAACTCGATCTTGGTTGCCAGTGATACATCTTTTAATGTTTTCTAACTGCTTCACATCTGCCCTTCCTGGTCTTAATCTCCTTCTGATTTCTTGGTTAAAGTCTCTTTTTTGGTTGATAATAGAGCCAAATAATAGAAAATCTTGAACAATTTCTTCATTTTAAAGATCTATAATTCCCCAGTAGCTGTTACTTTTGTTTTTTTTATGTTCTGCTTCAATCCCGCTTTGATACTTTCTGCCTTAACCTTCATCTTGATAAAGTCTTCACTATTTTCTGCCAGTGAGGTGGTATTATCTACATAACAAAAAATATCCCTTCCACCAATTTTCACTCCACCTTATGTTCTGAATATAGATTGAAGTAACAGCGAGATAAAATACATCCTGATGCCTGACAGTTGGAAACTATTGTTTCTCCATATTCTGCCCTAACACTAGCATCTTGTCCAGAATACAGGTTGTGCATGAAAACAGATGTTATGGCACACCTATTTTTTAAAAAAAAATTTTTGTTCATGATCCACAGTTAAAAGCTTTGCTATCACATATACTGAATGATTATTCCAAAATATAACCACACATTAGTAATAGTCCAACACACAAAAAGTAACTTACCGCTAAATCAAGAGTACCAACATACACAATCATTGGATCTTTCAAATACGATTTAGCAAGGCGACGGACACCATCTGGCCATGTAGCACTGGTGAGAACAAAAAGAAAAAATAATTTTGAAAAACCTAAATCCAATTATCTGTCTTCTTTGACAGCCTTGTAGTTTCTTCCCACTACACCACCAAGGTGAGAATTTTGACCCCCCCCCCCAGGTATTTGTTAAATCCTTTGAAAAGATGTCAAAGTTCCTGAAGTATTCAGCACTTTCAAACAGGAGTTTTGCTATGAAGACCATTTTCTGGAGACTGGTGATTTTAGGTCTGCATCCTATTTTAGCACGCCTTAAAATTTTGTTGCTTTGAGACACTGATGCCTGGAAAAATATCCAATTTGATATCTAGCATGTAGGTAGGAACTTCCCTGGATCTTCTCTGATGAGACTAGCCAATTGCCTGAATACTCGAAGGAAAGAATTAATCAGTTACCAATCTCCAGAGTTCCCTACTCTCTTGGCCCTAAAATAGAGATTCAAGTTTGCAAATCAGTAACTGTAGCCCTGAACTCCTTTTCCCACAATATCTGTCTCCCAGATGGGTAAATCATACACTCAATTGCCAATAGAAATTCAGGTCTTGAAACCCTGATCCAATCTTACTAAGGATCCTAACATTTTAACAAATTTGACCAACTCCAGTGCCCATATGCACCAAGCTAAATCTATGTGCACATGGAAGGCATATTAGGACTTCTCTTTTATGGTAGGTTCTACACCTCAACCTTCTTCCAATTAACATGCTTTATCACCAAATTTTTTCCACTGCTGGAATCACAGGAACCTTTCCAGTCACTGGCTTGATTTCAACACCACCAGTGAAGCATTATGGTGTAGTGTTTTATGCTGCAAACAGAAGTTGGAATTTTATTACTGATTAATTGGAATGGTGGTAAATAAACAAACTCAAGACCCCTGGACCCTTCAGAACAGCTAATGCAAGATTCCCTTCACATCCCTTTCCCTACTCAATACTCTTTATTTTTTCCTTCTCTGTTCTAAGGTTTGCGTTATTATCATTATTGTTAAGAGTGGTGGCCTCTAATCTGGAGAACCAGATTTGATTCTCCACCTCTCCACATCCAGCCTGCTAGGTGACACTGGGCCAGTCACAATTCTCAGAGAACATGTGGCACTAAAATGGGATAGGATTTTCCATTTTTCTGGTTTATGGGTTTTCTGGTTTATGGGTTTTTGTACTATTGTATTGTTGGCTTTTATTGGTTTTAATGAGATATGAGGGAGTTTTAGCTGAATTTTGTAACCCGCCTTCGGGGGGAGACAGGTAATAAATAAAATAAAATAATAATAATAATTTTGACATCACAAAACTGGGATGCCAGAAGGGATGTTTGGGTGCAGCAAAAATATTGGAATAAGCAATAAGAACAGAAGCCATCCAATTGAAAATTTTGATCAAATGTTTCTCAGATACGAAACAGAATACAGTCATCTTTTAACAGCCTGAGAACAGTAGACTAGCTTCAAAGCCCGTTCATAAGAATGGGCTTTGAAAGGCCGCCCTCCCCCCGCGGCTGCTTCCCTGTGGGCCACGGGGAAGCCATCCCAGCCCCTTCTCCCCCAGTGAGGCTGCGGCTTACCTGGGCGCGTGGCCTCCTGACTGGAGGCTTCACATGATGTACAGGTAGCACGGCCGGCTCCTGGAGGCAGGTGCTCCAGGGGCCGGCCCAGCTGACCCAGACACCACTTGGTCAGGGTGGTGTCCGGGCCCAGACAGGGCTACCTACATGGCCCTTTTAATTTTATATTTAGGCCAATGGTTAAGATATTCATTTTAGCTGTTTCTTTCACTTTCAACTGGGTAGGCTCCAACTATTTTGATTTGTTACAGATACTCTACAGAAAATGAAACACTGGAACATACAAAAATGTCTCCTCGTCAGTGGCGCGAATCCACCTAGATTTGTTAGGTCACGCCTCCTCTAATTCCAGACAGGGCTTTGCAAATTTTCTTGCAAGTGTCTTCTGGTTGGAATGGCTGACCCACAAGTCTTCGTATAGCCCAGCTCCACATAATATGTTCCATTTCTTCTGCTGGTCTTTTCCTTTCCCAGTTGGGAAATGAATTATTTCACCCCACTGAAGAGAAGAAGAGACCCCCAAGTAGGTTCCAACATTTTCTCCTTCAGTGGGAGAAGCCATCCAGACTGATTATATGTCCAAGCTGTCATCTGGGGGGCATGGGGATCAGGTTTCTTTCCTACTCCCTTCTGCCAAAGGACATCTCTGCACAGCTCATCTAGTCAATTCTGTAATGCCTGTCAATGGAGGAGAAGGTTGATCACATAGCCACCCTGCAGGTCTCTTCTACTGGAGCTCTTGTCACAAATGGCATGGGAGAAGTTGCTGTGTAGAATTAGCAGTGACATTCCTGGGTAGTGGAATATCCTGTGCCTCATAAACTTTACTAATGCATTTTCTCACGCCAAAGGCAATAGCTGACTTTCTCTGCACCCAGGACAGAATACTGTGTGATACAAACAGGGCATCCAACAATTCAAATTTATTTGTTCCGTCCAGAGAGATACGATGAGCTCTGCATGTATCTAACTCATGCCATTCTTTCTTTTTTGGGTTTTTTGGTCTTGGACAACAGGATGGTAAAACCAACTGCTAGGTGACATGGAACAGAGATCACCTTTGGTAAAAGAAAATAGACCTGTCCTCAAAATAATTGAGTCCTTATGAAATATGTGCAGCTCCCTCCTCATTGATAAGGCTGCCCTTCTTGCTGAAGTGATAGTGACTAAGAAGGCAACTTTCCATGACAAGATTCTTAAACCCAGTTTCATGGTAACTTCAAGGGCTTAAAAAGTGACACTGCAAGTGCTTGTAAGACCTTAGAGATATTCCAAGTTGGAAATTTGCATGTAACTGCTGGAGCTATTGGGCTGCATCTTCTGGAAATTGCTTATATATTTGCTGAAAAATTATTCAATCTCTTGTGGCCCAAGACCACAGAAAGCCCTTCCACCTGTCTCTTAAGTATATTATGTCTCAGTTCTTATTTCCAACTATCATACAGGAACAGAATAATATCTCTGCAGGTTGATGTCAATGGAGTAGAGACTTGGAGCTTGCCAAAATCTTGTATATTCTCTACATAGGACTATAGCATCTAGTAGTGGGTCCCCTGCTATATCTATTATTTCTGAAGGGAACCCTGATCTTTATAAGCCTTGCCATTCAATCTCCGGGTTGTCAGCTGTAACCAGCCTGAATCTGGGTGGTGAATTGGACTAGTAATTTCTGCCATGCCAGGAGTTTCCACAGGGAATTTACTGACGTTCTCACTAGATTTGAAAACCAGAGTCCCCTGGGCCAGAAGAGGGCTACCACAATCACTTCTGCCTGTTCTCTCCTTAATTTGCTGATGACCTTGGAAATCAATATGGTTGACAGAAAAGCAAACAGAAGCCACTTCAGCCACCTATGTAACAGAATACAACCCGTTCCGTCCTGGGGTTGTGGTATTTTGTCAGAAACCTGGGAACCTGATTGTTGTAAGGGGAAGCCAGCAGACCCATTTTCAGCATCCTAAACTATTAGTCAGCTGCCAAAAGATTTCCAATTTAGATTCCATTCTGCTGGGCCTAGATCTTGTCTGTTCAATCTGCTTCTAGGTTTTTGATACCTCTTAAATGCTCTGCTTTGAAGTCAATCATTTTTTTCTCTGCTCACTACATTAGAAGCTCAGCCGCTCTGATATCATGGTAGGAGACTACTGTGATCTCATGCACCTAGATCTGTTCATGTGTGCCTTTGTGGTCATTCTGTCTCTGTACAAAAATGTTCTTGTCCTGAAAGAGATCTTGGAAAGCCATCAGGTCTAATCTGATTGCTTGTAATTCCAGCCAATTTATACCATTTATATTGTTTGGCATAATCTGAACAACTGTCCTGACAGTCGATTTATTCCCCCAATTGCTTGTGCTGGCATCAGTAGTCAGCATCAGGAGTAAAGGTATCCCCTGTGCAAGCACCGAGTCATGTCTGACCCTTGTGATGCCCTCTAGTGTTTTCTTGGCAGACTCAATACAGGGTGGTTTGCCATTCCCTTCCCCAGTCATTACCGTTTTACCCCCCAGCAAGCTGGGTACTCATTTTACCGACCTCAGAAGGAAGGCTTGAGCCTGCTGCTGGGATCAAACTCCCAGCCTCATGGTCAGAGCTTCAGACAGCATATCGGCTGCCTTACCACCCGGCGCCACAGAAGCCCCTCACCACCAGGAGAGGCTGTAGTAAAAGAACTCACTCCCCTCTTTAGGTTCGCTGGGGTAGTCCACCACCTCGGGAAAACTGTCTAACCTGATTTGCTTATGTCTTCTTCATTATGTCCTTCTGAAAGGAAAGCAACTTCCACTGCAGTGGTCTGGAATGAAAACAGGCCCAAGTAATCAGGTCTGTTGTGGAAATCATTAAACCGAGAACCCTAGCCAGTTTCCCAAACAGTAAGAGGAACCAATGGATACAAAAGAACTCATTGGTCTGGAGCGTTCATGCATCTTGCGCTGGGAAAAGGGCTAGGGGAAGACCTCACCTGCTGAAATTTTGCCTGTCGATAAAAACAAGGTTGGTTTTTTGGGAGTTTTTTTTTTTTGCAGCACTCTGTTTAATGCCCATTCTGGCTTTTATACTCTTCTGAATTATATTTAAATAGCATGTCTTAGAGTTTGCGAACATCTGTAAAAAGTAGTAATGTAGCAGCAGATTTGTAGACTAATTTAGCCCCACGGAGCTGTGTTTCTTTCTCTCACTTGACTGGGTGAGGGGGAAATTCTAGTGCTTTTTGGATCATTTTCCCGTTATGTCTGTATTTCTATTTATGAGTAGCTACTATCTGTACCGATTCTAGGAAGGGATAAAGGTAAAGGTAAAGGTATCCCCTGTGCAAGCACCGGGTCATGTCTGACCCTTGGGGTGACGCTCTCTAGCGTTTTCATGGCAGACTCAATACGGGGTGGTTTGCCAGTGCTTTCCCCATTCATTACTGTTTACTCCCCAGCAAGCTGGGTACTCATTTTACCGACCTCGGAAGGATGGAAGGCTGAGTCAACCTTGAGCCGGCTGCTGGGATTGAACACCCAGCCTCATGGGCAGAACTTCAGACAGCATGTCACTGCCTTACCACTCTGCGCCACAAGAGGCTCTCTGGAAGGGATAATGAAGTGTTTGTTTAAAAAAAGAAAACAATATGGCACCATTAAATGCTCAAGGATGTTTTGCACATTTTCTACCATCTGATGGAGGCTTCCTCTCCAAACAATGCCAGGGACAAAGAGAAAAGAGCTGCCTGCCTCCCTGCATAGCCAAATCCTGAAGTCCCCCATGAAATCCAGCAACTCCCCTGTCCCCCTGCTGTCCACAGCAAGCGCATGTTGTCCCTGCTTGCAGTTGCTTCGCTGCCCTTCCCCAACTACTCCTCAGTGACTGTAACCAGTCCGGAGGTTCGCTTCCTGCTCACCTGGCCTGCATTTCCCGGCCTTCAACTCCTCATGGGCGCTTCCAGAAGAGCAATGTCTTTCTGACTTCTCCCCTCCATGTCCTGCAAACTGCTGTCATGAACGGCAGACAGAAAGGCAACATAATGGGTAGGGCATCATGTTGCACGTGAACGTCTCCCCCACCCACACCTCTTGGGCAGCAAGCCCTGGAGTTGTCGGTGGACGACAGCGATTCCCGCCCTGTTTGCCTTTGTGCACTTAAAGGTAAACCAGGAGTCAAAGTTGCTGCAGGATTTGGGCTGCAATGAGAGTCAGACTCATGTGTAGGGAAAGGTGATAGGGTTCAGAGTGCGGTCCATGGCCAAGATTCAGCAGCAGGAGAAGAGCGATTAGCACCCACCTGTGTGGCGCAGAGGTGCATCAGCCTTGGGGCATGTGGGCCCCGTGCAGCTGCTGTCTCATATATGAGGTGACAGTGTGTGTGTGTGGGGGGGGGGGGTGCCACATACTCGTGGCAGGGCTGTCTGCAGGTGGTGGCTCCTGAGTGGTACTGCTGGCGCGGCCACCCGAATGCGCAGTGGGGTAGAAGCATTGATTGCCAGCCAGCGGCAGTGGCACCTTGTGGCTGAGCTGGGCAGCGGAGCATTGCTCTGGAAGCCAGGCGGGTCTGTGGGCAGGGTGGTTGAGCAGCCGGCCACGGAGGGCGGTTGCTGTAGAGGCCTGTCCTTATTCAGGCGGATTTGAGCTCAGACACTAACCGGGAGCTGGACACGCTCCATCCCCCCCAGCCAGTTTCCCAAGTATTAAGAGGGACCCTTAGATACGATAATGGTAATTTGATTCATCATTACTCCATTGATATTCAGTAGGTTTTCACCAAATCATCAAGAGTACAAATGGGAAATGAAGATATATTTTCCCATGTACAATTAAAGGATGACAAAAGGCATACCACTGCATGCTTGTGACACGAATTTTAAAGTGAGTTGTTTTAATCAGATTTGGGAGGAAAGATTATACTCTTGCTGGTAGATTCACTGTTCTATTTATAAAACCCAACTAGCCAGAAATTATTTTTCAGTCACTATAAGGACTGTTTAACTAATGTATTTGATATATGGAATTTCTTTTATAACTCCCTAATTATCTTCAAAGGTGAGAGGTGATAAAAGCACAGGTTCAACAGCATAGAAAGGGAAACACAAAAAGCAGTAGTTTTTTGTAATTCAACAGGAATGAAGAATAGAAATAAATAATCAAGGGACCACCTCCAATGGTCCTAACTTTCTCTTCTCTTGCATACCCCCCTCCTCCTTTTGCCATTATCTTACACTCTCTCCAAAGCCATGTTTTCTCTGTAGTCCCTTGAACACTCCTTATTTTTAATTATCTTCTTATACAAAGTGGCTAGGCAACCCCACAATGCCAACCGTTACTCTATAAGGTCATTGATCAGCATTTTGGGGTTAAATTCAGACTTAGATACAAGTTTCTGTACGATAACTTTTTGGTACAATTTCAAAAGTCATTTTTGCTGCTGTTTTCCCCAACCATGGCATCCAAACCATATTTTATACAAGTTACACTCCTTCAAGTGTACTGTCTGACCCTTTATTACCATGGTAGTCTGTTGCAGATTTTATCAGGCTGCTGAAATGACAAAAACTAGTTTTTTGCAACTGTTTTATGTTAATTGGTCAACTTTCAGGCTAAAAATACCCAAATCAGCAAACAGTTACATTTCCTACACATGTAAAAATGACATATAGTACCTATTTTATTTTTCTACAGTGTCTTTATATGAAACTGTAAGTAACTGAAACATTTACTTACCTGGTCATAATTGTTTGTCTGTCAGGGCGCACATCTAATAAAATTTTCATTATTTGAGGCTCAAATCCCATATCTAGCATCCTATCAGCTTCATCCAATACCTGTGAAAAAATACAAGTGGAAAACAACTGAGAAATCCAAAGTTATACCCAACTGGCTTCAAAACCATGTCAAAATATTGTATTTTACTGTACAATTATTTGTGGTGTGTATGTAATTGTATTCTTGTTACTATGGAGTTTCAACATTGTACCTCTAGTATTATAATTCTACTCTTAATTCAACTTATTTTTGCAGATATATTAAACCTCAGTATGAACTATAGCAAGATATTATAATGACATGTTTTTTTGTTTCAAAAGCAACGATCAATGCTTATCCGAAACAAGAACTAGAATCCAAAGCAGCTTGCCTTCCCCACATGAAGCTTTACTCCCTTCCTTCATGTGCAAGAAAAAAGTACCATCTCTTCTTGCACTGATGTGGGAGACTAGATCCCTGTAGTGGATACAACTTTTTCCCCCTCAATGACTGCTTTAAAAAGTAACACACTAATGTTCAAATATGTTTTCCAGTAAGACAGCAGACCTGAAAAAAAAAACTCTTGCTGCTAAATAGTAGGACAGCTAGTAGGACAGCTCCTAACAAACAATGCAAATGGAAACCCTAACAAACATTTGCATTCCCCCCCCATCTTCTAACAACCCACTTAATAGCTTTCAAATACACATATAATGCCATCAAGTCACAAACATCATATGGTGATCTCAACAAGGTGCTTTCAATACAAGTGAAAAGGTGGTTTGGCACTGCCTTTCTCTGCAGTAACAACTTGCTTAGCCTTTGAGATCTGACAAGATAAGGCTATAAAAAGCCATCTTCTCTCCAGCTTTCACAAAGAATTACCTATTTTTGACAGTGGTTACTCATACACATAATGGTAAACTGTGCTCAGTGGGCTAATTCTTACCAACTACCTAGGTAGGAGCAGAATTTCATTTGTCCCATTTATTGAGAAGGCCTGTCATATATCAGATTAGGTCTCTCATTTGTGTGTCACCATGAAAAAAATCCAAAGCATATAGGCAAACTATATAATCAAGTGAAACATCTTACATCTATTATAATTAATCAGAATCAGTCATTACTGAACATAGCTTGACATTCACATTGTTCTAATTCATCTTTGTTAATTGTTATCTCCAATGGCTTGAAGTGGGAGCCAAGTCAGATTTATTACCACACACATGCACATATATTCAAACATAACAAATTATATTACTGGGAATGACTTGAAGTTAACTACTTGCCAAGTATGTTATGCTTCTCAGATTTATAAAGTTGTTCATTTGAAGATCATTCAGTCTACCAGGAGTAGCAATAACGATATCAACACCTTTGGTAACCATGCTGATCTGACCTCTCCGGTCTCCACCGCCATATATGCAAATACTAAAGACAGTGTTTGCCCAGTATTTAGTTTTTGTAATTGAAACTGTAAATGAAAACATACTACACCATGTTTTAACACTTTGTAAAAATTAGTAAAATTTCCCAGAAAATGTAAACATTTTACCATACAGCACTGGAAAGCTAAACTGTCTTAACAGACTCTTTTTCTTGTGTATTCCATATAGAATACTAGCAGCAATTCCTGGGTGTCAAGTTATAATAATTCTGTAATGAGGCTGTGAGAACACAGTAAAATAGGAAGATGAGCTGCATTCAAATTGAAGCCTTGGTTTTTCATTAAGTACCAGTTTTACATAGATTCTGAGTAACACAATGCAATATTAATTTGGCTTTTCTCATGAATTTTTGATGCAGATTAGTATTCTTTATTCATCTCCCAGATCTAGGGTGCTGACTAATGGCATATTTTCCATGTCATTCCCTCTTGAGGGGAGTAATAGACAGAGTTGCCCTCCTTCTCTTATTTTTGATCAATGTCTGATAAAGCAATGGGCACAAGCTACTTGATGAAGCAAAATTAGGAAAAAAAACTTGAGCCAGTTTGGAGCCTGCTGGCAACTTCCCTGAAAATGTACTTAACTTTATTCTCATTCAGTTGTTTTGGGCACTTAAACCTAACAGGTGTAGCGCGGGTCCACCCAGCAGAATAAAATGATTCTAAATGGAGGGAATTGAAATGGACAGATAATATGGCTCACAGCCATTTCACGGGTTGGTTTTGCTTTTCCCCTACTTGGAAGTGAAAAGCCGTTTTTTAATATTCCAACTTTTTCTACCAGAACGTGTCTTGAAGTGGCTTATAACTACCTTTCCCTTTCTCCCCCCCACAACAGACTTCCTGTAAGGTAGGTGGGGCATAGAGACCTCTAGTAACTACTCTGCAAGAACAGCCCTAAGAGAGCTGTGACCAGGCCAAGGTTACCCAGCTGGCTGCATATAGAGGAGTGGGGAATCAAACCTGGTTCTCCAGATTAGTCTGCCACTCTTTACCACTAAATCACACTGGCTGGAAGTAAAACTCAATCATGAAATGACTGCCAGCCATTTCACTGATTTTTCTCCCCCAATTCCAAGCAGGGGGAGGGGAGAGACATGCCAGTGAAATGTTAGGCCATTTCAGCCTAACAATGGATGGGGCTGACCTAACAGAAGGGCATGGGTACCTATTCCGTTAGGTTTAAATGACTACAAGCCATTTAACTCATTCGTCACCACCCTCCACTTCCAAGATGGAGGAAGTGTAATGGATCAGTGAAATCGTTTGTAGCCATTTAATCCTAACAAAGGAGCGGGAAGCAAAATGGATGAGTTAAATGGCTGCCAATCATTTAACACTTCCAGGTGATTTCCCTCCACCACTGTCTCCCGTACTTTGGCGAAAAGGAAGTTCAAATTGGACAGTTCAAGGAATTTATGTTCTGTCTGGGGCTGCTCTGAACTAGAACTTTTAGGTTCCTGCACATCCCTAGTCTGGAACCTCTGGCTTATACCACTGAACAAAATAATAATGTTGATGGATTTGTATGTAATTTTATGGAATTTAAAATTATTCTTTATATAGATATTTCATTAATTTGGAATTTTAGCCTTCAATTCTTGTATTAATATGATTAATACCTCTAGAGACTTTTCTGGTTATTCAATTACCTGGGCAAGGTAATGCCATTAGGAGACAATATATCAGCGAGTATATTTGCATACTGATGTTTTTGTTGATGCCCAAATGGCATTAGTTATACTGGAGTATTTATTCCTAACGATGATTATGTTAAATTTATGCTAAGTTTTAACAAGCTAATTACTAATATATGTTTGAATCTGGGCAGATGGGCAACTTTAAGCTTGTATTTATGGAACAAATAAACTAAAAATGAATATTATGCCTGGGATTTATATGTGTTATTCTTATTTTGTTGTTGTTATGTGCGAAGTCGTGTCCGACCCATCGCGACCCCATGGACAATGATCCTCCAGGCCTTCCTGTCCTCTACCATTCCCTGGAGTCCTTTTAAGTTTGCACCTACTGCTTCAGTGACTCCATCCAGCCACCTCATTCTCTGTCGTCCCCTTCTTCTTTTGCCCTCGATCACTCCCAGCATTAGGCTCTTCTCCAGGGAGTCCTTCCTTCTCATGAGGTGGCCAAAGTATTTGAGTTTCATCTTCAGGATCTGGCCTTCTAAAGAGCAGTCAGGGCTGATCTCCTCTAGGACTGACCGGTTTGTTCGCCTTGCAGTCCAAGGGACTTGCCAGAGTCTTCTCCACCACCAGAGTTCAAAAGCCTCAATTCTTCCTTATGGTCCAACTTTCACAGCCATACATTGCAACTGGGAATACCATAGCCTTGACTAAACGCACTTTTGTTGGCAGGGTGATGTATTTGCTTTTTAGGATGCTGTCTAGATTTGCCATAGCTTTCCTCCCTAGGAGCAAGCGTCTTTTAATTTCTTTGCTGCAGTCCCCCTGTGCAGTGATCTTGGAGCTGAGGAAAATAAAATCTGTCACTATCTCCATTTCTTCCCCATCTATTTGCCAGGAATTGAGAGGGCCGGCTGCCATGATCTTTGTTTTCTCGATGTTGAGTTTCAAGCCAACTTTTGCACTCTCCTCCTTCACCCGCATCAACAGGCTCTTTAGTTCCTCTTCACTTTCTGCCATTAGAGTGGTATCATCTGCATATCTGAGGTTGTTGATATTTCTCCCTGCAATCTTGATCCCAATTTGTGACTCCTCTAATCCCGCCTTTCTCATGATGTGCTCCGCATACAAGTTAAATAGGCAAGGCGACAGTATACAGCCTTGCCGAACTCCTTTCTCAATTTTGAACCAATCCGTGATTCCATGTTCAGTTCTCACTGTTGCTTCTTGACCTGCATATAAATTTCTCAAGAGACAAATAAGATGCTCTGGTATTCCCATCTCTTTAAGAACTTGCCACAATTTGTTGTGCTCCACACAATCAAAGGCTTTAGCATAGTCAATGAAGCAGAAGTAGATGTTCTTCTGGAACTCCCTAGCTTTTTCCATGATCCAACATATGTTGGCAATTTGATCTCTAGTTCCTCTGCCTCTTCGAAATCCTGCCTGTACTTCTGGAAGTTCTCGGTCCACATATTGCTGGAGCCTAGCTTGTAGGATTTTGAGCATAACTTTGCTAGCATGAGAAATGAGTGCAATGGTGCGGTAGTTTATTCTTATATAAGGTCTTAACTTATGTGGGGTTTCTTACTGTCTTGGATTTCTTTAAAGAGGATGTAGCTTCCATTCAATGAATGAGAATATGGTTTCCCTGGTCTTAGTTTATAACAGGCATAGTTGTTAACTTGAACTGCTTATTGAAATTGCTCCCTGAAGTTAGAATATCCATCTTGGGCTCTTTTGGAAGCTTCTTACCTGGTACCATTCTCTGAGTGGAATGTATTGGAGTCTACATATAATGATTGTAGAACTGTATCAATACTTAAACCAGGCTTTCTCAACCAGGATTTCATGAAACCCTGGGGTTTCTTGACAGGCCTGGAAGGGTTTTCTTGAATGAGTTGGAGTTCATTAATTTTTAATGTATTTTTAAAATGTGTTAAAAATTTATTAATATGATCATGTTGACCTGCCCCACTCTCCCAAAGTGGTCAATGATCGGCTTGGAGAGTGTGGGAAGGGGAGGGGCCTCAGCTATGCTTCACAACCATATTCTGCATGATTGAGCCACTTCTCAACAGTTAAAAAGTTGAGAAAGGCTCATTTAAACACATGGCATATAGATGATAACTGCATGTGGACTTATTTTTAGATATCTGAAAACCTTTCATAGAAACTTATGTGTTTCTCTACTTGACGTTTACTTCGTTCTTTTTCTCATTCTATACAGTTGCTGGATTTTGATGGTTTTCCCCCTTGTTCATCTTTCTGGGTATTTTTTTAAAAGAAAAAATGTACCAATGTTAAATTATTGAAAACAGGAATAAGTTAATATTACCTCTTAATTCCTTTGTAAGAATATTTTGAACACTCGGCTTCAACCTGAAGCGCCAGTTCTCGAGTGGGAGTGAGAACTAACATACCCGGTCCACCTCGTTTTTCTCTAGGACTGAAAGGAAGATCAACCTCAAACAGTTATACATAAGACAAAGAGAATAAAATATTTGTCTAAAATTACATTAAGGCTGCATTCCTAGCGTATTTATGCGAAGTAAGTTTCTCACAACTTAATGGAATTTACATTCAACTATACTTACTTAGGAGTGGTTAGAACTGATTTGTACACATTTCAGTAATTTATCATAATCATCTAACCATAGTAAATATGGGAAAACAACAAGAATGGAAGAGACACAACTGACCCATTTTTAGTTCTTAGAAAAAGGTCAGGAGACATTCCTTACAAACCACTGTAGGGCTTAGTCTACATTTAACACAGCAATGTACAACCAAACATCCTGATACAGTGTTTGTGTGCTCATATGCATCTCAACCTTAGGTGCTCAGAGGTCATTTGGAGAAAGAGTCACATCTCTTGGATTTGCAAAAGCCTCTTATACTGAATGCCATCTGTTAACTGGCCATCCTGGTTTGCATGATGACAAAACCCTGGTAGGACTAGATTTTTTTAAAATTACATCTTTAAAGTGTTCCAGTTCTCAAAGGCATCACAGACCTTTAATGGGTTTTAACCACAATAAATCTGCACATCACAATAAATCTGCACATCAGAACTGCCTTTCCTTGTTGATAGAGGACATGCAGTGATTTGTACTAGGCTTAAGAGGATATGTACATATGCCAAAGCTGCCAAAAAAACATCCTGGCTTGAGGACTGGTGGCTTTCACGTGTAAGGTGTGGTAACTACCACAATGACTATTTGTATCCAAACAGTATACAATATGCTGTATCCCAAAAATTTGAAAAACCAAAGAAATAAAGCAAAGGAACAAAAAGCATGGTAAAATTATTTAATTGCTTACAGACTACATCTCTTATTTCTGACCCAACTTTAATAAAGATGTACCCTAGCATACACAGAATTCAAGAATTTTTATCCTATCTAATTCTTACATTGGTTGGGAATCCAAATGAATGAATCCTGGCATCAAATAAGCCAACGTCTTTCCGGTACCAGTCTGTGCTATTCCAATTAGATCATATCCTTGAAGTACTATTGGCCAGGCCTGTGACTTGAATAGCATTTAAAAAGCATTTTAAAGTTCCATTTGATTTCCATGCTAGTTAGTAAATACAAATTGGAGATTAAAGATAACAATTTTAATTTTTATTTATAAATATATATATTAATAAAACTAATACCTGAATGGGTGTAGGCTTCTGAAACCCAACTTTCCTTATATTTTCCATAACATCAGGATAGTGCTTAAAAGCATCTTCAAATTTACAGATAGGATTGGGAATATGGCGTTTTTCACCTTCTTTCAGGTCATCACATGTGATATTATTGTTCTCTTTTCTTTAAAGAGCATTAAGAAAGAACATTTCTTTAAAGAGCATCAATAAGCAACATTTATTTATCTTGAGATTAGTAAAAGAATATATAGTAGAAAGAACCATCCATTGGTTATTTCCAGACCTAGTTTGATACTATGTCAGAAGGATTAGTATGTTCCACTCATGTATACTAAGCAATAATTTATAACTGATGTCTCAACATCATTAAAGTCACTGAAAAAGGCACACTGGGCTGTGGTATTTCAGTAAGGTTATATATCAATAAAGGTTTATTGATTGAAAGTAAGGAAGAAAAGGTTCTTGTTTCTGGATAAACTTATTTTAAACTTTCTTAAAATCATCTATAACAAAGTTAACTGTTCCACAAATGTGACAACACAATAGACCAATTAAGGGCCCATATGTTATGAGAGCAAACCTAGACCTGCAACAATCAAGAATTCTGTCTGCTCACTGAATCTGCAGACTAAATTTGCTTCCCAACACACACTAATAAAAATACAGCATGTAAATTACAGGGAACTAAGATTTAAGTTCCAAGTTTGCAGGCAGGAGCTTCTGTAACTTAGAAACTATGTCGTGTGCATTCTGATGCTCCACAAAGAATTGGGTCCAGTGTTTAAACACATATGAGCTTCCCAAAGATACTGTGTGAAGGATTCAGTCCGGTATTTATGGTATTCATCTCAGTTACTGAGAGAAAATGGGACCCTAATGTGTTTATGCTCTTAAAAGGTTTCAGTGGCAAAGCTTGGAAATGGAATATGCTAGTAGACTTTACATTGTTACCTACTATGCAGTGGACATCACCAAATCATCATCATCCCATCCCACCATCCTTACCATAGTTCCTCCATATATATGCCAAATAGCCATCTGGGTGGTCCTGTCTGGGTCAGCAGCCTGCTGTCCGGATGATGTCCGGCCCATGCTACAGCGGGTCAATCCAGATGCGCCCAGTATAGCTGGGCGCGTCTGAATTGGGCCGGCCCCTGCACCCCCCACCTCCACGAGCAGCGAGTGCAGCTGTTGCTCCGCCGCCATCGCTATGCCGCATAGGGGGCAGGGAGAGCTGGAAAATGGCCACAATACCCAGGTGCCGCACCAGAGAATGCTGCCCTGTAACCGTGCACTCCCTCCCTCCCCTCCTCCGTTTTCCGACGCTCCCTCCTGCCTTCTCCAGCACCACTGTGCAAGCTCAACATTTTGCTGGGCTGCCGCACCTCTGGATGCTCGCAGATACTCGCCCACAACCCCTCTCCCGTCCTCCACTTTTTTGCCCCTCCCTGGGTCTCCTTTGCATGGTCACCAGCCTCCCGGCCAGCGCACCCAGAGGGGGGGGGGGGTCCTGCTCCGCCTCTGTTCCTCATCCCTAGCCTTCCATGGCTCATTTTTTTTAATTGGCTTTTATTCTAGTATGTATATAATTCACTTGGCGTGCTGGGGGACAACTCATTTCTTTAAAAAGGAGGTGACTGGTTCAAAGCCCTGGAGTGGAAGTAGGAGTGGAGGTAGGGGATGATTGCCACAAAAGTTGTCTCTTGCTGGGGTAACAGCTTCTGGGCCACTCCTTTCCTTTCTTTCTTTTTTTTTTTTGGTGCCATGGTCTAGGATCAGAGGAAATTACCTGCCATATTAGCTGGGGGACTGAATGAAGGGATAGTTGTGAAAAGTGTTGAAGGGGTTAGCCTTCATGAGGAATGGAGCTGAAGGGTTGATGGTGTTAGAACAAAGCTTTTAGAGAAATTTTAAAAAGTCAGGTGAAACTTATGCTCAGCTAGGTTGTTTAGACTGAACCTTAACAGATGGGTTGGGGGGAATAAAGTAACAATATTTGAAGACCTGAAGCAACTAATTAGCTTAGAACAGTTTTACAAGCAATTTCCTTCACAATTTAAATGATTCCTGAAGGATACAAAACTAAAAACAGTGGATGAAGCCATCACTTTATTAAATGAGATTGAGGGAGACTTGGAGGGATCTCATTTCCCACCTCCCATCATCAAGAAAAATAAAGTTTGGGGGACCTCGGAGAAAATCAAGCTATCAAACAGCAACCCTGTGATTGGAACACAAGTAGGGATAGTGTGTCACTGTCAGTTAGAGGGACACATTAAGGCTTATTGTCCAAAACTAGAGAAGGGTAAAAACCAAGCCTCACCCAAAACTGTCAGAATAGTAAAAATGGCAGAAGCAGCTATTGAAACCCCAGTGACAAACTCTGAGCCAGAAGAAGCACAAACAAACAGTCCAGGAAGGGCTCTGCAAGTCTGGAAAGTTCATGCAGATCCAAATAAAGAATACTTAACATCTGTAACTGTAAATGAACTGGCTGGAGAGACAGAGGGGCATGGTAAATCCTGCCCTGATAAAGAAAAATTAGTATTCTATAGGAAGGTCCTACGAATTCAAAGGCATAAATGACCCAGAATTTCAAGTGGAGTTAGCTGACCTCCCAATCAAATACAAAGGCTTTACAGGGAGGAGGCCAGTAGGCGTTTGGGGGGAACTAGGTGTTCCAATTTTATTAAGCAACAATTTGACCTTGCAGATAAGAACATCAGTTTCCAGCAGCAGGCCTCAGACTTCAGAAGGGCAGACATTACCAGCCTAGCAACAGAGCGTGATAGCCAAGTCCTGTGCTACCCAAAGGGTCTGCCACAGAATGCTTAGCTGTGCAGAGGCCAGAGGATTCTTTGGAAGAGCCATGGCATTAGGACTGGTCTTCTCTGCAGCTTCAGAGAGTACGTGTGTGCGCACAGGACCATTTAAACACTCCACCAAGCAGGAGATTTGGGAATGGATCTTGAAAAGGGTACAATGACCCAAAGTCCATCCTCCAAAGCAGCCATTTTCTCCAGGGGAACTTATCTTTGTTGCCTGGAGATGAGCTGTTGTTCTGGGGGATCCTAAGATCCCACCAGGAGGCTGGTATCCGTAACCCTCAGTGGGGAACCATGCCAAAGAGTCCCCTCTCCAAAGCAGCCATTTTTGCCTGGGGAGCTGATCTTTATAGTCTGGAGATGAGCTGTAATTCCAGATCTCCAAGCACCATCTGGGGATTGGCTACCCCTGGGTTTGAAATATTTTTGGAATATTCCTCAAAAGAGTGCAGTGTCTCCAAAACACTCCAAAACATCCATTTGGGGGAGCTGATCTTTATAGTCTGGAGTAGTGAAGGTGGAGATGAAGGGTGGCTGCAGGCTGAAGTGGGGACAGAGTGTTATGAGTATGTCCCAACTGGATAATGGACTCTGGACAGCCCTTACCAACAGTAAGGAGTCTGTTGTATATTTTGCACAACAGGCTTTATTGCTACTACAAATATATAAAACCACCTTAAAACTACTTACCCAATAACCAAATTAACCACACAGAAAATTTATCATTCTTACCTCCACCTATCAACTTCATCTTGTGACATACAAGCAATATTTGTTGACTCTTTGTAAAATCTTTTTTCAATGGGAGGCAAATCTGGTAAGTGCAAAAAAATAAAAAGGTCAAAATGAGAATACAAGTGAGTATTTCTTTTCAATTACAGCAAGGTTAAGAATTTTGAGTGGAAGGCCAAATCTAGGGACTACAGACTCTTTCCTACCAAAAGATCCTAAGTACATTTAGCAGCCATGGAATCCTTTTACCCAGAGGTGCCAGGGACTGAAGCCAAAGGCCTTCTTCATGCAAAATAGATACTCCACCACTAAGCCATGATCCCACCCAGTGGTCTGGATCCTAGACCATGGCACCACATGTATTTTTCTTCTGGCATGGAGGCAGTCCTCCACTGTGGAGCTCATTTCCTCTTGTACTAGGCACGTGTTAGTGGCATTCCAATGTTTTTCAACTAGCTCGAAGTGCCTACTAAAAGAGGAAATAAGCAAAGACTGCCAACAATACCCTTAGCAAAATCTGTCCCCAGCATGTTTAGAAGAATCAAGTAGATGCTCTCACAAATAGAAAAGTATTTATGCTGTGAAGGTTCCTTAAAAATCTATTGTACTAACCAGCCCATTTCATTGCTTCATATTTAGCTTTGTTTTCTCTGAGAGAAGTCCAGTTAATGGACTGCTTTGGATTATTATTTACAGACTTCAAAGCTTCAGAACGACTGACTTCGTAACAAGTGGTTCCAACATGCCGGTGCTTAAAGGAACCTGTTAAAACAAGAACAGCTAATCAATGTTTTAGTGAATCATCATATTACTGTTAAGTTTAAGACAGTTTTTGTGCATGTATGTGTCGGGTTAAGGATTAAAAGATTGTCTCACTAGCACCATAACATTTTATCTAGACATCAATAGAACCAATAATGTACTTCAAAAAGCCACATAAAGGAAATACATATAGAGATGGGACTCGTCTGAAAATCCAAGAGTACTCTATGAGTGCAAAAAAATCTGGAAAGTTTTTTTTTTGTTTTTAAGTTCTCTGAATTGGAGAACTGAGGTCTGCACCGCACAGACCTCAGACTTTTAATGGGAAAATGCAGATCAGGTTCAGAGTCAGCATCACAACAGATATTTTAAAAATAACAACTACTGAACAGAAAAAGAGATAAAAGGACAAGGGCAGGAAGGAAGTAGACAAGGCAGAAGGACAGCAGCAACACAAGGAGCCATCCACTTAATAAGCTGGCAATGAATGGGAGCTACTTTCCACTGCTGGGGTGTGTGTGTGTGTCAGAAAATCTAATCCCTCCATTCCCTCTCCTTATCAGTAAGTGATTAAAGTGGGCCAACTCCAACCCATGTTTTCTTAGATTCTAAGTTGATTCAGGGAAGAATAAATGGGGACAGGGAAGAATGCAGAACCTCAAAAGTCTTGGAAGGAAAAGCAAGTTCCAACTGGGGAGTTGTGGCAGAGAAAATACAATAATATGTGGGTTGGGATTTCTACCCCTCCACTCGTAACTATAGGAACCTTTCTCAACTTTTTTACCATTGAGAAATCCCAGAAGGGGTGCAATCATACAGAATATAGTTGTGAAGCCTTGCTGTATACACACCCACCAGGGCAGTGGTCCGCATCCTTTTTTAGGCTGTGGACTGGTGGGGGAGGGGAGGGCGATCCAGCGTCCGCGCATGTGTGGTTGCGCCATGCGTGCTGCAAACTCAAATGTGCGGCAATTTCGCGCATGTGCGACAGGTCCACACATGCGTGTTTGCACCGTGCGTGGCCGCAAACACGCATGCGCGGACCTGCAGCTCATACACGTTTACGCCGGCGGCTGCGCTTCCCTCCCTCCCCCCCGCAAAAGGAAGCTTGCTGGCCCAATTTGCTTGTGGCCTGGGATGTTTCTCACTGCGGCAGGGGGGGGGGGGGCGGAAAGAGGGAGCCGCGGCCCGGTGGTTGGGGACCACTGCACCAGGGGACCCTCCCCATCCTACCCTCTCCAAGGTCATCATTTTGGGAGGGGGGGAGGTTGACATGACCATATGTGGGCATATCAGCCATAAATGTTTAACTAATTAAAATATATTAAAATTAATTAACTCCCACCCATTTGGGAAACCCTTCTAAGGCCATCAAGAAACACCAGAGCTTCATGAAACCCTGGTTGAGGAAGCCTGATGTACAGAAAAACTGCATTTACATGTTCTTACTTTTCAACATGTCATAAAATGATTTGGTCAAAAGTTTCTGTTTAAACTACTCTACTCCTATCTTACACTTTTCAGAGCTAAATTCAGAAATTACTCTTCAGTAGAAAGGCTAGCTGTAAACTGGAATTTAATGAAGCACGATTAGTCTGTACTACAAAACAGATTTGAAGTTTTAATTTATTACCTTTTTCATACTTTTCTCCTGCATTGCTTTGACTGCACCTCTCAATAAGATCATCAATCAGCATTTTGGCTTTCGTCTGCTTATCATTACCACCAAATATCTTTATTTCAGCATCGTAATTTCCTCTTACAACCTAAAGATAAGATCTCATTAGACTAGCATAGGGTACTGTAATACCCCTTGCTAAGCTTTGCTTTTTGAACAATTGGTATTTCCTAGCTGATTACAGTACTTTCCTCTGGTAAGTCAGAACCAAAGTTCCAATTTTGTATCAAGACCTACCCTTCAATAATTATACACCACTCAGGAGAGCCAGTTTGGTGCAGTGCTTGAAGGGTGGGACTAAGATGTAGAAGGTGCTGATTCAAATCTCCACTACGTTACAAAGCTTGTTGGAAATCCTTGTTCTGTCTTTCTCCCTGCTAATATACCTCACAGGGTTGTTGAGTGAATACATTTTTATTTGCAAAAATTTACTCCTTTTTGCCCCATAGGATAATTAAGGCAGCTAAGAAATCAAAACATATGCATTAAATATTATCTTAAAACCAACATGCAACTACAACATTATAACCTATTAAAACCAAAGCATTGAATAAGTACAAAAAAGTCTTCACCTGCTGGCAGAAGATGACAATGGAAGGGAACAGGCAAATGTCTCTGAGAGTTCCAGCATTTTGGTGCCACTACTGAGAAGGCCCTCTCCTGGGATGCCATCTATTTAATCTCAGAAGGGGGGAGACCCAAAATAGGCACTCTAAAGATGACTGCAGTGGTCAGTCAGGTTTATAATGGATTAGGAAGTCTCTTACATATGTTGGTCCCAAATCACATAGGGCTTTAAATACCAGCACCTTGATTTCTGCCCGGAAAAAAATGGAGAAGACCAACATATGTTACCTGTGCTCCTTGAAGGAATAACTATAAACTTCCACAGGCTGGACATTTGGATGATGCTTCCCAAGGGCCACACTACCACCAGAAATATTCCGGGATGAAATGTTAGTTATTTCAGGAAAATCTATATTCTGTGGTTACAAATAATCATCAATATTATCTTGTTTAAAATTCAGGTAAGTATTTCTAAATTGAAAGAAGCATGTAAGTGTAATAGAAGTTCCCTTGCCAAGTTCTTTGAATTGATTTCTGTAGAACTATGGACACAAGTAAAAGAAATATTGCAAACAACCCATCTTTTATAACAGGATAACTTACAAATATGATGAAAACCATTAGATTTAAATTATTTAAAAATAAACATGTCACCTGTATTTTACAACCTGAAGATTCTTCCAGTTCTTTTATTTTAGTTCCACCTCGACCTGTTACAAAAGTAAGTTAACATATTTGCATACATCATCACATACCAACTTTTGCCAAGTGGCTACAGAATTAGAACAATTAGACTATTTATATCACGTCTAGCTAATCACTGTTTCACATATCTTCTCCACAGGTCACTTGACCATGACAAAAATGGACAACTGTACAGTTTTCACTACAACAAAAATGATACATCATCAAGAATTACGGAAAGCTAATCCAGCTAATACACCTGACATGCCCTTATACTAGAATTCTGATTTTCTTCCAATGCAGAATTTGTGTCCTTCCAGAATGAAATACCAACTTCGTTTTCCATACCTGCAATTTACAATATACAACTTTTAAAAATCCAGGACAACCCTTTCTTCTCATTTTGGGCCAACCAATAATGAAAAGAAAAGTGCCAGGGCTATGCCATCTTCTCTTGATTGAGGAATGGTCACAGGGCACACACTTTTTGGAATTTACAGTGAAGAAAAAAATTACTTTAAATATTTGAGTTGCCTACATTGTTCATCCAAGTTATTCACAACGATCAATGGATCTCCTAATGGCAACTTGTCAGGACTGCATGCAGGTCACATGTGACAACAGTCTGGCTTGTAAAATGGGCCTCTAGTGTCTGAAGTCTAAGCAAGCCGAAAGAACACATTACCCCGCTCTCCCAGTAGGTTGTTACATTGTAAAATGCTGAGAAGATATGTTATTTTGCAACTGCCCAATTAAGATCTCCCACAGGAAACACCGTTTTTCAAAATCCCACACTTAACAACTCATTCAACACACGAACCAGACATTCTACACCCTGAATTACCCTCTACGGCCTGAATTATTAATTTTACACTCTTCTCTTCCCTTTCCATGCCATTTTTTTTTAATGGCGGCTATAGACCGCAGGGCATACTTTAGCAGTTATAAGCCACCTCCGCAGTTAAGCCACCCATGGCTCGATTGGCCCTGGAACCGGGCAGTTACCCCTTCTCAACCGGCCCAACGAGTGGGCTCGGAAGGGCATCTCATTCGACGGGCAGCGCCATTAATCGTCCTGACCAAAAGCCACCAAGCCCCTCCCGCTCCCCCCCCCCCAGAGACCCTCACGCCACGATCCCCCCCCCCCACCTATGAGGGAGCCGACCAGCGCGTTATCCAGGCGGAAGCAGAGCGGCGGCGGCCGCGCGCCCTCTGCGCCTCTTCCTCCCGGGGACCTTCGCGCCCGATACTCCAAGGGCCCCGACCGCCAGGGCTCGCGGGCAACGGCCTGCCGCGAACGCCCCTTCCACCCGTCGCCTCTTTCCTTGTCTTCGGCCACGGCTCGGTTCCCACAGGCTGCCGGAGACGCTGCGTCCGTCACCGAGCACCACGCAGGTAAGGCCCGGGAGGGCTCGGGGGTGGCTCCGTGAGGACCGTCCTCATCGCTGTCCGCTTCCCAGTCGGACATGACGAAGGTCCGCGGGGGGACCTGTTCTAATCGGGATCAACGGAATTAACTCCCAACGCCAGGCCAGCCGAGCAACTGCCTGGCGCGTGCTAAACTAAACCGCCCGATTCCGGCAGCCACTCCGATTGGCTGAAGCGTCTCTCGTGCCTCGTAAGCGATTGGTTGGAAGGATCCGCGTTTCTGGCCCCTCGTTGGATCGCGAAAGAAAGAGGAAGAACCAAATTGTAAGGCGGCGAAATCGCTTGCTGATCTCCCTCTCAACATAGAACAGTTCTGGGTTGTTTTTTCCAAACGGGGACAAATTTTATCGCGATGTGAGGTAAACAGAAGGCTTATCTTTCGAGGAGGAAGACAAGCCCTAATTAACTGCCCTTAGACGAAGGGAATTGCCTATCAAGAAGACTTCAGGATGAGCTCTGCTGCTTGAGGAGGAACCCTGTGATTTAGGAGACCCGTTCCTGATTTTTATCTCTTGCTTTCCTCTGGGTAATTTACTTGCTCTTGCCCATCCCAGTTTTCTCGCAACATCCCAAAGATAAAACAAAAGGCCAGGAGGTATTCTGGCTTTATAACTGAAAGGGAATTTGAATCCTGCTCCAAGAGACCACAGTAACATCTTTGTGAATTGAAGGTGGACTGAATAGTTCTGGCCTGAATAGTAAAAGATACCCCTGGAGAGAATTCAGATAATCTCACCCGTTGGTTCAGCCAAACATACTCACAGACAAAAGCAGGATTTGGTATTTATTAAAGGTCCCACCTAGGGTTCCTAACCTCCAGATGGTGGCTGGAGATCTCCTGGGATTAGAACTAATCTCTGGGTGACAGACATCAATCTCCCTAGAGAAAATGGCTTCTTTGGGAGGTTGATTCTATGGCATCATACCCCACTGAAGTCCCTCCCTTCCCCAGATCACACCCTCCCAAGGCCCCATCTCCAAAAATCTCCAGGTATTTCTCAACCTACAGCTGGCTTCCTTATTTAACCACAGGCACAATTCAAATCTACATTGTCTTGAATAACTTTCTTAATCAAATTTAACTAAATCTCACCATAAACAGACTTTACAGATTTAGATTCTAATGGTCACTAATGCACAAGATTGTTCATGTTGCAGTTCTGCATAAAGGCTGCTTGAATCCCTTTAATTCTAGTTTTATTTACAGCCCTGCTCCTGAGTTTTTCTCCTGTAATGAAAAATCTTTGATCAGCCAGCAGCCATTGTGAAAAACAAGCTCATAAGAACCAATTGGTAAAACATATATTGTATGTAAAATATTTTAACATAATTCTGCAGTGCATTTTAACCAGATGCTCCTAAGAAAGTACCCTGTCTTGTATTTCCTGCAACCCACCAGATGGTTTTTGTATCTCCAATGAAGATGCAGAGTATATGATGGGCCCAGTTACTCCTTGTTTTGCAGTGATCCACACAACAGTCACCTTCAGGTTAGACTTCTGTAACTCGCTCTACATGGGCTTATCCTTGTCTTTGATCCAGAAATTGCAACTGGTCCAGAATGCAGTACAGTTCCTCACAACAACAGCTTGGAGGGCCCATATTTGGCCTAGTCTTATGCAACTGCACAGGTTCCCAGTTTAATTCCAGATCAAGTTCAAGGTTTTTTCCCCCTTTATTGGCACAATGGTTTTGATATTGACCTTCAATGCCATCTGAGGTCTGGGCCAGGCATACCTGAGGGACTGCCTAACTGACTACAACCCCAAAGAACACTTCGCCTAGCCAATACAATACATCTGGTGATCCGCAGTCCTAGAGAAGTATGTCCAGCCTCAACTAGGACCAGTGTCTTTTCAGTCCTGGACCCCACCTGGTGGAATGAGCTCCTGGAAGGGAAACGTTCTAGGGCAGGAAATCCCAGCTTTGCTGGGTCTGTAGGTACATTTTAAATTTTGAAGAAGCGTTGGTTTTTATATGCCACTGTTCTCTATCAGAAGCCTCAAAGCAGCTTACAATTGCCTTCCTTTTCCTCTCCCCACAACAGACACCCTGTGAGGTACGTGAGACTGAAAGAGCCCTGCTATTAAGGCTCGGTCAGAACAGCCCTATCAGTGCTGTGACAAGCCCAAGGCCACCCAGCTGGCTGCAGGTGGAGGAGTGCGGAATCAAACCTGGCTCGACAGATTAGAAGCCACCGTTCCTAACCACTAAGCCAAGCAATTGATGCCTCCACAAAATAGTTGACATAGTAGGACTAACCATAAAACTACTGCCAAGAGTCCATAATCGCAAAATATTGGAAGGTTACAAATCAAGAATTATCTTATGGTGGGCTGTTTCTGCGTGGATGCTCCCAAAAGCAATACTTGTTGGAGTCTTCAGAAGCATTTCCTGCTCCAATAAGGTGGAGGAACCCAGAATTAACTCTTTGCTTTGGACAAGGAGGTAGGTGCCAGGAAACATTGGCAAGCACCAAGGTAACAATGGGCACTAGCTAGTGGACCTCTCTGATGTAAGGCCAAGGAAGGATACCCCAGCATAGGTACCAGATGCAGAGGGAAGGGGATGTTACATAAAGCCTGCAGAGCTGAATATTTGGAACTCCTAGGTGTACCAAGACAAGTGCCTCTTAACATAATATGGACTTTTGCAACATACTGCACAAACATTTCATAAGGCAAAAACACACATAGTTATCTTAAATAATTTTATTAACAACAATATGGATTCAATTTATCATGAAATTACAATTAACATTGTAATGTAATGGCTTAAGCCATTCAGCATCAGTGGAAATGTCCCTTATAGTTTTCCATTATTGTTATATATCCAACATTTCAGCACTTCTCCTTCAGATTTCAGCCAGCATTCGTATCTTACCTCCACTGGCAGTATATGTTTTTGCCTGTGGAAATATCCCATATCTATCTGAAAGACTGGGAGGTTTACAAAACCTATTAAACAATTTAAATACGATAGCAATCTGGATGTTTCACTCAATTTGTACAGTGTTTGATGGTGAGGATAGTAAAGCAGAAATATGAACCATGACCCCTCAAAAATTTCTTTAGCCCTACTGAAATAAGAAAACATTCCATTAAGGAGAATAAAAAAGTGGCTCAGAAGAGCAAACTAAGTTCTTCTATAGGCAAGTCTAGTGAAGTCAATAGAGTCACACAGGGAGAGATTTGGTCTCTTATGCTCATTTAACCTGTCTTCAACATGGTCAGACTATTGACCACCATAATGTTAATATGTTTAGAATATGAGTGCAATTCTAAGCAAACTTAGGCTCAAACTACACATTAAAATAGATTTGTCTAATGCCGACCCTGCAGCTTTTCTTTTTTATGAAAAGCTATTTTGCGAGAGTAGATTAAGACTAGAAAATGGAAGTAGGCAAACTTACATGCTACCTCTTTTTATCACTGCTTCCTCTGCTTACAAGTGAACTTTAAAGGGTGGGGGGACTGAGAAACTGGGTTACTAATGTGTAGTTTGAGCCTTACTATAAGGAGTAAGTCCCATTGGCCTCTGGCTTACTTTTGATTAAACATGCTTTGGATTGCACTGCATAATGCTTTTGTTACTTTTATGTATTTTCTGTGAAATTCATTGTTCTGTGCTTTATAAATATTTTCTTTATCCTCGTTTAGCATTTTGTGCATTAATTTTTAGAGTCTGTATGGCATAAGGATTAATTGAGCTATGCATTTATGTTCTCTGGGGAAAAAACTGTGTAATTATAACATCACTTTAAACAGATGCCTAGCAATAGTTCTCACCTGTGTAGTTTAACTTGGAGGACATTTCTGTTGAGGTAACAGGAATTTTGATTAAGTAAAGACTACAAGCTCACTCTCATGAACAGTGCAGTTTATAAAGCATTCAAAATAATTTGACTGGTCACATGTATAAAAGTATCTGTCATTCTATTTAATGACAGCAGTCAATTTTAAGTATGTTTATCATACAAAACATGTAATATTTGTGGGCATTGTGAACCAAATATATGATCTTTACCATAATTAATTCTAGGTTTGAACATGCTATTTATATTCATATTTAAATAAAAATATATCTTATGAGCCAAATGAAAATATATATTTATATATATAACTCTAACATACCATCATTACATTTCTGTCTTTTATTTCTTCAGCCAAGAACTACAGACATACAGGTCAAAAACTAATGATTTGGTTAGTGTACCAAAACTGTTCAGAAGGGTCAAATTATTTACTGTTCTTTTAATGGCTTCCTTGTTTTAATACAAAGTCAATGACAACTTCAAGTGACTAACAATCATATGTTCCCCACCATACGGCACATTCATTGTTATGAATTCAGATGTATTAAGCATATACATAAACTACCCATTCAAATGGTGACATAATCAGGGACTAAGAGAGACTATGTATTAAAATTTAATTTTGCTAATGATTTTAGTAAAAGAAACCATGATCCACAGCTTATGCTATGGATATAATAACTCCCCATAAGGAAATGTGGAAAACTTCACCACTCTGAGACATTCAGATGTACATTTTTTTAAAATCTATTTTTTAGTTGTAAAATTTATAGAAGGAAAAATATCGATTAATCTTTGTAAATATGCACCGCTACAAAGGGGGGGGGGCACAAGCACAACTAATTTTGAAAAAGCATTCTGTAGTTTTTTATATAGCCACTTACTTTCTTATACATCATTATGTGCATTATGTGCATAATTAACACTCTGAAAGACTCAAGCATATTCTTTAAGGCAAAAATAGCAGTTTCTGGTAGGTGAATCATGTAAGCCAAGACAAGTAACTGGCTGCCTTGTAGTAGCAACCTGTTCTTGGGGAGCTTAGCTTCATTGCTGTTGTTCACCAACATTTGACAGGATACCTCAGTCATATTTTAAAGAAGGGAAATATGTCTCCTTATTGATAACAGTTATTTTGGGACTTTGGCCTCATTTTAGCTCCTCTGTTAGGCTTAAACGCAGTTAGAGGTTTCCCATAAAGTAGAAAAGGCACTATAAAACATTCAGTACAAGAGAATAAAGGAATATTGTTGGCATTCTACAATATATATTTTTTTAATTTACAGCTTTGTCTGGACAAACTGCTGATATCCAGATAATGGATATCCAGATAATGGATTATACTGGCCACAAACTGAACCAGTATTGTCATAGAGCAGCTTTGAAAGAGGCTAATGGGTAGTTGCCTTAATTCTCCTCTCCCCCTTCCCTCATGACTTGCCATGGATGCAATTCATCTGCACACGGCTTTGACAGCTAGACAGCAGATAGCATTAGCTGGGTATTCAGAACAGGAGCCTAGTTGGTGTACTTCATGTGCATTGGTCTATAAAGGTGGGAAAAACCCTGCTTAACTTCACAAAAGAAGTTGTAGCAATCAGGTTTCAGCAAAATTATACAGCACATTAAAGAAGACTGTGAAAGTATAATACGCAATGGCAGGTGAAAAACAGCCATATGTTTGAAGATGCTTCGTTTTAGAAAGTTTCATTTAAGCTTTGACCAAGCAAAAGGTAGAGAAGAGCATTCGTCATCCATAGATTTCATGTGTATGACAAAGTATAAACACTTCACAGTTTCTGTGTACTTGCACATAACATTATGATATAATATCCAGAAAAATTTTCTGAGTAAAAAAGAATGACGGTGGCAGAAATTACTATGAATATACAGTTCAAATTGCTTGCAGTACAATCTGCAGCATTTAAGGATGCTTAAGACTCTTGTGACACTTTAAATATATACCATTCTCACCATGGCTGGCTCATAAACATGATCCATGTGAGAGCTTGACATGGCACTCTTGAATATGTGGAATGTATTTGGAATCTTTAAAGAAGGAGGCTGAGCTCAGAATATGTGCTAGTTATAATTCCGGGGGAGGGGGGGATATGATAACTGCAATATTGGTTACTGATAGGAAATGAGATTAGAATGTGCTTATGCTCTTAAAAGCAAAGCTTGCATATGGAAATATTTACTAGTACTGTTGAACAGGTAACAATTAAATTAAGAGGAGATATTAATGGAAAAAAAATAGTTTCCTGAAAATTATCTATTACAAAAACCCAATATACTTTTTATTGAGAAGGTGTGAGACATACACAATTTTGAAACATGAATTTTAAGGTTCCTGTTTTCAAAATAGTTTTGCAGTCAGGAGTTGTGCATCTGCAGTTTGCCATCCAACTGATGGCTGTTTTCTAAACAATTAGATTAGATTAGTTGTATTTACTTGGAAAGATGGTGGTCGGGGAGAATTTCTCTGACTGTTGTTCATCTCTCCATTCTTTACCTCTTGTTCTTGTACATACTAAATTTTAAAATCTTCCTTTTATGCTTTTTAATTCATTTTCCTATGTGTTATTTTCTGTTTTTCCCTACCTTACCTGATATTGTCTTTTTTTCAGACTTCTGATTGTGCTATCATTCAACTTCAGAATATAATTATGAGTACTGATTATATTATAAATGTTTTTTCCTTTGCAGAGATCTCTGCCAAAATACTTTTTGATCTACAAGGGGGACAAATAATGAGTCTAGAAATTTTGAGACAGAAGGGGAAAATCACATAGAAGGTCATCCCTGATACTATATAATTTTGTACACTTTTACAGCAAAAAAAGGATAAAATAATTTTTCAGTCACTATTAAATATCTAAAAGTGCTGTGCAAAATAGTTTGTCTCAATTCAGTATCTCCAAGAGGATACAGAATTCAACAAAAATAGCTAATTAATGGTAACTTGCAACTAGCAGCCATTTCTAATCTCATATTATGGGTTTCCTTGCTAGCAGCTGTAGATTTTGTTGTTGTTGTAAACATATATAATCTAATTCAGGACATATATAATAAATCTGAAGCAAAGTGCTTTTAATATCTTGAGAATGTTAGTTCTGTACTATAGCAATGGCTTTGCTTCTAAATGCTCAGATCTTTTGCTCTTTAATAAACCTGCAGCATTAGTTTTGTAGATTGCTCATTTATACCTACTATACTAAATGAAATCACATAAGTACTGTAGGTATAAATTTGAATTTTATCCATCACTGAAACATGCGTTTTCATGCAGCTAAAAGATAAGGACTCATACAACTGCCTTTCTTATTGATTCATTTAATTTAAAAAATTTCATTAAAAGGGTTTTCAAAATAGTCCATGCTCTGATATGCATGATTGAAGTCTTTACTTAGTATGCAAACAAATTTTAAAAAAGGCTATTTAAGTTTGACATGAGGCAGGTTGAGAGCATCTGTACTGTCTCCTGGTTTGCAAATGCTTTGAGATGATCTTGACATTCCAGTCCTCAGAGAGTCGGTAGAGAGAGTTGTTTCCACTAATGGATGAGAAATGGCTTCAAAAGTCTCAGTTTCTCTCTCTCCTTCCAAATCTTCATCAGTTATAAATAATTTTGATTCCCTCCATTTGTTGTATAATTCTTGGCTACTTCTTGAACTACTTGTGTCACTACCAGAAATCTGTATATTCAGTTCTTCTGCTGCTGTCTGTATAAGATTTTGTACAGATAGTGATTTCCCTAAATCCATTTGTACCAGTGGTTTCACTGAGACCAGGGGTTCCCCTTCTGTATCAAGGCTTTTTCCCCATGAAAGATCCTTTGTCACATTGGACTGTGCAACTTTTCCATTATCCTTTGAAGCAACAAGGCAAGCGGTGACATCAGAAGTATTCTCCTGCATGCTCATGGGAATAATATGAATAGGTTCCAATCTATTGATATGCTTCACTGATGAAAAGGGGGGTATCTGTAACGTTGTAGGTGCTGTTGGCTTAGATGTCTGATTTATTTGGTTTAGTGCATTGTTAGGAGATAGTGTTGCAGGTCCATCATTTGGCACCTGTGTGGCTTGACTATGCATAGTTGGACTAAAAGCATAGTAAGCTTGAGGGCTAAATTCATTTGGCGTCAGTATAAGCTGTAGGCCACATGGCATGTTGACACTGGCTGATCTGGATACACATCCACTGGTCTGGGCAGAATTAGTCAAATCTTTGCTATCTACAGGACTTTGATAATCAGAAGTCTGATCACATTCAAAGGGTGGCATTTGAAATGAAGCCAAGGTCAGTGCTGATAAAGATCCTTTCTTCAAGACTTGTTGGTAGATATCTAGCAATGAGTCTAATTTTGACTCTATAGATTGGACCTGGAGGAAAAATATAAAAAATAGTCTACGTGAATATCAGTTATTTCAAAGGATATATGCTGCCAACAAACAAATAACAAACTATATAAATGACTATTTAATGTACAAAAAATAGTTATTTAACATATATTTTTTCCAAGGTAGCAGGTCTACTCAGAACCCTATCCAAGTCTATTCATTAGACCTTACCCCCAGGGATTCAGATTCTTAGGATTATACTGTTAATGTTCTCTTGGCTGAGATACAAGTATTTTGTTAATTAAAGATACATTTTTTTCAGGCAGCAAGCCACTCACTATCCCCAATGCTGTGATGAAATGAGTGGGAGTTCTGCAGATCTTTTTGTGGTTTGCAGCTTTCCAGACAGATTCCGTCTTCATAGTTACACTGACAAAATGGACTAACAAAAAATGTGGCAATAGGTATCTCAGCTGGCATTATAATTTTACACAAGAAATGGCTTTAGTATAGAGACTAAAGAAAATTATATTACCTTGCACTCAAATATTTGTCATACTGGACAATAGCAGGGAAGGAAGCATGATACAAATCATGGTACCTGTTTTTCCACTTTGACTACACGCCCTAGCATACTAAGATCATCAGCTGTTTCATTCTCTACGGTATTCTTCTCTCGATTTCTTTTATCAGATGCTATTTGCCCTCTTCCAAGAATTTGGTCAACCCTGAAACATATAGAATACTCTTTTAACTGGAAATAAATGTAATATTTAGGTAAGTATCATCACAAGCTTACAAAAGATAAATTTGTGAGAAATTTTCTAGGAAATATATTGTTTTAATGATAACCAGATGGGGGGCAACAATGGGAGTGCATCTGGAATTTTTTCTCTGCTGGTGGACCTCCTGATGGCACCTGGCTTTGGGCCGCTGCGTGACACAGAGTGTTGGACTGGATGTGCCATTGGACTGATCCAACATGGCTTTTCTTATGTTCAGTTATTACTAAGAATTTTAGAAAAAAACTAGTAGATGGCCAACAAAGCTTTTTTGGGAACCCTCCTTTCTACAACTTTGGAAGTCCCTACGCATTTCACTAAGGAGTTTGAAAGCTTTAAATACTTAGGTAAAGGTAAAGGTATCCCCTGTGCAAGCACCGAGTCATGTCTGACCCTTGGGGTGACGCCCTCCAGCGTTTTCATGGCAGACTCAATACGGGGTGGTTTGCCAGTGCCTTCCCCAGTCATTACCGTTTACCCCCCAGCAAGCTGGGTACTCAAGCAAGCTGGGTACTTTAAATACTTAGGAAATATTTATTAGAGAGTTAGGGAAAGGTATAGGAAAATTATGGGGAAAGTTATAGAGCTGTAGTGCAAAATAATGGCAATATGGGAAATCTTACGAAGCACAATAGGTAGGGACATGTATTCAGAAGGATTCTATTATTAAAGGAATTTCTTTTCCTTACCGTGACTGAAGGCTTTTAATTCTGCATAACATATCCAGATGACCAGCTGAATACTGTTCAATGACATCTTTAACATCATATGGGCGCAAAGTTTCTTTAAACTTTCTTTTGGCAACATGAAATTTCATGATTCTGTAGAAGAAATATTATTTATATTAATTCAACTGTATACATGTTATATAACAAAATGAGAATGATATTAAAGCACAATAGTATGGCCACTAAATCAGCTTAATTTAAAATTGGTAAAGGGTTAATTTTTTCTTGTATAAATTATTATAACAGTGCACCATTTGCTATTACAAGAACACTCCCTCCCCTTCCCAAAAAATGAACCTGCCCAGTTCAGGCTGGACTGTTTAGCTTTTGCCTGGTTAGAAGTGTGTATGTGTGTGGGGGGGGTGAGATTGGAGGCTGAAATGGCTTGCAGCTGTCTTGGCCTGAAAGCTAAGAATCCTGTGAGCCCTGCTGTCAGTCCGGGTCAGCTGCAAGTCTTTTCAGCATGCCAGATCGCTCCCCCCTTCCAAAGGGAGGGAAGTGATCAAGCAGGCTGAAAAGGTTTGCAGCCTTTTGGACTTGACAGCAGGGCTGCAAGCCTTTTTAGTATACCAGATTGCTCCCCATTCCAAAGGGAAATTGCCTGACAGTCAAAAAGCATAAAGATACTTCTGTGAAGCCAAAATGGTTGTCAGGTTTCGCAGCCATTTCAGCAGCCAGTTTTGCTCCCCTCATTTAAAAATAACAGGGGCAGACCACCCTGCTCAGCTGAGGGGCAGACCACCTTGCTCAGCTGCTAGGTTTAAATGATCCAAACCCAATAGAACAAAAGGTCCAGAAAATGTTCAGGGGAGGAGCCGCCTTTAAACCTGGGTTGGGGGGGAGGGTGAATCAGACACCTGTGTGGCCATTTTAAGTTTGTAAGCTGGTGGTTGCCCATCTCTAGCTCACACTATATGTCTGTGGGCATTATGTCCATAAGCAAGTTTAATTATACCTGACAAAGTGTGAAGGGCTTTGTTTAAACAGCTACAAGCATATGTATGGTAGAGCAGCTGAATGCTCTGCCAGCTCAGCACCAATTATCTGCTCCTCACAGTCCTTTTCATTCCCAGTTTCTCTCTGGTACAGCTATTAAGTCTAGAAGGGAGAAAAAGTAAGTAGAAATAATGGCTATACAGAGAAAAGCTACTAAGAGAAAAAAGGATTCAGCATCCATTTGTTTGCTTTGAAACTGCACTACACCCTCCATTCTCCCTTGATATTCAGGAGGACGCCTTGGTGGGTGTTTCCCGCCACTTTAACTGGGAGGCAGGACTAATTTTCAACTTCCTGTCCTGCATGGTGGGAGACACCCTGCTCCAGTTGTCTCCCTGCCTATCCTGGGAGTAGTAGGTCTGACTGGTCTCTCACCAATGTGTAGTATTAAGATTGATCATTAATTCAAATTAAATTGTAGTTTATAAGTTTATAAGTCAGTAGTTCTTAGTACTAAAGTGTTCAGAGTGTTAGAATTGTTTTTTTCTTAAGATTAAAACAGTTATAGTTTTAACAGGTAATTTAACTGTGCTATAATATGGGCATCTTGTTTCCATTGTACCACAGCGATCTTTATTGGGGTTTTCAATTTGTTTCTCATTAATTTTTCATCTCTTACTTACACATATTTATTAGTTTAGACCTGCAGCTCTAAATTGGTATTCTAAGCAAATTTTGCATCAATATTTCTAGTGCAAATTAGAATTGTACATCAAATGAAGAGCACAGTAATACTGATACCAGTATCAGTACTGATACCATACTGAATGAAATGGTTTTGAAAGTTCAGGTCTTATGACAAAGAGGCATCTCTTTGTTAATCTGTAGTAGTATACCTTGTCCAATGTCTGATACTGTCATCAGAAATCGAAATAGTGATATCTTCCTGAATTATCCACAAGGGGGCAAAACAAGCCTTTCAGTCATAAACAATGGCTTTCTCTCACCTCACATCAAATATTTGTATGCACTCTCATAGCATATCCTACAGAGCCCCAGAGCAATGTATTCTGATAAGAATTGATTTAATGTTAAAGAACTAATTATTGCTAATTAGCAAAACGCTGAGAGATAGTGTCGTTTAGTGGCTAGAGAACTGGATTAGGACTGGGGAGACTCATGTTAAAATCCCCAGAACAAATTTAGAGTCCAGTGGCACCATTAAGACCCACAGTCTTAAAGGTGCCACTGAACTTTAAATTTGTTCTTCAGACCAACATTTCTACCCACTTGAATCTAAGTTAAAATCCACACTCAGCCATGAAGTGCTATCCTAAACAGAGCCACACCCTTCCAAATCTCCTCAGTTCAATGGATTTAAACTGGAGTAACTTGGTTTTTTTGTAAGAGCCTCTTGTGGCGCAGAGTGGTAAGGCAGCCGCCTGAAAGCTTTGCCCATGAGGCTGGGAGTTCAATCCCAGCAGCCGGCTCAAGGTTGACTCAGCCTTCCATCCTTCCGAGGTCGGTAAAATGAGTACCCAGCTTGCTGGGGGGTAAACGGTAATGACTGGGGAAGGCACTGGCAAACCACCCCGCATTGAGTCTGCCATGAAAACGCTAGAGGGTGTCACCCCAAGGGTCAGACATGACTCGGTGCTTGCACAGAGGATACCTTTACCTTTACCTTTAACTTGGTTTAGGATAGCACTGTAGGTGACTGCAGGCCAATAATTCATTCTGCCTACCCTGGGAGAGGGAAGGAAAGGCCATGATGAAGTGTCAAAGACATCTTACAGGACACTTATGAAAGCCTATGAGATAGCAGTGAAGGATGCAAAGAGGGACTTCTTTGCATCCTTCATTGCCAGCACAAGTATTTAGGGCAATTCAATCATTAACTGTCCTCAAAGAGGGGCATGCAAATTTTACTCAGTTGGCAGTCAGCTGTGAGGCTTTTGTGAGCTTTTTTTGTAGAAAAAATCTTGTCTTTCTGTCATGACTTTCCACTAAGAGTTAATACAGCATAGAAATTGGAGGCCCCTTGGCTGCCTTCAGGGGATCAGTTTGAATGCTTCAAGGAACTTTCACAGACTGAAATGGATATGCTCCTTACTTCAATGATGCCCTCTTGTCCCTTGTCCCTTAGGGTTCCTTAAAACAGGGGACAAGGATTGGGAAGCCCCTTTGGGAAATTGTCAATCAGTCCCTATCAACAAGGATCTTTCTGACTGGGCTAAAGGAGGCTGTGATATGACTTCTGTTGAAGAAACCAGGCCTAGATCTGCAGGACCCCGCAAACTACCACCCTGTTTCACATCTAGCGTTTCTGGGGAAGGTGGTGGAACAGGCAGCTGCAGACCAGTGACAGGAGTACCTAGAGAAAGCTTTGGTACTGCACCCATTCCAGCCTGGCTTCTGGCCTGGCCACAGGGTGGAAATGGCTTTGGTCACTCTGACAGATGACCTCCAGAGACAGCTGGACTGAGGCGGGTCTGTGCTGTTGGTATTGTTAGATCTTACTGCAGTGTTCAACTTAGTAGATCATGAGCTCCTTGCTCACCGCCTCGCTGATGTGGGAGTACAGGGTTCAGCCCTTCAATGGCTAGTCTCCTTCCTCCAAGGTTGGGGACAGACGGTTGCGATTGGCCAAGAGCAGTTGCAATGCTACAAACTCAATTGTGGGGTTCCACAGAGCGCGGTTCTCTGTCTGATCCTATTTAGCATCTTTATGTGCCCCCTAGACCAGCTCATCCAGAGGCATGGGCTTGGTTGTCACCAATATGCGGATGACACCCAGCTCTATTTTCTCATGAGTGGCCAGCCAAGTACCCCCCCCCCCAATTCTTTGGCTGAATGCCTGGGGGTTGTGATGGAGTGGCTCCAGCAAAGCCGCCTGAGGCTCAACCCTCTGAAGACAGAGGTCCTGTGGCTGGGCAGGAATGGGCCAGACAAGGAAGCTTGCCTGCCTTGTCTTGAAGGTGTCCATCAGGAACTTGGTTGTGACTTTCAATGCCTCCCTTATTATGAAGGCACAGGTCATGAAAGTAGCATGTCAGGCTTTTTTCCATCTACACCAGGCATAGCTACTAGCACCCTATCTGGCACTGGAGCACCTAGCCACAGTGATCCATGCAATGTTCACCTCCAAGTTAGACTACTGTAACTTGCTCTGTGTGGGCCTTCCCTTATCCCTGACCCAGAAGTTACAGTTGGCTCAGAATGCGGCTGTACGTGTCCTATTAAGGACCCCCTGGAGAATGCATATGTGACCAGTTCTCCAACAGCTACATTGGCTGCCGATTGTGTTCTGGATCAGGTTTAAGCTGTTGGTTTTAACCTTTAAGGCCTTTTGCGGTCCAGGACCTGTGTACCTCTTTTGTGGTCCAGGACCTGTGTACCTGAGGGACCACCTCTCCAAAGGGCTCTTTGTTCAGCTAATGCCAATTTGCTCACTATCTCCAGCCCCAGAGATGTCATGATCAGAGCCAGGACCTTTTTGGTTAGTTAAAATGATTGAATAGATGAAAGGGACTTCATTATATTGATGCAGTCTCAGTGGAAACACAGAGTCCTTCAACTTGTAAGAAATAAAGCTGTCTTTAGAAAGTTGCATATGTTTCTTCTTACTAGCACCCCCCCCCCACCCCCCAACTTACCTGATTGCTCGTATAACTGTTTTAAGTGCTGGGGTAAGATCTTCTATGGATACATCACACTGACATCCTCTTTCATCATAGATCTCATCTGTACCAACGCTGGCATCAGCTGCAAGACAGAAACATCAATCTAAATGTATATTGTGAACTTAATTACTCCATGTAATTGTTTGATAAAATGCAAGTTGACATTTTAAGTGGAGCATGAAAGCATGAAAGGGTTTCAAGATAGTTGTGTTGCACAGTTTCTCTTCAATATAGCTAAAGAACTTCCCCCCCTATATTTAGCATTTCTTGCTAGCCTAAGCTCATATTAGCTTATCTAAAACTGTCCCTACAATTATTTGGTTATTTGTTTACACTTATCCTTGGTACTTAGGCATTCCTTCCATTTCCTAAATGACTCTTTTTTTATTCCTCAAATCATTTGACAACTGCTTATGGAGCCACCTTGGCTTCCTTAGGCTCCTTCCATCTTTTCTTCTCAAGGGAATTGTTTGTGATTGAGCCTTTAGTATTTCACTTTTAAGAAATTCCCAGCCCTCTTAGACTCCCATCTCTTTAAGTCTTTCTTCTTATAAGTTGTAATAGCTCAGACAAACTCCTTCTCTTAGGTGATTTTTTAAAATATATGGGCTTGTTATTATACATATATGTATGTTAAATTTATTTTCATATAGTTTCAATGGGTTCTATAATCAATATTTATAAACTTTTATCTAATGTTCAATATTTCTAAGCCTTGATAGTAGTGGAGAGACCTTTGATTTTATACGTTAAAAAAAGAAAAAGCCCTAATGTATAAACAGATCAGAATTATATACTCTTAATCAGCAGAATCATGTAAAATTAATTTAATGTTCCAAAGCATCTTATTTTCATAACCCTTGTTAGGTAGCAATCATAGAGCAATTAGTTAACAATCTTAAAGCAATTTTCATCCACCTTCAATTCTTAAAAGAAATGAGTATATGTAAATTTATATAGTGTGTTCTCTTAAAGGTAAAGGTATCCCCTGTGCAAGCACCGAGTCACGTCTGACCCTTGGGGTGACGCCCTCCAGCGTTTTCATGGCAGACTTAAAAGGGGTGGCCTTGCCAGTGCCTTCCCCAGTCATTACCGTTTTACCCCTCAGCAAGCTGGGTACTCATTTTACCGACCTCGGAAGGATAGAAGGCTGAGTCAACCTTGAGCCGGCTGCTGGAATCAAACTCCCAACCTCATGGGCAGACTGCATTTCTGCTGCCTTACCACTCTGCGCCACAAGAGGCTCTCTTGTGTTATATACTAAGAAGATTCTATTAACTAGCTAGTTGAAAAAGAATAAAGATATACATAACCCGCCACGAGCCTATTATGAGAGTGACGGGCAATAAGAAGCCTAATAAATAATTATATAATAAATAATAATAATAATAATGTAATTACTTTTCTCTTCTGTACTTATAGTTGTCAGTACTAAATACCAGTTTAATTGTTCTGAATACCAGTTTAAGTTATTATACAAGTGTTATTTTATGCAGCGCTGTCTTGCAGATGTTTCTTCTTAACCTCTGATGAAGAAATCCACATCATCCTGATGATCTTTTCTCTGTGTCTTTTTCTCTTGCTGCTGGAGATGATTTGGGGCAGTTGTTGTTCTGGCACCCACCGACTGGCTTAAAAATGCGGGCAGTCGTTGCTGTGGCCAGAATGCTGGAGGACCGGAAAGTGATTCCAGGCTGTTGTGGCCTCTCTGGATTGGTATTTTGGACTTCAATTTCCTCAGAGGAATTGTCGAAGTAGGGTTTGGAATTTCGTGCACAAGATTCTTCTTCCTGCCGTTCAGAGTTGTTGAGTGGCCCACACCTGGCTTCCGAGGATGCAACTTTGCACCCATCTTGCCCAGCCTCCAAATACACTCTTCCTGATAGCAGTAACCTCAGCTAGAAGGATATCAGAAATAGGGGCCCTGTCAGCTAATCCAAAGCTATGTGTTTTCCATAAAGAAAAGTGACTTTAAGGCTAGACCCTTCCTTCATTCCTAAGATAAATTCTTCCTTCCATAGGAGACAGGAGATTAACCTACCCACCATGTGCCCAAATCCAAAATATCACCTAGAATGCCTTTCACACTCTTTAGATGTGTGAAGAGCTTTAAAGACCTTTCTCACAAGGACAGCTGGATTCTGGAAGTTAGAGAGTATCTTTATTTCCATTTCAGCATCCAACAAAGAGCAACAAGATGTCGAAGTCTTCTATGTGTAGATGTCTCTACACATGGAGGCTTGTGGAGGCTTACAAGGCCTCAGGCAAACCAGTACCTGTACCAGTACCGAAGTTTATTCTGGCACATTCAGTTAGCAGATTCCTATCAAAGGGATATGCAAAATAGTTACATGGCCATCAGTGGCAACATTCTCTAGACACTACAAAACAGATCAGTTCAGCTGATGATGCCTTTGGCAGGTCCATCCTACAGGTGATTTCTACAGAAGCAACTTCCCACCCAAAAGGACAATTCACAGGGAGGTCCCAAAGATGTCTTCCAGGTCTGGGGGAGAATGACCAGTGGCTTACCTTTGAAGGGTCCTTCTCCCCAGAGATATAGGAAGAAATCTTCATCCCTCCTTAGAAGTTGCTATTCTATTTGTTCTTTATATAAGCCTGTTAAAATTACCCCTTTTTGTGCATTCCAAGAGTTCTAGTCGCGCTTCCCCTCCCCCCTTCTGGGACTGCTTCTTGTTTATAATAATATTTCTTGAGTTGGGTATTTAGTGTTTTGTGGCAAATTCAAGGATACCTTGGCAGTCTCAAACTGAGGGAAGAAGACATGCCCTCTGCCAGAAACAGGCAGGGGGAAAAGTGACCCTGCCTTCGTTAGAGAGGGATGAGAAACACTCAAAGATGTCTTCATATACCTCTGGGAAGAAGAACCCCTCACACGTAAGCCACTGGTCATTCTAACTGAGTAAACAATCTTAGCAGACTCATGGTTGGTTAGATCCTTCATATGAATTCAGGGGAGGAACGTTCAGGGGCCCAGTAGATGCTGTTTAGTTTCAGTCTATCTCAACCAAATGCCTGGTGGAGAGCTCCCATTTGCAGGTCCTGTGGAACTGTTTTAGTTCCGTTAGGGCCCTGATCTCCTCTGGGAGTTCATTCCACCAGGTGGGGGCCAGGACGAGAAGGCTATGGCCCTGGTTGAGGTCAAGCAGACATCCTTGGGGCCTGGTTTCGCTAGCTGGTTGGAGGTGATGGAGCACAGAATCATAGAATCATAGAGTTGGAAGGGGCCATACAGGCCATCTAGTCCAGCCCCCTGCTCAACGAAGGATCAGCCCTAAGCATCCTAAAGCATCCAAGAAAAGTGTGTATCCAACCTTTGCTTGAAGACTGCCAGTGAGAGGGAGCTCACCACCTCCTTAGGCAGCCTATTCCACTGCTGAACTACTCTGACTGTGAATTTTTTTTCCTGATATCTAGCCTATATCGTTGTACTTGTAGTTTAAACCCATTACTGCGTGTCCTCTCCTCTGCAGCCAACAGAAACAGCATCCTGCCCTCCTCCAAGTGACTTAAAGAGGGCTATCATGTCCCCTCTCAACCTACTTTTCTCCAGGCTGAACATTCCCAAGTCCTTCAAACTATCTTCATAGGGCTTGGTCCCTTGGCCCCAGATCATCTTCATTGCTCTCCTCTGTACCCTTTCAATTTTATTTACATCCTTCTTGAAGTGAGGCCTCCAGAACTGCACACAGTACTCCAGGTGTGGTCTGACCAGTGCCGTATACCAGTGGTCCCCAACCTTTATTAGGCTGGGGACCGGCAGGGCATCGGGCCGCGCCGCGGGGACCGCGCCCACGCTTTGGGCCACGCCTGCGAGTCGCGCCCGCGGATCGGGCCGCGCCCGCGAGCCACACCCGCGGATCGGGCCACGCCCGCGAGCCACACCCGTGGATCGGGCCGCGCCCGCGAACCGCGCCCGCGGATCGGGCCGCGCCCGCGAACCGCGCCCGTGGATCGGGCCGCGCAGGCGCGGCCTGCACGGGCGCGGCCCGGCCCGGCCCTGATTCCCTCTCCCCGCCCTCCCACAGTAAGAAGCTTCCCGGGCCGCAAGATTGCGGCCTGGGAAGTTTTTTACTGTGGGGGGGGCGGGGAGAGGGAGCCGCGGCCCGGCGCCGGGCCGCGGCCCGCAGGTTGGGGACCACTGCCGTATACAATGGGACTATGACATCTTGTGATTTTGATGTGATGCCCCGGTTGATACAGCCCAAAATGGCATTCGCCTTTTTTACCACTGCATCACACTGCCTGCTCATGTTTAGTTTACAATCCACAAGTACCCCAAGTTCTCGTTCACACACAGTGTTACCTAGAAGCGTATTCCCCATCCAGTAGGCAGGATGGGAGGGGCCATACAGGCCATCTAATCCAACCCCCTGCCCAACGCAGGATCAGCCCAAAGCATCCTAAAGCATCCAAGGAAAGTGTGCATCCAACTTTTGCTTGAAGACTGCCAGTGAGGGGGGGGCTCACCACCTCCTGAGGCAGCCTATTCCACTGCTGAACTACTCTGACTGTGAAATCTTTTCCCCTGATATGTAGTCTATATCGTTGTACTTGTAGCTTACAGGAAAGCTGGCAGAGATTTTCAATTCTATTTATTATTGGAGGTATTGGTTTGAGTCAGGCTGTAATGAGTTTTTGTAAAACAGGAAGAACCCTTAACATCCATGGACTTAGAAGAGTGTGGGTCTGCTTAGGATGGCAGTGTTCTAGAATTGTTAATCTTCCAACCCTTGATTATCTTTATGCAGTGGTATTACAGTCCATAAAATATTTATTTCATCTTTCAACTTAATGAAAAGTTGAATGACAGCCAAACATTTAAATTAGCTTAAATGAACTATGTAATTATGATAGTTTATTACTTTACATGTTGTTCCTTGAAGTTCATCACAACAATCATTAAAATCACAATGAAGGTCATTAATAATGTACTCTCCAGGTGTTTCAAACTTCTATTTCAGATTTGTGTTCTTCTTGTTCTGTGTACCTTAATATTCTCTGTACAATACTAAAACTATGCCTGAGGGAGGCATAAGCAACACAGCAGTCCCACAGGTAAGTAGGACCCAAGCCACGTATGGCATTAAAAGTTAATACCAAAATCTTGAACTTGACCCAGCAACAGACTGGTAACCAGCGCAGATGATGAAGCACTGGCTACTATTATCTTCTACTATCATATAATATATCTGTAGGTCAGCTTGGTTCTGTTCATTTGCAGTGGTAGACATTGTGAATAACTACCAATATTAGTGGGAGGGCATGAAACCAATGGAAGAAGAGTGTATATTTCCTTGACTTATTTATAAATGAAGACATCACTGTTTCTTTATAAATGAAGACATCACTGAGGGATATAAATTCTGCAGTCTTGCAGATTAGTTAAACTGGTCTTTTAAAATGTTCTGGAAACTTGTGTGAGATGAAAATTGATAACTGCATTTTCCATGTAGTTAATGTTCAGACATATGTGCAATTAACACCTGCACTTGTTGCTAGGAATTTGGGAGTGACCTTTAATGCCTTCCTTTCCACGGAGGCTCAGATCACTAGCCCAGACGGCATTTTTCCATCTTTGCCAAGCCTGGCTGCTAGCACCCTACCTGTCCTTGGATCACTTGGCCACAGTGATCCATACAACGGTCACTTCCAGACTAGACTACTGTAACTCGCTGCCTGCCCTTGACTGTGATCAGGAAATTATATAGCAAAATACGGTTGCTAGGGTCCTCACTAGAACACCTTGGAGGGCCCATATTCAGCCAGTGCTTCATCATCTGCGCTGGTTACCAGTCTGTTGCTGGGTCAAGTTCAAGGTTTTGGTATTAACTTTTAATGCCATACGTGGCTTGGGTCCTACTTACCTGTGAGACTGCTGTGTTGTTTATGCCTCCCGTAGGGCTCTTCGTTCTGCGGGTATGAATCTACTGGTTGTCCTGGGCCCTGGGGATGTTTGCCTGGCCTCGACCCAGGTCAGGGCCTTTTTGGTCCTGGCCCAAACCTGTTGGAATGAGCTCCTGGAAGAGCTGAGGGCCCTGCTGGAACTGTCAACTTTCCACAGGGACTGCATGACGGAGCTCTTCCAGGCATATGGTTGAGGCCAGGGCAGAACCCTGGAATCCAATAAAGGACCCCTTCCCAAGATCTATTAGACCTGTACCCATTCACTCCTAGTTGAAGAGATCTCGGCCTCCAATTGAATAAGGTGGGATGCGGTTGGTTATTTAGAAGTATTTCTGGCCACTTGCTTGTTCATTGTAAATTGGGTTTTATGGGGGTTTTATTGTATTTTAATGTTTTATTCTGTGAACTGCCGCAGTTTCTTAGGAAAAGCGGCAGTATATAAATCGGAAAAATAAATAAATGATAAATATTTATGGGAATACATTAGAAAAATGTTGTAAACTTAAACTATTATCAAATTTCTATTTAAAATCTCCCTTGGTACTATGAGTATTCTTTCATTGTGCTAGGGACTTAATACTCAGTGCAAATGACATTGCTATATAAAAGCCAGAAAATTATTTTGATTTTTATGCAAAACATGCATGTTTCTTTATAGCACCTAGGGGGCTTATTTAGAAGTATTTTCTAAGTAGGATTCAGCATATTTTCTGCTTTACATACAGTTTATGACCCGATAACATTTTCAAACTGAATTTTATATGTTTGGACTCACTTGTAATTTTCATGGTTGCACATAATTTTATACATAATAATAGTAGTCAAATCTCTTATTATAAAACATTTGCATTTTCTATACTTTGGTATAAGAGGAATGGTTAACTAAATTTGAAATAGTAAATGTGTTAGTAATATTTCAGTAATATTTTCTCTAATTTATTTGGCCACCCTGCTTTACCCTCACTGGCAGCAATCTTTATACCAGCCTGCCCTAGTAATGTTTACTGGCATTTAGGGTTGAGCACGGCTGTGTCTGAAACGACCATTCCAGGCCGACACAGCCAGCGCCGTGCTGCGGAGGGGAAAGGAGTGGCGCCGGTGTGTCAGTTGGCGTACACACGGAGCTCCGCCCCTGTGTGTGTGTGTCAAGTTGCGCACTGGCGCCTATGCCCCCCCCCGCAGCGTGGCACTGGCCACGTCAGCCTGGAACGGTCAATTTGGACGCCACCATGCACAACCCTATCTTATTACATAGCCCCAAATATGGCATTAAAATACATGGTGATGCTGCATCATAAAATCTCAGGGTAATTGCAGAGAGTGTTCCAAAATTTGGGGGGATTTTAACCCTCTCATAAAAAACTGTTGGGATTTTTCTTCGTACCTACTGCTTTAGTGACTCCATCCAGCCACCTCATTCTCTGTCGTCCCCTTCTTCTTTTGCCCTCGATCACTCCCAGCATTAGGCTCTTCTCCAGGGAGTCCTTCCTTCTCATGAGGTGGCCAAAGTATTTGAGTTTCATCTTCAGGATCTGGCCTTCTAAGGAGCAGGCAGGGCTGATCTCCTCTAGGACTGACCGGTTTGTTCGCCTTGCAGTCCAAGGGACTCGCAAGAGTCTTCTCCAACACCAGAGTTCAAAAGCCTCAATTCTTTGACTCTCGGCCTTCCTTATGGGCCAACTTTCACAGCCATACATTGCAACTGGGAATACCATAGCCTTGACTAAACGTGCTTTTGTTGGCAGGGTGATGTCTCTGCTTTTTAGGATGCTGTCTAGATTTGTCATAGCTTTCCTCCCCAGGAGCAAGCGTCTTTTAATTTCTTTGCTGCAGTCTCCATCTGCAGTGATCTTGGAGCCCAGGAAAATAAAATCTGTCACTATCTCCATTTCTTCCCCATCTATTTGCCAGGAATTGAGAGGGCCGGATGCCATGATCTTTGTTTTCTTGATGTTGAGTTTCAAGCCAACTTTTGCACTCTCCTCCTTCACCTGCATCAACAGGCTCTTTAGTTCCTCTTTACTTTCTGCCATTATATGGCTTTTTAAAAATTCATAGTCTGGGAATCATATTTAGAATTAGATGTAATGACTTAATATAAATGCTTAGGCATAGCCATAAAGTTGGACTTGTCCCCAGATCCCCAGGGAGTGGCCAATTCCTTTGAGACATATTTTGTACCTTAGAGAAGATAATGGGGTTTCCGACATGACTTATTCATTGTCTTTTTGTCAACTCCCTCACTCTAGTGTACTACTAATCTTACATCTTTTACTTGAGAACTTTGACAAGGGGAGCCTTTCTCATTTGCTTTCTGGGGTCCAGTAGTGCCACACAAAGATGCTTTCCTCTCTCCTTCCCTACTGAGTCATTGTAATCCATAGATAGGCTCATGAAAACTCTACACTTCCAGACCTAACATTGGATATGTATACGTTATCACAGAGCCATGCCTGTATGGGAAAGTAACAGCTTGCAATAAAAGTAGGATGAAACTGTCCTCTACTCATACATTGCTTCTTCATGATGCCATCCAGGTATCTTGGAACATGGCAGACAAAGGCAGGCAATCTCTGGGAGTTTTGAGAGCATTTGGTGATACCATATGCCATTTCCAGTTATGCAACTGGAAGTGGTCGTGTGTCACTGCAATGCTTTTTAAAATTTCAGTTCAAAGAAATAAACAATAAATAAAATTAAGCAAAATAATTAAGCAAAACCATACACATCTATAGATTCATCCTCTAACATATATAACTGGACTTAAACATATCAATTGACGTACCCTACATATAAATTTACTTTTCCATATTTTCATATCTTCAGGCAGATTCCACATATTGCTGCCCATTTTGATATCCTTTACAGTTATTCCACTACAATGCAAACAACTTCTAGGTATCAGAAAATTTAGCAACACAGACCATCCTTTCAGAGCCCATTTATATCTGTATGAAGATATCTTATTCATTATCTAAATGTGCCATATCTTATTCAATGATAATCTCAAAAAGGACATTAACTGATATTTCCATTTCTGTACCATCACCATTTTCACTACTATAACCAACTGGCGTGAAAGGCTCTTCTGAGTTAACTCACTGTTACTCAAATAGGACATTTTCTAATTAATTGGAGGAAATGAAAGGAGACAAAACGAGGGATGGGGGAGTAACTGGGATTCTCCACTTATCTATATGGGAATTGTTCCCTTTGAACATAAACCAGGCTAGGTTCACTGGAAAGGGATTTTATTTAAAAGAAGAATAAAAAGGCAAAAATATACATACAAATACACTGAAAACACAGAGGTCTGTGGAGGCTGCAGTGAAATACGAGCATTTCATGGGAAGAAGAGAAGACCTACCCATCAGTGGGAGTGTGTGGAGGATCCATGAACACACGTATACACACTGCTGTGGAGCAGGATGCCATATTTTATAGGGCAAAATGCTCCCTGGGCGAGCTGACATATTAGCCCCCTAAACAATAACTTGATGGGTTTTCTGGAAATGGATAAAAATCTGGAAGAGGCTCTATGAGTTTACTTGAGGGGAAATGTAGGTGAGTACTGCATGGGAAAAGTTATAGGGTTTGATGAAAAGTATTGCTTAATTAGGTTAAATGGTGAGGGAAGTAAGGCTGATTGTTGCTGAGATCAAACCAAAGTGAGGCAATAGGGTCTTGTGATGCCCATTGCCCTGATTATTCATCTACCTGAAGAGGGGAAGAGGTCATTAGTGGGTCAGCTGCTCTTTCCCACACTTCTAAACTACATGTCCAGACTTCTGTCTGAATGACATCTATTTTAGTGTCATTTTGGGCCAGGAAGTGTGTTGCTTGTGATATTTGAAATTGATATTAGAGGAAGGTATTTATGGCTTTCCATCTATAAACTGCCATTCAATGAGAGCAGGGGTCTGATGCTAACATCAAAGGGTAGTAATTCAGTAGATCAATTTGCAGACAGCAGTTAAATGAACATTGCACTATAACTTCTATTTCTTCATGCTTACTTGTCCAGTTTTTTGCCATTACTGGGCAAATCTACCATAAATGAAACAAGGAACCCTTCTTCTCTCTACACTTCTAGCATACCCTGGGTCCTCCTAATATTTTAGCCTGTAATGCTGCGGTCAGATACTATCAATACATCATTTTCAAGCAGTTTTCTTTAACCCCCATATTTAGATACTTTAAAGATTTTATGGAATTATTTCTCACTCCTTCAGTGATAGATTTAAATCGATTTCCTACCTAGTTTTAGAGCTTCTTGTGGTGCAGGGTGGTAAGGCAGCCGGCATGCTGTCTGAAGCTCTGGCCATGAGGTTGGGAGTTCGATCCCAGCAGCAGGCTCAAAGTTGACTCAGCCTTCCATCCTTCTGAGGTTGGTAAAATTGAATACCCAGCTTGCTGGGGGTAAAACGGTAATGACTGGGGAAGGGAATGGCAAACCACCCTGTATTGAGTCTGCCAAGAAAACACTAGAGGGCGCCACCCCAAGGGTCAGACATGACCCCTGCTTGCACAGGGGATACCTTTACCTTGCTTTACAATCCCAATGTAACTTCTACCCCTCCTGAAGACCTGAGTATATTTTTGCCAGAAGCTCTTTAAAATTACTGGCCATCTAAATCCATTTAAAGATCAAAATACTTTCCTAGTCCTCAGTACCAATAACATACCATATTTAAATTGAAGATATTGAAAAGTAGGGATTTGTCCTGGAACCTAGTTCCCCAATTCCCCAGAAGACACAGAGGTTCCAATCTTCTCCCTATTTGTTTCATTCACACCTTGCCATTGTGATCCATATGATAACACTTCCCTGATTAGACTACTATAATGTGCTTTAGTCTTGAAAATGCCTTAGAAACTGAAATTGGTCCAGAATGCAGTGGACCAATTTCAGGTCTTCCTCACTGGCTTATAATTCTAATCTTGCTGCACTGATTCCCAATCAGTTTCTGATACCAACAAGGTATAGGTTTTGACTTATGAAGATCTAAATGGCGTGGAACCCTCATATCTTCAGCACCGCCTCTCGTGATATGACAACCCCCCTTCATCAAGGGCTCCCACCCTCTGGAACCAGCTCCCCAAGGAGCTGTTCTGTAGAATCTATTATTAGAATCTATGTTCTGTAGAATCTATTAAGGTTTCATAGGACATACAAGGATGCCTGGTTTTATACAGCATTTAATTAACTAAGAGAATGGGTGAGCTGACTGGCTGTCCACATTTGTTCCGGAGCTGATGACAAGTTGAATTTTAATTAGAATCTGCCCTACCCATCTTTTCAATGGTAATCTTCTTGTTCTAATTCCCAGATTGTGCTGCTACTGTACTGAAACCAGGTAGATACTGCTGCAAATAAAGCTCCCCTCTGACTTTCTCAATTTTTTTTACCATTGAGAAACCCCTGGAACATTCTTCAGACTTTTAAAAAACACAGAAATGGTGCAATCATTCAGAATGTGGTTGGGGCCCCTCCCCACCCCCTCTAGGCCCATCATTGGCTATGTTTTTTTTACATTACTATATATGGTCATATCATATATTCAAATTGATTAACTCAAAACGATTCAGGAAACCCTTCCAGAGCCCTCAAGAAACCCTGGTTGAAGAAGCCTGGCCTATGTTGTCTCCAACCCAAGTAAGCTATCATAATCTGTGCTGTTCTAACGAACACTTCTTTATGCTTAATACCTATAGCTACTCGATCACAGTACTCTAAACTTTGGATGTGTGAACTGCATATTTAGCATGGTTCATTCAAATTTCTTATTAAGTTACTGGAGAACATCAGGTGCTATTTAAACTCTAATTTCCCTTGGCAGAAAGTATGATGTGATTTCATGAAATGGGTTTTCCTTCCATTCTGATTGATGATGCACAGAATTGTGAGGTTTGTTAAACTCATATGAGCAATAATTCTATGATTAAAATGGTGATCATGTTATAATTGGATCTTATGAATATTTCAGTACTAAATAAGCAAATTGACTTATTGAACTCTAAAAGAGAAAAAAGTTATTGAATTCCTGCAAAACACTCTTTTTTCTACTCTTGTTTCTTTTTGTATTTGGACGCAGATGACACTTTGAATGGTGCCAGCCACTCTGGTTCCAATAACCTGTGTTCCACATTGATCTTAACAGTGGCACAAAAAGCTTTTCAGGCATGAAAATGAAGTTGTATGAAAAGCTTACTAGCTATTTTTCTGTTTTTCATGTCACTGTTAAAGGCATAGGAATCCTGTGATTAACAAGTTGGGAACCCTTCACCTTGGCAAACAGGCATCTAACATCACGATTGTGGTTCTAGTAAACCATGACCATCTACCAAAGAATACAAAGACAGTATTATATAAGAAAACGAAATAAGCACCTATCCTAAAGCAAGTCAGTTCAGATTGGGACAAACTGCATCCTGAAAAGAAAGCCTGTGAGTACGATCTGGCTGCAACATCTGTCACCCCATTAATCGCCAGGGTTGATTTTGCTGATCTGGTTAGCTAGGTGGCTATCATTTTATTTTTTTATAATGTATAAAAATAAAATTATACAGAAATACAAAGGGGAAATAAATGTTAGATATTGCTACATACTTTCCATTAAAAATAATTGCTAACCCTAAAGATTGCAAAAGTACTCTGAGGGCAGTAGAAGAGCAGAGGTTATGCGAGTTTGAAAAAGAGCTTTTTAATTAATCAAATGAAACGTTTGTATAATTTCTCTTGAAGGAACACTTTGATGTAAGTTGCACCTTGCCTTCAAGATGTGCTGAATACTAATTATCTCCTACAAAAGATTGGAAGAATTTAAAGAGTTGAATACAGATAAAATAGATTCATTAACAAGTAGTAGTACTGTCACATACTTCAGCATTGTTCACAATAAGAAGGTAACTGTATGAAACAATCTGGAAGGGCCTGAAGAAATGGGAATTTATAGGCAGGACTACAAAAGGGAAATATTCTTGATCATAAAAAACTCTTAAACTCAACTAGATGAGAATTTTTATTTCTATTTATTTTATTTATATACTGCCCTCCCCTGAGGCTCAGGGGATGAATGAAGCTATCTTAATGCTCCTACTTTTTCTCCCCACTATTCCTGTGCCTTGAAGCACACCTGGCTTACAGAAATTTAGTAGGTGTTTATGGCATAATCATCAGCTTTATCTTCTAAATTTCTGCATGTCAAGGTGCTGTTAAATAGATTCCAGTTTAAACACATTCTTTGCAATCTCTGTATTTATTACTGGTATTCTGCAACTAGGAAAGAGTATATAGTCTTGCATGGACAGCATCTTATTGAATAAGCTGTTTCCAGTTCTAATGTTGAACATAATTTATGCATAATCAATTAAATTGATGATTGCTACCTTTCTTCCCCTACTGACACTATTATGCTCCAAATCTGCCTGACAACACAGAAATTTGGTAGGTAAAGTTTTCCCCATCCTTTTTCTTCTTGCAAAAAATAAAGTACAATAAAAAAATTCCTTGATTAATTTGTACTAGAAATGTCAGTCTGTTGATAAAGGCACAGTAGCAGACTAAGAAAAGGTGTCAACCCGTAATCCTGTAATATTGATTTACTATATTCAATAATCTTTAACCGTTCCTAGCGGAGTGGATAATATATTTTGTTAAGGGCACCAAAGGTGGGCCCTGTCCATGATGAGGAAGGGTGCCCATAGGCCCCTTCCTCTGGACTGACAATCGGGGGGCCCAATCGGCAGGCGCAAAGTACCTGCCGATTGGGCCCTCCGATTGTCAGTCCGGTGGCAAGGGACCAATTGCGAGCCGCACGCAGCTCCCAATTAGTCCCTTGCCGCCAGACTGACTAATTGGGAGGCGCGAAACACCTCCCAATCCGCCCTCCTTCATCCTCGCCTGCAGCCGCCTGCCCGCCACCATTACTTCACTCACCTCCACCAGGACAGGACGCTGCCTCGCCGCACAGCCGCGGCCTTGGCTCCTTGCTGCCGCACGACAAGACTCTGCGCGGCCCCAGGTAGCCGCCGATGCGCCGGGGGACCCTCGATGAGCCTGACCGCCGACTCCCGAGACCCTCCCGGGCCGTCCCGCACTGAGCTGCGCCGCGCCACGCCGCCACACGCCCGCGCCGCCCCCGCCAACTCCCGGACCCCACTCGTGCTCCCAGCCACAGCCGTGCCGGCCCCGTAGCCCCCGCCGACTCCCGAGACCTGCCCGAGCCGCCCCGCGCCAGCCCCACCAACTCCCGGGCCCCGCTCGAGCCCCCAGCCATGGCTGCGCTGGCCCTGCAGCCCCCGCCAACTCCCGCAGCTTACGCGAGCCGCCCCGTGCTGAGCTGGGCCACCCCAGCCTGCCCCACGCCCGCGCCGGCCCCACTGACTCCTGGGCTCCACTCAGGACCCAAGCCACGGCCGCGCCGGCCCTGCAGCCCACGCCACCTCCGAGGACCCGTTAGCACCTGCTGCATTAAGACTGCAGCGGGCTTATTTACTAGTATTTACATATATTGATATTTGCATATGATGTAAAGGTAAAGGTAAAGGTTTCCCCTGTGCAAGCACCGAGTCATGTCTGACCCTTGGGGTGACGCCCTCTAGCGTTTTCATGGCAGACTCAATACAGGGTGGTTTGCCAGTGCCTTCCCCAGTCATTACCGTTTACCCCCCAGCAAGCTGGGTACTCATTTTACCGACCTCGGAAGGATGGAAGGCTGAGTCAACCTTGAGCCGGCTGCTGGGATTGAACTCGTAGCCTCATGGGCAAAGCTTTCAGACGGCTGCCTTACCACTCTGCGCCACAAGAGGCTCTATTCATATGATGTAAGATATGTTAAATTAGTAGGTTATGGATGTGTAGTGTAATGATTGTACATGCAGTTCTTTAATAGTAAACACGGAATGTTCCAGGGAACCAAAGCACATATGTGAGAGTTTTGTTCAGGGATGGGGCTTTTTCACGTTTCCCTTCCAGTAGGAATTCTCTGACCATTTCTTCAACTTGGAGTGCCTAATCACAGCAGTTTCCAATGAAGAAAAAGGGTTACTGCAAAAAGGACTCCACATTGCATAAAAACAAAGAGTTTCTGCTTGTGCTCAAGCCATTTACTTGAGCACCACACATTCATTTTCAGACCCAGCAGTACTTAGTCTCAGGAAGGGGACTCTGCTGACCCTGTGAAGGCTAAGGTGAATACAGCTATATCATATAAAGTAGGTAAAGAAGCAGGAACAATAGCACTCCAACACAGCATTTCCTAAATTTATATCAAGATAGGTAGCCATGTCAGTCTGTCTGGAGCAGTAGAAAAGAGCAAGAGTCCAGTAGCCCTTTAAAGACTCACAACATTTATTGCAGGGCAGTGGTCCCCAACCCGCGGCCCGCGGCCCGGTGCCAGGCCGCGAAGGCCTTGGCGCCGGGCCGCAGCTCCTTCTTCCCTCCCCCCCCCCGAAGTGAGAAGCTCGCCAGGCCGCGAGCAAATCGGCCGCCAAAGCGGCCGATTAGCTAGCGGCCCGGGAAGCTTCTTGTTTCAGGATGGGGGGGGAGAGAAGCTTGCCGAGCCGCAAGCTAATCGGCCGCTTTGGCGGCCGATTTGCTGACGGCCCGGAGGGGCCGGGAGGGGGAGCCGTGGCCGCTGGCATGGCGGCGGCGCAAACGTGCGTGTGCGGACTGCCGCGCAGGCGCGTTTGCGCCATTGCTGGGCACAAACGCGCATGCGCAGCAGTCCGCACAGCGCGTTTGCGCTGGGGCTGCCACGCATGCGCGGGCCCCCGGGCCACCCTCTCCCCCCACTCCGGAGCAGCGGTCCGCGGCAGCCAAAAGGTTGCGGACCGCTGTTGCAGGGTATGAGCTTTTATCAGTCACTGCTCTGAACAAGTGAGCTGTGACTCACTCTGCCACTTTTCTGTTGGTCTTTCCAGTGCTACCGGACTCTTGCTCTTTTCTACTGTTAAATGTGTGTGTTTCTTCACAAAGTATATGTTGATGAATATCTGTTTATGATGGTTACAAAATGAATGATATCTACAAAAAAGACTTTAAAAATGATCTCACTCTCTGGCATTGGCTTTGGCTGTGAACTCTTCAAACGCAGGGAGGGTCTGAAGCGAGTTCTGTCATTGAAACTCCAGCTCTTCTGTACTTTTGTTGGGCTCCCTTCTGCAGTAATGTCTGTGCTTGGAGATCTTCGGTCTCCTACTGAAGGTTGTCGATTCTTGATACTCTGTCCTCTTGGGCTAGCCATCCGCACACGTTCTTTAAAGCTTAATTTTTGACTGTGAAAGGAAAACATTTATTTTAATTCCAGCCCACTGTAATGTTTGTATCATGCCAACTTGGTGACAGATCAGTGTGTAATTGGATATGCACCATGTATAGTTATGTGTCCTTTATTATATATCCGAATACTCCTAGCAAAACTGAAATCCCCTATGCCTGGAACAAAACTCTAAATTAGGTGATGTTCCCAAATACCAAGGCACCTTATAGAGGTGCTCTGAAGAAGGAAAATATGCTCTGCAAGGAAATCTGGCCTCTAGAGAAAAATGTGTGCATTTTTCTCTCATAAGGAATAGTGGATTGTATGTAATTCCTACTGCCTCTATCAGCTGCTGAGGAAAAACTTTGTTACACACTATATAACAATAAAATGAAAACACAATGTAATTGAATATAACCTTAGCAAAGCTTAGATTTTAATGGATTGTTATAACTTTTTAGGTTGCACAGCATAGGTCAGTGCATTTCTAATAATCTGAATAAGGATAATAGTGCTATTATTTTTGCATGCCATTTGTTAATGTTAAGCAGGCGAGATTAATTTTGTTATGCATGCATTTTCCAAGACATAACATTTTTAAACAATCCACAAACAGTATTAGCAAACAATAGATTTCAGATTCCTTGTTACTTACAGCACTCACTTGGACAAGACAAAACATAAATCTAAAGAAACTTTGAATTATTAATAGAGTATCCAATAAATATTGTCAGTGAAATGAGTAGTTTACAGAAATGTGACATACATTGGGTGATTTTCTGGGACTAATTACTGGCCGAACACACTAGTAGATTGAACTGAGAACCTAGTTTGTTATTGCTTGGTTGATAAGGATGCCAGACCCCTGCTGTGGCTGGAGAAAAACCCCGCTTTGGTGTTGCTCCCCTAAAGGTTTCAGGAAGTGTGGGCGGGGATCCCCTCAAAAACAGCTGCTTTCATGGCAATCCTCAAGCCCTAGATCTCTTCCTTGTACTTGCCAGGACCAGGAAGAATGCCATGATGTAGTATTATCACCCAGAGGTGATGTCAGTATGCTGGGGTTGGTGGCAGGTTTGAGGCAATGCTCTGTGCTTTGAGGTTGATTTTTTTTGCTGTAGATTTTCCCCAAAAGCCAGTGTGTTGCCCACAACATCGCCAACATCACTTCCAGATGATGTCAGCACCCCGGCTGCTCTTCTGGGTTTGGCTGAATGCAGGGGAGTGCTCCCCCCTCTCCTGCCAACAGCATGGTGACACCTGGCAGCCCTATTGGTTGATCACATGTACCACAGAACTTGAAATTCTAGGCATAAATAAAGATGCAGGCTGCTTGTCTGTGGATGATCTTTCCAGCTTGCTTATTTACACAAACTGTTTAGGAGTTCATAAATTGCAGAGTGCTTAATGGATCTTAGTTAACATTTTCAGGCTTTCTGTAATTACTTAGTAATTAACAGGGAAAAATTGTGCATTGTGTTAACAGTATCCACAATTACTATTTTATGGGTGTGATAGAAAAGAAATGGATATTATATGTTTGAGTATTTGTAGAAAGGAAGCAGAGAATTGTGCTGAGGTTTATGGATTAAACTTTTGTCATTGAACAGGAAAGATTTTCCTGCATGGCCAGAAAGTACTTTGACAGATATTTGAAATACAGGTATCTAATATGGGACGATGTTACTGGTTCTTGTGCTGGAGAGGCAGTGTTTTTGTAGGGAAAAAATCCTTTGGGATCATTGAGTTGCACGTGACAAAGATTATCTGCCTGTTGCTATAGTTGCTAATCAGGTTGAGGCCTTGTTTGTTCCACTTCTGTCATGGTCCTTATATCTTAGTGAGCGTGACAATACGAAACATTTAAAATGGAAATGTATTCTATAATTATCAAGGAACTTAAAAATGTACTGTTCCATGCCTGACTGCCTAACCAGCTGCAATCTAAAAAGGAAATGTTTGTATTATACGATTACATGAAATGGAATAAAAAATAGGACACTGCTGTTCTGAAATTTCTTGATATTCAGAAGACATTTGTACATGCAGCCTAGTCCATATTATTCATATACAAGCATAACTCAGGCAGGATACAGGATACTTTATGCAGTAAATCAAGCACATGCTGTACAGCTTCTAGTGGTCATGTTAAATACTACAGCAAACCAAATAAACTATCAGAGAAATTAAATTTTTAAGGTATAAGCACAGCAAATATCTGTTTCTAAAATAGCCTTAATTTACAGTATTTGCTGGCATATAAGACTACTTTCCCCCCCTGAAAAACATGCCTCCAAGTGGGGGGGTCATCCTATACGCCAGTGCACTTCAGTTGGGATAGACATAGCTGCCCATAGTGGCCCATAGTACTGTAATGTAATGTAACAAACTCTATATTTTGAGTGGAAATGTTGGGGGGTCGTCTTATAAGCCCAGTCGTCTTATACGCCGGCAAATACGGTAATCTTCCTTGGTCTCAAAAATATGTATTTATGCATGAAATATGTTCATTTACTTAGCAAACTTTTTCTACTTGTGGGACATTTATTTAAAGTACACCTATCAGCGAATTAGACTAGAGTTGTATCTTATCTGTTTATGTTGCTATATGATTGCATATATTTTGTGTAATAGGAATACAATTACAACATATATTTTCCTCACAAACTGAGTTCTCTTTGCCCAAATGGAAAGATGCTTAGTATTAAAGGTTAAATTATTTTATATCTTTTAAGGAATTTATTTACTACTTGTGTTAATTAAAATTCATTCAGAACAGCCAACTATCCCAATAGTGGGTGATAGTTTGATTCAGTCTGTCTGTCTGTCTGTTTCTTCTTCTTCTTCTGCTTCTTCTTCTTCATCATAATCATCATCATAATCAATCAAAGCTATATTTTCCTAACAAGCTAAAAGAATGGAATTGTGCATGTTATGCTTGTTAAATGTGCCTATTTACAAATTAAAACAATTTAATTTGCAGATATAACTGTAGTAGTAGTAGTAATAGTAGTAGTAGTAGTAGTAGTAGAAGAAGAAGAAGAAGAAGAAGAAGAAGAAGAAGAAGAAGAAGAAGAGGAGGAGTTGGTTCTTATATGCCGCTTTTCCCTACCCGAAGGAAGCTCAAAGCGGCTTACAGTCGCCTTCCCTTTCCTCTCCCCACAACAGACACCCAGCTGAGAGAGCCCTGATATCACTGCCTGGCACCGGGCCGCGGCTCAGTGGTTGGGGGCCACTACCATACACGAATCAGGGTTGAACATTTTTTTTTAACTGCTTTCAGATCTTCTTTACACTTCTTAATCACTATAGTGTGGCATTTGAAATATTTGAGGTACTTCTGAAAGTGCTGCTTTTCTTTACCACCCCTTTCCACAGTGTGTTCTTTTCCTTCTTTTTTATGGATAGATAGAAGAAGACGGACAGACAGACAGATGCTTGTTGAATGCTGGTCATACTGAATTGCTATACTAGTCTAGCTCTCTAATTCAGAAGTTAGAACATTTTTTTAACAAAATGGAAAAAACCACACCACAAAAAGGGCAGGGGAAAAAGTTTGCAGTAGACAGAACACTTCAGACATTACTCATTAACTTATTTAAAAACATGGTATGAAGCCCCTGCCCCAATATTGCTTTACTTGTAATTGGGCAATTTGATAACAACAGGTTTAGAATGGCAATGTGCAAGGGGCCTTGGTTTGAATCATCTCATTTCTTTGATCCTTTCTTGACTGGATTACGTGTACAAAAAGATGCCATTAGGAATAAAAGTCTCATTTCGAAAACCAAGTGCACAGTACCATTTCCTAAAGAAAAAAGTGTATATTTATCCCTGAATAGATAGTGAGAACAACTTTGGTATGCTCTTAAATAAGAAATTGCCTGCCACAGTGGAATTCTAACTCTGACTCAGGTGGCCATTTTTGTTTGGGATAAGGCAAGAGTGCATGTTGTTACAATAGCTAAGCAAACATGGGACATGTTTCTGATGCAGCAAAATAGACAACTCGGCAGGGGCAAAAGCACAGTTCTAGTAGGCTATTATGTGAGTGAAACAATGCTGCCAATCAGAAATTAATTAAATTTTCATACTGCCCTTCCCATGAGCTCCGGACAGTAAATGCCATAAGAAAATACAATAAATAGAACATAATCAAATACAATACTGTTGAAATTAAGTTATTAAAGTTATTTTAAAAATTTAGATCAATTAAAAATGTTTCCTATGCCACTAATCCTCAGGGATAGGTGCATCCTACCTATCGCAACAATGGTGGAAGGGATTAAGTGCTAGAAACGGGTGCAATGATGGTGATTCAGCATTCCTAGGTATACGTGCTTATGTGCATTCATAGTGAATGCATAGGGATAAGTGTGATAAAGGCGAGATCCCATCATTTAGTGTATGGAAAGTGGGAGCTGAGCCAAAAATACCCAACTCCAGATGCCTTCAGTGACAGGGCCTTAGGCTCATAGACTCATTACAAGGGTGTCATTGACAGATATTGATCACTTCCCATCTGAGATAAGCGCTCACAGAATGACATCTTTGTCACCTGCCTGTAGCTCAGCAACAGAGCATCCATCAGGTCACAGCAGGGATTTGCTCACAGACTTGCACTCTTCCTACAAAGCAGAAGAAACTATAACCCCATCTAGAATAAGTGGGTGGATTTCAGAGTGTCTTTCAGAGGATTTCAGTGATTTCAGAGTGTCTAAATGACAAAATTAGTTTTATAAAGTCTGCAACCATTAGTCCATCACCGTTTCTAAGATAATGTATATATACAATAATGTAAAGGCATATTACTAAAGGTACCTAGTTATTGCCCTCAGACTGATGGAGGTAAGGACACCGGGCTAGATAGTTTATTATAAGCATTCATTTAGATTACAGTTCTAAATGATTAATAAAATCAAAACTATTTAATATGCTTCACATTCTATACTTTAAGCTTGAAGAGTACACTAGAGCAGTGGTCCACAACCTTTTTTAGGCTGCGGACTGGTGTGGGGGGAGGGCAACCTAGCTGCTGCGCATGCGCAGCAGTCCATACGCAAATGCGCATGCACAGCAGGTCAGTGCATGTGTGATTGCACCATGCGCGCCCACAAGCATGTATGCACAGCGATTTTGCACATGCGCTGCAGGTCCGTGCGCACGCCTTTGTGCCATGCGCGGCAATTCCGCGCATACACAGCAATTTCGCGCATGCACAAAAGTGCTGTGCATGCGGACCTGCCACGCATGCACCTTTTTGCCGACAGCCGCACTTTCCTCTCCCCTCCCCTGCAAAAAGAAGCTTGCCAGGCTGCAAGCTAATTGGCCGCTTTGGCTTGGGAAGTTTCTCACTGCAGGGGCGGGCGGGGAGAGGGAACTGCGGCCCGGTGGTTGGGGAACACTGCACTAGAGTATAATTCCACTTTGAAGAAGAAAAGTTGGTTCTTATATGCTGCTTTTCTCTACCCGAAGGAGTCTAAAAGCGGCTTACATTCTCCTCCCCTTTCCTCCCCCACAACAGACACCCTGTGAGGGAGGTGAGGCTGAGAGAGCCCTGTTATTACTGCTGAGTCAGAACAGCTTTATCAGTGCTGTGGCGAGCCCAAGGTCAACTAGCTGGCTGCATGTGTGGGAGTGCAGAATCAAACCCGCCTTGTCAGATTAGAAGTCTGCATTCCTAACCACTACACCAAACTGCTTTTGTACAGAGTAAAATAAACTCTGTACTTGCTGCTTAGTTAGCAAAAGAACGAACTAGAATTCTTTAAAATATCTGCTAAATGTGAGCAATTAAATAACTTTTAAGGTCTGATTCTAAGCTAATCAAGAAATATCAACATTTGAACAGGGCATCACCTGCAAAGCTATGGAAGACCTGAGAGGGCACACTACGTAAAATTTGGGTTGAAATCAACAGAATTTGAGTGAGTTCAAAATAACTTCCTTTTTAAGAATATATTTTGTTTCTTATATTTTACAAGTTCTATACTGTAAGTATATATACCCCTTAGTATCTGTATTTTTCTTTCATTTTTATATAAAATATATTATATCTCTTAGATGCACTAGGGGTCACTGTGAAACCATTTCAGGGCTAAAAAGAAAAATTGCCCTGACACTGTTAATTTCATAGAATAATAACCAAGATTTGAGATATATGAAGATAATAACAGAAGCAGCGTTAAACCTCATCTACACATTGAAAATGGAACTGTGTGAATGTGTCTCTTTAATTTCTATAATGCTTTCACCTGTGATCACAAACTGGCAAACAGAGAGAAAGCTTGATTATAATGGTATGGTGAAAGCAGTTGGTAACAAATGGGGACTTGCTTTACACCAGTGTTGCTGTTTGGGCATGCTCACCAAAACACGGGGGGGGGGGGGTTTGGTACAATGAGTGACCATCATTACATCTCAGAATGGAATCCACAGAGTTTTTATCATGTTCAGAATGTATTCATGGGCCAATCCGAGGAATATTGCTGCAGTCACATACATTTTTGCCTGTGTTGAAGCTGTAAATAATTAGAAAATTCCACATTATATATACTTAAGTCATTTGCTTTTTAAACTCTCAGAAAACTTGTTGCAACTACTTTTGTGCAAAAATCAAGGGATTTCTCCTAGTTGATTCCACACGTGGGAATGGTTATTTTTAGAAAACAACAAAGAGGTTAATATATACCAACTGAAGTGAACAATTGTTTTAAAATGCAGTTCTATACACTAAAACTGTCCTACCACAATTTTCACATATTTGGGATTCTTTGGAAGTTCAGCATTTCATTACCATCTTCGCATGTGGTGTATTATTTTCTCATAATTTTATAGCCAAATAACATAAACATAATTACTGCACCTATTTCCCTGAAACTAGCTTAAGCATTTCAGGCAGAACAGCACAACTAGGCTTAAACAAACCAAAATGCGCTAAACACTGCAGTTGTGGCATTGTATTTTATGTGCCGACACCAAATTCATAGGGTTTTTTAAAATATATATAAAATTGCAAGCAGCAAGCAAAAAGGAAAATTACAAGCACTTATGGCAGAGAAGGGTGGGGGATCCAGCCCAAATTATTAAAGAACCCTTTGGGAAGTAAAAACTGTAAAGCATTAAGAAGGGGTATAAACTCTTCATGCACCTGATGTTAGTTGACATTCCCAATCATGTGATAGACAGGATGCTGGATACCTATGTTTCCGAGAGGTGTACATCTTGAAGAGCTTCTGTTTATTACTATAAAGCTTACTAGGAGTGAGGGGAAATAGAGGATCATATTACTAAGCATTATATGAGGAAAGGGTTAGGTTTTCCATGTAAGGCAAGTGAGACCTTTACCACTTTTCTACAATGATTTACTCAAATAAAACAGAATGCCAGTTGTTACACTGAAGCTTGCTCGGATAAGCAGGTCAGAATTGAGACTTCATCTAGAAAAGCACTGGCCTTTCCCTTAACATTCTTGTTAGACAAAATCCCTGCACTTTGTAATAGGAACTTCTGGGGTACAGGAATGGTATAAGAAAGTATTACTTCATTTAAAGAGGATGGCAAAAGCTTATTTTCCTAACAGTAAAAGTAATTTCTCTGCTGTAGATTATGAATTACAAGATCAGTGCATAAATCTTCTTTCCAGTGTATGTCATGCTAACTTCTTATGAAGAATTAATTTTACCCAGAATGTTTGGGTATAGTAATTTTCTCAGGATATAAAATACAAAAAAAAAACATATTTTGTTTCATAAAACAAAGTTTTAAACCTATCTGAGACCATCAGCCCTGTTTTCCAGATAACTAAATAGAGTACAGCTAAAATGTTTTTGTTATGGACAGCAAATTTCTGACAAATCTGCTAGTGTTCCAATTTAGTGAAAGACTATTATATAATACCTAATAATTGTTTATTATAACTGCGCATCATTCATTCATTCATTCATTCATTCATTCATTCATTCATTCATATCCCACCACTCCCATGCAGTAGCCCGTGGCAGGTCACAAAGTCCTACTTAAAAACGCATTAAAACCCTCATTAAAATGACATACCAACACAATACAGAAAACCACAGTGAACAGGCAATAAAATAACTCTATCCCCGTGCCCCAAAAGACTGCTACCCACTATCAGGGAGGGAGAGGGGCCTAGCCGGCAACAGCTCAGGTGCTAGCACAAGCCCTGGGAGGGAGGGGCGTGATCTTCCTAACTGCCCTGACCTCAACCAAAGACTTGGCGGTAGGGCTCCGTTTTGCAGGCCCTGTGGAATACAGAAAGCTCCCGCAGGCCCGCAGCTCACCCAGGAGCTCATTCTGCCAGGTTAGGGCCCTGGTCCTGGTTGAGGCCCTGGTCCTGGTTGAGGCCAGGCGTGCCCCTCTAGGGCCAGGAATCATCAACAAATCAGTACCCATAGAGTGTAAAGCCCTGTGGGGGTCATAGGGTGATAGCCAGTACCTCATATATGTGGGGCCCAGACGGCATGGGGCCTTGAAGGTCATAACCGAAACCTTGAACCAGATCTGGGCAACAACTGGGAACCAATGCAGTTGCCTCAGCACAGGCTGGACATGGGCCCTTCAAGATGTTCTTGTGAGGACCCTAGCAGCTGCATTCTGCACCAGCTGTAATTTCCAGGTCAAGGACAAGGGCAGGCCCGCATAGAGTGAGTTACAGAAATCTAGCCTGGAGGTGACCGTTGCATGGATCATTGTGGCTAGGTAGTCAGGGGACAGATAGGGCACTTGTAGCTAGACCTAGCAAAGATGGAAAAAAGCCTGGCCAGCTACCCTCTTTACCTGTGCCTCCATAGTTAGGGAGGCATCTATGGTTGCCCCCAAATTCCTGGCCTGGGATGCAGCGGTAAGTTGTATTCCTGCCAGGCAGGACGCTTCCTGATCTGCCCCCCCTACTTCCCAATCACAGGACCTCCATCTTGGAGGGGCTGAGATTCAGACAACTCTGCTCCAGCCATCCAATCACGCTTCCAAACATCTGGCGAATGGTTCTGGGGGGAGTCCGGACAGCAGTCCATCAGGAAATAGAGCTGGGTGTCATCAGCATAATGATGACAACCCAGCCCAAAACTCCTCACCAGCTAGGCCAGAGAGCACATAAAGATGTTAAAAAGTGTGGGGAAGGGAACCGCACCCTGTGGGACCTCACGAGGGAGTCGGTAGGAGTGTGATAACTCTTCCCCCACAGCTGCACTCTGGCTCCAGTTATGGAGCAAGGAGCATACCCAGCTTAAAACTGTGCCCTGTGTCCCCTGTCCCGATGAAGTGGTGGGTCTAAGACAGGTCTAATAGAAACAGCAAAGTGACCCATCTCAATCCATCGGGTGACGGAGTTCATCAGGGCAAGCAACATCGTCTCCACCCCGTGGCCTGGACAGAAGCCCGACTTGTATTGGTCGAACACTGAAGTTTCCTCCAAGAATGCTAGGAGCTGGTCCGCAGCAGCCCTTTCAACTACCTTGCCCAGGAATGCTAAATGTGAAACCGGGCAGTAGCTGGCTGAGTTCTGCGGATCCAACGATGGTTTCTTAAGGAGAGGGCACACCACAGCACCCTTCAGCAGCTCAGGGAAATCTCTGGTAGATAGAGAGATATTAATAATATCCCTGAGCTGACCTCCTACCTGTGGGCCACCTCCTCTGAGGAGCCATGACGGGCATGGATCAAGGGGACAAGATCCCAGCAGCTTGTCGACTTCAGGTAAAGAGAGCCATCTGAAGTCATCAAACATCACCTCTAAAGGCGGCCAACAGGCCTCCAGTTCATTTACTGTGTCAACTGTGGCTGGAAGACGAGGGCAGAGAGGACAACTGGGGGCAATCTCGTCGATAGCGGCTGTCATGTGGGACAATGACTAGTTTCTCAAGATGAGTCTATAATAAGCAACATGCTGTGTGTAAATGGTCTTACCCTGTGGTAAGACAACTACCATATGATGTCTCCATACTACAAGAAGGCATCACCAGGAAAACCAGAGGCTGGCATGGATATATATCATCATGTAATATAATTTTGAATTTAACCCTCTGGTCCCAGGACAAGATAGTTGCCAACACAGCTTTTCACTTGCAGGATTGTTTTCACATTTGGGTGGAGACAGTTGGGGTAAAGCGAAAGCCGTTAATCACTAACATAGACAGTTGAATAAATCTTTGTTGGTCTTAAAGGTGCCCCTGGACACTGTCTAAAGAAGAGTAGGATAGGCACCAGGCTAGAACCTGTCTTCTTTAATTACTCTCAGGTTCCGAAATCATCTGTCCACTCATTTTGACAGTTTAATATACTTTACTATGCCCCCCCCCCATTGAACCTAAAAGACCCTATAAACTATATATACTTAGCTTGTTATTTCTGTAAAGCCATTGTGTCTGGTAAACATCTTCATTATATTGTATACTAATCCATTAACCAGAGCCTCTTGTGGCGCAGAGTGGTAAGGCAGCCGTCTGAAAGCTTTGCCCATGAGGCTGGGAGTTCAATCCCAGCAGCCGGCTCAAGGTTGACTCAGCCTTCCATCCTTCCGAGGTCGGTAAAATGAGTACCCAGCTTGCTGGGGGGTAAACGGTAATGACTGGGGAAGGCACTGGCAAACCACCCCATATTGAGTCTGCCATGAAAACGCTAGAGGGCGTCACCCCAAGGGTCAGACATGACTCGGTGCTTGCACAGGGGAAACCTTTACCTTTACCTTAATCCATTAACCATTCTAAGTTTATATATATGGTCTTGTAACTCCCATTTCATTGTCTGTCAAAGTGTGCTATGAACATGAAAACTTACACCTTGTTGTTGATTTTAAAGGTGCCATTGTTCTGCTACTTCAGTTTTGTTCCAGTTAGTTGACCAAACTGAAGCAGGGTTGTTGTTCTTTGTTTTTTTGGGAAGAAGAGTTGATTTTTATATGCTGCTTGTCTGTACCAAGAGTCTCAAAGTGGTTTATAATCGCCTTCCCTTTCCTCTCCCCATAACAGACACCCTGTGAGGTAGGTAAGGCTTAGAAAGCCCTCATATTACTGCTTAAACAGAACAGCTTTATCAGTGCTGTGATGAGCCCAAGGTCACCCAGCTGGTTGCATGTGGGGGACAGGGAATCAAATATGGCTTGCCAGACTAGAAGCTGCTACTCCTAACCACCACACCACACTGGCATCCTATATCATCTTGCAAACATCTACTCTCTGGATTTTCCTCTGCTTTGCACCACTGTAATCCCTTGCAGCCTCCATTTTTCCTGTCACACCACTGGATGGGTGTTTGAAGGATTTTATAAAAGTTGGCAATTGATATATCAGTATACCTATTCAACTTTATTACCACAGTCTACTGGTTCCTCTGAATTCTCAATTTCATATTTCCCTATATATCTCCACAATGAAAAGAGTTAGAGGCTTTTAAAAGAAAGGAAGGTGAAAATTTAGACTAGCCAGTAGACTGCAGCAATATATCATTATAATGTTACTAGAATTAAAACCCATTGTAGCTGATACAACGGGTGATAGTGGGGGAGGAGGGAAATAGTAAAGAGAGAGGGAGGTAGAAAGGAAGAGAATGATTAAGATAGAGAGAGCTTGGCATTGGGAAGAGGAAGGGGAGGGGTTGTCCAGTTTGTAAGGGTATGAGGTTGAATGTGTATGTTGTGTGGGGGGGTTTGGTGGCGTAGTGACAAATGAGGGCATGGGTGTGGAGAGATGGGTGTCAAGAACCTGTTGTGTGGAATGTTCATTGAGTATGGGAGAGGACTGACCTTTAGGAATTGTGACATAATGGTTACAGATTAGCTTTCCAGAGCCATGTCTTCAGATATGTGAAGGGAAAAGTAGACTGGAGACTTTTCTTAGGGGGAGATTACATGGCAACCAATTCCTCCCAGTTCTGCATTCAACCTCATTTCCCTTCTTGTGTGAATTATGCCACAGACACCGAAATGTCCCCCTGCTCTAATCCACATTGGGAAGTTACAGTACACAGGTGTCCACTCTGCTCTTCTTGTCTCCATTTTTTTACTATTGCTATAATGTTATGTGCCCACATGCTTCTTTCACTGTTGCCCCTTAGAAGAAGAACTGGATTTTTGTACCCTGCTGTTTACTGCCCAAAGGAGTCTCCAAGTGGTTTACAAACACCTTTTCCCTTCCTCTCTCCACAATAGACAACCTATGGGGGATGTGGTGCTGTGAGAGATCTGAGAGAACTGGGAATGGTCTGCAGTCACCCAGGAGGCTTCAGATGTCTCAAAGCAGTTTCCAATTGTGTTTCCTTTCTCTTCCCATAACAGACACTCTGTGATTGAGGTGGGGCTGAGAGAACTCTGTGAGAACTGGGAATGGCCCACAGTCACCCATCAGGCCTCAGGTATCTCAGTTTACAATCACCCTCCCTTTCTCTCCCCATAACAAACTCCCTTTGAGGGAGGTGAGGTAGAGAGAGCGCTAGCTCATGCTTAGGTGTAGGTGCCTCACTTTGAAGCTAGCAACCCTAAAAGGAGGTCTCTTTGTGCACAGCCGTCTTGACCCTAGTCAGTTTTATGTACACCTAGATAGTGTGGAATTCCAGAACACAAACCTACATCAATCTGGCAACCTTACCTCCTCTCTGCAATGTTTTCTTGAAATAGATCAGAGGGTGGTAGGTGGCTGCGAGGGTATTACACATTTTTGAGGCCCCCACTTCCAGGAATATGTTCAGACCAGGGACAGCAAACTTCCAGGTGGGTCCTGGAGATCTCTTGGAATTGCTGCTCATCTCCAGATTATAAAGATCAGCTCTGCAGGCAAAAATGGCTGATTTGTAGGGGTGACTCTGTAGCATTGTATCCGACTGAGGTTTAGGAATACCAGCCTCCAGGTGAGGTCTGAGAATCTCCTGAAAGTACAGCTCATTTCCAGGCAGTTAGACTGAAAGGAAAGAGCTCTTCCCTCACATGCATCCTTTCAAAAGGAATGCACGTGGTCCCAGACACCTCTTGGCTAGCACCCAATTGGTCCAAAGGACGGATAGGCCTCGCCCACAATCTGCCCACCTACCCCTTAGACTTTTATTTATAGAGCGCAAACCAGATGCTGATTTTTTAAGGCTACCAAATAACCCTATAATGTCAGGAGGAGGGATATTAGCTATGGAGGTGTGAAGAAAAAGAAGTGCTGGTAAAACTGCAGTGTGGATGTTTCATTGCTGCTCCAAAAGCCTCTGCATTTATAGCAGCAACAAAAGGTACATGGAGAATCCTGACTATTTGGAACCAGTCCTACTTGCATAAGCAGGTTGCCTAGGGTTGCTAGGCTGTAAACCATAGATAGATTCCTAGAGGTAACCTGCATAATTTCTGTAGGTTCAAATGGTTAGCAGTGTTGGTCTGAAGTAGCACAATAAAACCAGAGTCCAGTAGCACCTTTTAATCTTTGTTGGTCTTAAAGGTGCTACTGGACTCTGATGTTATTGTGCATAATTGCTCTGGAATTGGCATAGCTGCACAGACTGCCAGCATTTTTTCCCTCTTGCCAGTGCTCAGGCAAAAAAGGCTGCTGGTGGGAGTTCTCTTGCCCTAGTGGGAGGTCTGGCAACCATAAGGTGAGCTTCCCTCATGAAAGGTACTGGAGGAAATGATTTTACTCTTCATGCAGTCTTCTGCCTCCTGTGGCTGATACTTCATGTGGGTTCTGAATTCCCAGAAATAAAATTTCCCAAATATGAAAATCACTGCTGTGAGGATGAGAGAAGCAGGGAGCTATAAAATGGCCATCTAGAGTTGGCAGCACTGGGAAATTCCTGGAGATTTAGGGACTGTAGCCTGGAGATTACTGGGTTTGGTGAGGGGAGGAACCTCAGACAAGTAGAATGTCACAAAGGCCACTCTCCAAAACAGATATTCTCCAGGGTAATTGATCTTTGTCTTCTGGAGTTCGGTTGTAATTTGGGGATATGTGCTGGCCCCGCCTGGAGGCTGGCAAAACTTCCTGGCCAGAATGAGACAACATAGTTTTTCTTTCCAAGGAGTCAGCATTCAGGTATGGAGTTGGAAGGATGTCTTTGTGAGTTTAGATAGGAATCAATGTAGAGATGAGAATTCAGTGTGGCATATGTATCAGAGAGGTAGGGACAATGATAATCTTGTAGTAGAAAGATTCTAAACACTGTAAAATGCAGAATTATCCAAAATGGGTAACACTGCTCCTTTTCATATTTTTAGTCAACCAGAATTTCAGCTACAGGTCTCAACAATTTCAAAGTTCTTATATACCAATTAAGCTTAAATATATTATAAAACAATCACAAGTCTTTTTTGCAGCTCTGCTTACGATGGTGCTTTCTGTTTCCTAGCCTAGATTATAATTCAGTTCCTACAATTCACTCATCTACCTTCTAAGTAGAAAGAAAAGGTAGTTATAGACCGATCATGCATCGGGTGGAAATGCTGGACTGGTGGTGCCATGGCAGTGGGGCTAATCCCCGTTGCCATCATCCTGGCCCCTTCCCAGTCCTGGACCGATTTAGGGCTTCTGATGGTCCACGGCAAGGGAACACTGATTCTTCTACGTTCCCTTTGTTGCTGTGGCCGCCATTGAAGGCTAGGCCATGACAGGCCTGTGCACACAGGAAGAGCCAGGTTCTGTGCTACAGTGGCTGGGGGTGGACCAAATATGCCCCATTTGACTCCGTGGCAGTGCATGATGCTGCGAGGTTTACTGGGGCTTGGCGTGCCATTTTGCAAGAAGTTGGGATTGTGGTCTTGCTGCCGTGCATAATCAGTCATAGTTGCCCTGTTTCTGAAGAGCCAAGGAAGGAGACTATATCATCTTAGAAAAGTATATGTTTGAAAAACAATGAAGATAGCATATCAAGCAGAGAGAGTAATATGAGAGTTCTTTCAAACAAGTTTGCCTATGTCCCTAACCTCGTATCTGTCATAGTATACCAAGTACCCAGTCTAATGCAGAAAATATAAGGACAGGAATCTAATTTAGAAAAACAGTACAATAGGTATAGCTACCACGGAAGCAAGTCTCACATTCTTAGGATGCTTTAAGAGAATTTTCACCTGCAACATTACAGTTTAAATTAATGTCAATTAGGTAGCATTTCAAGTCTGTAATAATTGTGCTGTTTCTACAAGCCAGTCTTTCAGTGTAATTACCATAAATTGAATGAGATACTGGTTGTATTTTTTTAACAACAAGCAGATTTTATCAAATTAAGAGGCCAGAATTGATGGCGATACAATGGGGGGGGGGGGAGAAGATGACAGTCTGTATTTTGAGACAAGCACATTACAGAAAATTGGATGGATTAATTTTGTAATACATGTGGGAAGACCGGTTCTTTTATCTTCTGAAGTATCTAGCTTTGTTTTAAATGTGTAAGTGCAGAAAAGAATGTTAATTTCAGACGTCTCAGCTATATGTAATTGGGAATAACCAGCTTTGCAAGTCACCTCCCTCCTTCAACTGGTGGCCATTTCATTTATCATAAGAATAGTCTCCAATAGATAGATGTCTTTTAAAGGCTTAATCAAGTCCTTATATTACTAATCACTGGTATTTACTGCTTGGTTACATGTTATTTTAGAATGCAACATGTAAATGTATTGAATAGCTTTCTATTTTCACAGGAAGAATTTTATAAAAATCAGAATACTATTGATTTTCTTTCTTTTCTGTAATTGTACCAAGTATGGCATTATGCTGTATATTTTGATTCTGCACTACCAAAGATGTGCACATATTTCCAAATTGCATTTGGATTTTTAATACAAACAAACATTACAAACCTTCCAGATGCTTCCCCTTGTTCTTTCCTTCAGGTACCAAAGAATGGGGGGAAAGGGGAAGTGGAGGAAAAGAAATTTGTTAAGCTGGCAGTCACCATCATATGGTTACAGAGTTAGATATATACTAGCTTACAGTTAAATGTATTAATTACATTAATATCTTTAATAATTAATATTTTAGAAATCAAATACAAAACATTCAAGCTGAAACTCTTGACTATTGTGATACTAGAAAAAATTCAAACACTCTTTCAATAGCATGCTCAACATGCTTAGTACATATCATTGTACATATCAACACAGAGTAAGTTTGCAAAGTACTTGTTTAGGCAAAATGCAGTGCTGACACAGATATCAGAAAACTGTAGGCGAGTTATTATAACAGTGTATAAACAGTAGTGCATTGGGTTTAATTTAACATCTAGGACCAGAATTTTCTCATCAAAGGTGAAAACCAGATGATTTTCCAAAGCTCTAATCAGCATTATGGTATCTCCTAGATAGACTGTGGCTATTTAGATATTAAAAAAATGAATAAAATATACTGCCAGTTTGGAAAGGCAGCAATATACACTCATATATTAAAAATACAATATTTCTAGTCTTTGAGAAGGGTAATTTAACAACTGTTTGAAGTTTGCTTTTAGCTGTCTACCCTTATCAGCTTGTTTTGAAATTTACAAATCAACTTTCTGCATCTGCTGAAATGGAAGGATGATGATTGGGAATGCTGAGGTTTTGGAGACAGTTGGGCTGCCCATCTTTTATCACTAATAGGCACAGTTAAGGACATAGGAGTTTTGTTGGGTCCAGGATTTTTTAAACTCAGTGACATAAGAACTGCTTCTGCATGGGCTTGGTTCTTGGTGGCAGTTGCTGCTCTAGGAACAGTCTTTTCCAAGGGTGTGAGGAAGGTGCCTTGCAAACATGTAAAGCAGAGCTCTTCCAACGTGCATGTAGATGCTTGCATTTTCTATTTTTAAATATATGTACTATATTTCTGTACTATATTTCTGGTTTTTATATTTAATGATGATTGAAACCACTGTCCCCAAAATAGGAAAAAGTTTAATATGTAAATAACTATCTAAACAATTTGCAGGGAAGGAAGAGAAAATGAAGAGCTTACTATGCTGACATGGAATCTCTCTCCTTCTCCATTTTTCAAATGCTGCATGGATATCTGACTCACTCATCTCAGAGGACTACCTTGCTTTCTTGTGCTCATTTGTATTAGTAGTAATGATGATATTTTGTTCACAAAATGGTCTTAATATCCTTACCCATGCAGAGATGTGCTGGTGTTTTTTATGATAAGTAATATTGTTCATGTAGCACAATTTTATCCATACAAAAGAAAATTGGAAATTTCTGAGCATATAAATCTCTAGCTCAGAATCTATTCCTTTTTATAGCTTCTTCCTGTTGCTGTACCACAATATGGGTAGATGCCATTTTGGAAATGAATATGCCATAAAAAAATAGAACTTTTTTCTTCTGGAAAATTGCTCAGGTCACTAAAGCAAGAAAATTAAAATATTATTCAAATATTGTGGGGCAGCTACATAGAACAATTCTTGATGTCCCTACTAGAATATGCCTTCCTTTACAATTTCCTCCACATCATCTATACAAGCACTATATGGATTTTTAAAAATGAAACTGAAATTTTATTATTCTGCTAATGTGACATTTCTGACAAAATTCTGTGAGGTCCTGCTCAACAAGTTGAGCTAAGGTTCTTGCAGTTTCAGTTTCACCTTCCTTTAATGTTATTGTTGTTATTGTTATTATGTAAATGTTGTTATTGTTGATGTTACCACCTTACTGTTACTTGAATGATGTTACCTGTACTATTTTGTTGTTTCCTGTAAACCGCCCTGAGCCTTCGGGGAGGGCGGTATAGAAATACAATAAATAAATAAATAAATAAATAAAACATTTCCTCTGATAAATTCTGTCATCAGATCTATAAGGTGTCATGATTTAGGAAATTTTGTCATGCTGACTGGATCCCCAGGTGTTCTGTTTCTTTAGAAGGCTACTAATTAGATTGGAGAAACATCACTGATCCCCTCTCCCTTCAGCTGCTACTAGCCTGGACTGTGGGAAAATGAGTGGGCTACTAGCAACTTTGTTGTGGGGAGAAGATACTTCGAATGAGAGAATCACAGGGGTAAAGAGTAATCCCCCCTCCTGCACAAGCACATTAATAAAAATGAATATCTCCATGGGCACTTTCATGTATTTATACTTCAATTTATATACCACCACTCCCTTTAAAAAGACTTAAGGTGGTTTATATAACAATAAAACTTATAAAACATGATAAAATACCAATATTAGCCCCCTTGACAGCAAAAAAACTCCTCCCCACCCCGTTCCACAAAACGTCTAAAGCCAAATTTCCAGGGAGATCTTCCTAGGGAGGACCCAGATGTCCTCGGTGAGGGGCCCCAGATCTTCCTTATTTAAAAGATTGGGAAATCCAATCACACATGTCTCCTGTACTGGCTGTTTTCCTAAAATATCTGCATTTCCTAAGCACAACAGTTTCATTAAAACATCTGTCACTGAAAAGTGTTTCTCCCCCAATGGAATCATATCTACAGAAAATAGCTAATGAGAATGAAGAGTAGTCCCTGCATGATGTTTATTGCTCACACCCTCCTACTCAGGTTTCTTACATGAAGAGAGAAGCACATGGTATAACAAGCTTCTTTTAAAAATACAATTTCAGTAATGTAAATGGAAAGCACCAGTAACTTGTTTATAGTGAATTATCTAATTGAGTTTCTTTGATTTTTTTAATTTTTGGTTTTAAGGCCCTATGCCAAAACTCTTGTTAGTTAATAAACATTATTACGACCCACTGACCTCAGTGAAGTACAGCTGAGGATTCTCAAGTTCAGAGACTGAGGGAAACCTGCTTTTTATTCTCTCTGTAAGCACTATTAGTGTGAGTTATAAAGATCCAGTGGAAATCAGCAGGTATAAGCTTCTATAAATCCACAATGAATATGTTCCTAACTATGTGAAGTAAAATGAATTAGCATTCCTTGAATCAAAGATGCTATTAGAAGATTAACTTTTGGCAGGCTTTTGAGGACTTGGTGGTGGTGGGGAGAACATTCTCTTTTCTTAACGTTATAATGTTTCAGAAGTAACAGAAAATGGAAATCAGATTTGTCTTATGTTTGAATTAGTATAACAATAAAGACAATTAAATGGAAGCAGGCAGATGCTGAGCACAGTGAGAGAAAAAAGAAAACAAGACAAACCAAACACTGATTTTTTATAAGCTCAAATAGACATTGAGGACAGCACCAGCTGCCATACTTTTTACCTACTTTGTAGGGCTGCAGGTATGCAAGGCCTTCAAATGTGGCTTCCAGGTAGCAATGGAAACCGATTTCTCATCAGCTGCATAACTACGCCATACACACTACGTGCAGGATATATGGTAAGAAAAAAAGGCAAGAGGGAGCAGGGGATAAGACAAAATGGAAAAGCATATTAGTAACCCAATACAAGTTATGGCTTTCTTGTATCATTCATTGCACTGATACATGCCTGAGGGATGGAAGAATACTTTCATAATATCACCAGGTGGCTGTCAGGTTTGTTCATCTGGAATCAGTAGAATAAAACCACCAAGCTGCCTGGTGTACGAAAACAACAGAAAGCACAAAGGAGCCAACAATATATGAAATGAAAGTAGCACTATTATTACTATGGAAAATCTGGATTTTTTTTCGAGCTGCAAGCAATACCTGTTATGCTGGTTTCAATAGTTCAATAAGAGTTATGATAGCAAAGGGTAATGAAGACCGGGTTGAAAGATTTAAACTAATTTAGAAAATAAATTGGGATATCATGCATTACTTATGGGGGCAGGTCATATATATTAATATAAAGTGACATCACTATGACATCTTTAAGGAAGCATTTTACCATTCTATCATCAATGCATACAACTGGCTCTTGATGTTTCTGTTCATGTGTGCAATACTATAGTGTGGGACTGAATTTTGGAACTGGGGTCTTCTCTGTGCTCGCTCTTAACCATCATAATATGCTGATAAGCATATGCCCCACGTTTTTCTAATCCCATAGTTCTATAATATAAAGCAAGACCCAAATCCAAAATACAGCCTCTCCTGCTGCTTCTTATGTAGCTGTAAGAAAAATAGGTACATGTGTAAAGTGCCATGACAAGAGGAGAATAGATTCATTTGAACTCTGGTGCTGAAGAAGGCTTGTGCAAAAGTCACAAACAAGGAAATACTATAATGCATAAAGCCAGATATATCACTGGAAGGCAAAACCATGAAACTCCATCTCACTTACTTTGGCCATATCATGCAATCCAACCCATTGGTGAAAGTAATTATGCTAGGAGTGGTAGGTGGCAAAATAAAACCAGGCCGACAAAGAACACGATAGTTAGACATGATCAAAATGGACACTGGCCATAACATTATACAATTAAAAGTAACAGTGCAAGATCGAAAGATGTGAAAACAGCTGAGCTGTAGGACTGCCAAAAGTCGGACACAACTGAATGGCCAAGATCATAAAGTAGCTGACATGGCAATCCCAGCAAGGGGTTTTCAAGGCAGGTGAGAAGCACAGGTGGTTTGCTACTGCCTTCCTCCCCAGTCTTCCTTGGAGGTCTCCCATCCAACTACTACCCAGAGCTGACCCTGCTTAGCTTCCAAGATCTGACAACAGTGGACTGTAACAATGCTGCTTTCTCTACCCAAGAAGAAGAGCGCAGTAAATTTTAATGAGTGTTCTTATGATCCTTCCATATGCCAATGTGTGTTACAATCAAAAGCCCCTCAGGGACTTTCTCGTATTTATCTATCATGAATCCTGATCTATAGTCACTTATAGTGGATAACCCTAGAATAAAGTGACACAGAGATGTGCATTCTTAACATTGTTCTATGTTTCACATATTAGGTATAGTACATGTACCACCTGGCTTCTAGCTGAAAGTACTAATTACAAATTAGTGGAGACGAAGTGAATTTGTACCATTGAGCCTTATGATAGCAAGTGATGACCAAAAAACTCTGCACTGAGATACAGCTGTAGCTAAAATGAAGGCTTTCACAAGCTGAGGAGAATCCCTAACTTTCCAGACCAAAAAATCTGTTTTTAAGGCTAACTGGGTTGCAAGAGCAACATCTGAATAGACTCAGAGACCAGAAAAAAACCCTTATGTTTAGATAGTGTCTTGAATTGCCACAACAACCAAAAATGGTGCCTGATGTTATAGTAGCAACCTGACCACAACCAGAAGGAGATGAGCTTTGTAGGGGAGAAAATTTTATAGGGAAGCAAAGGCAAGATTATATGGGCTAAAGAGATGGAAAAAGCAGTAGCCATGAAATGCCGATGCAGGGAGGAAGTGTAACAAGAGACAGCTGGAAGACAGGGACAGAAATAGTAAATGAAAGGAGCGGGGGGATGTGGACTAGCAAAGGTATGAGTGGAAAAATGGGATTAGAGCCAGTAAGTGTAATGGGGAAAGATAAGACAGCAAGGGGAGATTATAGTCACTGTGAGCAGGCCAGCTGGGGTGTATGTGGGATTTCCTCTCTCCCACGAGTCCTTGGAAGGGGAGTCCCCCTCTTGTAGATTCCTATCATTAGTTTTTCAGTTAATGCTATTAATATCAAAAAAGGTTCCTAAATTGCCTGATTGTTCTCTGTAACTGTCTAAAGGTAAAGGTATCCCCTGTGCAAGCACCGGGTCATGTCTGATCCTTGGGGTGACGCCCTCTAGCGTTTTCATGGCAGACTCAATACGGGGTGGTCTGCCAGTGCCTTCCCCAGTCATTACCGTTTACCCCCCAGCAAGCTGGGTACTCATTTTACCGACCTTGGAAGGATGGAAGGCTGAGTCAAACTTGAGCCAGCTGCTGGGATTGAACTCCCAGCCTCATGGGCAGAGCTTTCAGACTGCATGTCTGCTGCCTTACCACTCTGTGCTTGTTCAGTGGTCATGTCCTAGCATCCTTCCTTACCAGCTATCATTCTGTTGATCCAGAAATTGCAGGTGGTGCAAAATGCAGCTGCTAGGATGCTCACTAGAACAATGGTGGGGTTGAAGACCACCATGAGTTTTGATTTTTTAACTTTTACATTTTTTTCTTAGGAGTCTGTTTTATTGTATGTATATGTATGTCTGCATTTGTTTTAATGGGGTTTTACTGGGCTTTATGTGGACAGATTGTGACCTGCCATGAGCCGGTTCATGAGTGGCAGGTAATAAGTTTAAAAAATAAAATAATTGTGGAGAACCCACATCCAGGCTGCGCTGAGGCAGGTGCATTATCTGTCAGCTGAATTCTGGATCAAGTTCAAAATTCTGTTTTTGACCTTTAAGGACATTTGCTGTCTGGGCCCATACTATCTGAGAGACCGTTTTACTCCCTAAGCCCCTCGCAGGGCTCTTTGCTCTGCAAGTACTTACAGGTTGGTGGTTTCCAGCTTGTGTGAGGTTCACCTGGCTCTAGCCCTGGCCCCTGATGGAATGAGCTCCCAGAAGAGCTACAGGCCCTGTCGGAGCTAACGCAGTTCTGCAGAGCCTGTAAGACAGAGCTCTTCTTCCAGGCTTTTGTTTGAGGTCAGGCTGAGGGGACATCTTGGGTCCCTCCTCCAAGGTCTCCCGGGATCTGCATCTGGGTAATATCACCTTCTACCGGGCATTGGCAGCCAGGGGGATTATGTGGGTGAGGGAAGGGAGGATTTTAATACTATTTTAGTGCATTGTTTTGTTAAATTTCATCTTGTATTTTGAATCCTATGTTAGCTGCCACAAGCCAGCTGGCCAGGAGCAGCAGCCTATAAATACGATTAAATAAATGAAATAAAATAAATAAATAGTGTGTGGGAATGCTCTGATGTTCAGCCCTTACCTTTAAGACAAATATAAATGACAAGTTCAGGAATTTACTGAGTGGTCCCCAAGGAGATATTTGGCAGTTGAACATCCAGCATAATCCAACATAATTTTGGAATACTTTTTGCTGCCAAAACCCTTTAGAGGAGATTTGATTTGGCTTTACAATTCATAAAAGAAAAAGGTAGCATAACAGAAATCAATATGAGAATAATTTTGGTCCCCTATATTTATATATTAAAAAAAAGAACAGATCCCTTCAGGAAACGTTAATGACAATTTTTGGCACAGATAATGTTCTGTTTACATCACCATGGTAAAATCTGCACTGAAAGAAAAGGTATTAAAACAAAGCAGCATATTAAAACATCAAATAAGCTAACAATTTGATTTCCTTTGATTCTTTGTACTCATCAAGTGCCACCAGTGTTAAGATGCCCTTCATGTAGGGAAAAATATTATGTTTGATCCTTCAAGCTGTTGCATTGAATTGTATTAAAAACAATTACTTGGACACAGTTCTTTTCATTTGAAATGGAAATATTGACCTTGGCACAATGTTGGAATTCCAATATGAAGAGTTAATTGAACGTGGATGAGGATGTTATGTTGTCACTTAATCTGTCATTTTTCGTACGAGTTCTGGGTTTTTCTAGAAGACTATATTGTAAAGAAGACTATATTTTCTAGAAGACTATACTGTGCCATGCAAAACATCCTGCAGTCTGTAGCCTTCTAGTTCTTTTGGAATGATTACTTGTTGAAAGTGCATCAACCAAATATCGGATTTCTGAGCATGAAACTGATCAAAGACTGTTCCCACATGGTTTTCATCATCACTATGAATGCAGAGACATGTTAATTGATGATAGAGCTTGTAGGAGTTTTCTGGGCACTCTCTTCTGCCTTTTTTTCCTTCTCCTTTGTCCCACCCATGTTTCACAGTAACTATACATTAACTCTCAGGGTAGTGGATGTCACAATTGCCATGGTGACTTGCTGCCTCCCTTTTTTGTTCTTTTCTTCACATATGTGTGATAATAATTCCAAGTAGCAATAGTTATAGCATTAAAGTGCTATAGAAATTATCTTTTTTTTGTTTAAAAAAACAACTTTGAAAAGTCATTTAATGGTACAACAAAGAAAAATATTGGGAAAGTGGTATCTGAGAAGGATAGGCAAAAGAAAAATGGAGGTAGCATGGATGGGACATTTGCCGGGCAAAATAATGCACATGATTCCTTCTGGATCATATACCACCACACCTGGACTGTGTTATTTCAAATAAATTCACAGGAAAACTAATTTGGGAAACAGCATATTAAGAATGGAGAAAATTGGAGAACAGTACGATTGCACTATGACATTGTGTGGAAGAACCAAAAAAAAAAGTTTCTGTCTCAGAGACAGACTGGAGGAAAACCACCACGTGGAAGCAAATATGTATAATTGAGCTCTGTTGAAATCAGCTGTTTTTAAAAAATGTTCATGTTAGTAGGAATATACACGAGGGCTTCGATTCAATAGAGTAGCGATCCCCAATTTGTGGGCCGCGGACCACATGTGGTCCTTCGACTAATTGGAGGTGGGCCCTGAAGGACGCCTTCTCCCCCCCCCGGCCCTTTACTTCACCCCCCCGGCCCTTTACAACACACTTCGGGTGTCATTGTCTCCCATCACTCCCAGATGGGACTATCTCGTTGCAGAGAAACAAGCTCAGGGTTCCCATTGATTTGTCATTGTCATGAGTTAAAATTTCCATGAAAATAAAATGTTCCTTATGTTCATTGTTGTGGCATGTCTGTATCTTATTTTGAAAGGATGTTTAAACATTACCATAGCGATCATAGAGCGTTAGGGCAGTGGTTGAGAGCAGAGGACAAACTACCCCCCCCCACCGGGCCTCAGTAAAAGGCGTTGAGTGGTCCCCGGTGAGTGGTCCCCGGTGATAAAAAGGTTGGGGACCACTGCAATAGAGCACATCTAGATCTGAAGTTGCAAGTACTTTTCAGTCAACTGTTTAGTGAAGAGATGGGAACAGAAGGGGAGGGGGAATTCCAGTGTCCAATAGCTGATTTGTGTAAGTTCAGCATTTTACAAAAGGAACGTGTTTGTTTACAGCATTTTCATTCATCCCTTCCTCCAAAGAAATCATTGTTGCATACATTGTTTTGGATCACTGTAGATATACTTTATGCTCACAACAACTCTGTGAGATAGATTAGGTCAAGAAAGAGTCACTGTCCCTTGAATCAGAAACAAGTTAAATAATAATAATAATAATAATAACAACAACAACAACAACAACAACAACAACAATAAAGCAGGCGATTATAAATAAAAATGTTAAACTATCTAATCCTTGCATTTTTAGTCTCATGGGATATCAGATAATATTTGTCTAGTCATCTGACTGGTATGCCAACCTTGTTATTTAACAGACATACCTGTTTCATGAAAAATCGTGCAAATTATTTCAGTGTTTCTCTTAATCACTACATGGTAGGGATTATAAATATTCCCTAAAATCACTTTTATAAATTATTATAAAAACTGTATTAGTTTGCTACTTACTTGAATTAAACAGGCAGCAGGGTTCCTTCTTTTCTCAAAATGTTTCTGACGATGCTGTTCCTGCACTTTCAATGCAAATCCTGACCCAAGAATGCCCTAGAAGAACAAGGTGACAAACAGTCATGGTGACAAACCTTCAATTTTGGTGATGGTTAAAAATACATGAATTCTAAAATTATACAGAAGTCTGATACAAACATAATTCAATCTGTAAGTATAAGTAATACATTGAGTATAATTATACAATGTATAATTTTGCAGTTATTACACACTGGTACAATTTGGAGAGAAACAATCACATTTAAGGGCCAAAGGAGATATAGACCATGCTAAAAGCTGTGTTTCCTACAAAGCATGGAGAGATATAATTTAAAGCACAGTCATAACTGACAGCAAGCCTTATACAGAACCCTGAACCCAGCCACAGTTGCTTCAATGAACCCTGTTTTCCCAGCCATTTTTGCCTGATGTTGGTTTTGTGCAGTCATAGTTCCTCACGGGGAGGAAAGCAACTCAGGAAAGTCACCTTAGTTGAACTGGCCTTTCTCTGTTTAAGTTTTTTAATGAAATTAATTTTGGAGATAATTTCTTAAAATGGGTAAAATCTTGTTTGTTGGTTTGTTTCTAATTCAACTTATATCTCGCCTCTCGTGACTAGGTCATCTTGAGGTGGTTTACAAACAATATAACAACATACCCCATAAAATTCCATAAAATGTTAAAATCAACAAGTTTCATACAACATTTGTCATACCCATAGTTCCACAGATGGTGGTAAAAATCAACAATTGCCCTCTATTCCAGTCAGTTTCTACAATCTTCCATTGCATCTACATAAACCAATCTCACTCAGGCTCCTATCTTCCATGCCAGATGTTGGCACTTCATGTTGGGCAGGACCCCAGTTCGTAACTCGCGGCACTCCTCCAGCTTCAACCAAATACCTGGCAGAAGAGCTCCATCTTAAAGGCCCTGCGGAACCTTGATACCTCTGTCAGGGCCCTTAGCTCTTCCAGGAGCTCATTCCACCAGGTAGGGGCCAGGGCCAAAATTCCCCACGCCCTGGCTGTGTCCAGGCAAATGTCCCCAGGTCCCGGGACAATTAGTAGATTCATACCCACAGAATGAAGAGCCCTGTGGGGGGCATAAGCAGACCCAAATGCCTGCAGGACACCTTCCAGTGCAGCAGTGCACCTTCTAAAGGTGTGACCCTGCAAGTATGTAAGACTGTTACCTTCCCCTTCTTATTTATGTGTTTATTTTTAAAAAAATCAGCCGAAAACAAGAACATGAAAGGGGGAAACCCTTCAAAATACAGCAATAAATTAAAAATGGGGGGGGGGGAGAGGAGGGAAACATATATAAAGCAAAAACAAAAACCATAGCCTTGGAAGCAGATCTACACATTACTTTCCATAAAATATTTCCAACTCTCTTAAAATAGGTCCATGGACAATTTCTGCCCATATGTCATGCATTTAAACACTGATTAAGTTGTAATCCATTGATTTATAGGAGCTGGACATTTATCTCTCCAATGTTGTAGTGGCAGCTTCCTGTTCATGTACTCTCAAGTAGTGCTCCCAAGTTGTAGAACAACCTGCCTGAGGTTTGGAAGGCTCCCATACTTCTGTCGTACAACTGAATGTACAAAACAGTAAAGTCTAATAAGTCATTTTTAAAAAGACATTAGAACTTTAGTATAATGGAACACCAAAGGACAGCACCTTTATAATAGAAAGGATTGTAGTCAACAGCGGGGGTCATCAGCCCCTTATCCGTGGCCCGGTACTGGGCCGTGAAGGCCTTGGTAACGGGCCACCGGCGGCCGTGCCTGCCTTTCCCCCCTGCAACGAGAAGCTCCCCAGGCCGCGAGTGAAGCGGCTGCCAAAGTGGCCACTTTGCTCGTGTCCCAGCTAGCTTCTTGCTGCGAAGGGGGGGGGGAAGAGGCAGGCGCGGCCGCTGGCACAAACAAACACGCATGCGTGGAGCTGCCGCGCATGCATGTTAGTGCCACCTGCTGGCGAAAACGCGCATGCGCAGCCACTCTGGACATATAATTTAGAAGTGTGAGAATGGGTAGCCAGCTACCTAATGACCTGCTCTTCACCTTAGAGCAGACTTTCTCAACTTTTTTTACCATTGAGAAAACCTTAAAGCATTCTTTAGGCTTCAAGAAACCCCTAAATGGCACAATCATGCAGAATATGGTTGGTAAGCAAAGCTGTGTACACACCCACCCAGGACCCCTCTACTTCCCATCCCTTCAGGCCCATCATTGGCAATTGGGGGGGCAGTCGACATGACTATATATGGTCACATCACCATACTTATTTAACAATTAAAAAAAATTAACTCCCACCGATTCAGGAAACCCTTCCAAGACTGTCAAGAAGCTCTTAGAGTTTTATGAAACCTTGGTTGAGAAAGCCCGAGAGAGAGAGAGAGAGAGAGAGAGAGAGAGAGAGAGAGAGAGAGAGAGAGAGAGAGAGAGAGAGAGACATAATTTAGGACAATGGATCTCTCAAGAACCTATCTCTTCACTTTGGCTTAATATTGTCAACACTCAGCCTCTCCTTCCTACACCCATTTCGCTAACATTATTTCTGTCATTATATCAGATAAGTGTGTGAAGTTTTAAAAACTGTAAAAATACTCACAGCAGGTAGTGCAAAGAATGAAATGCCAAGCAGTGCAAACCCCGCAGAAAGCAGCCTTCCTAGCCATGTGAGGGGGGTTTTGTCTCCATAACCAATTGTTGTCAATGTGATCTGAAAGAAATGAATATGTCAGCATGAAGAAAAAGTAGACACATACAGGCAATAAAGAACAATGAATATATGATATGAATTGGCATTTGAAGAAATCAACCTGAGCTATAAATTTTTATGTGGCAAGTTGAGTAAAATTGGACAATCACAGGTATACCCACCTTAAGTCACCAGAGAGAGGGTGAGAAATAAATACAAGTATAATAATATAAAAATAATTATACTGTAGCACAACATTGCACTGATTACTGTAGGGCAGGGGTAGTCAAACTGCGGCCCTCCAGATGTCCATGGACTACAATTCCCATGAGGCGCTGCCAACGTTCACTGGCAGGGGCTCATGGGAATTGTAGTCCATGGACATCTGGAGGGCCGCAGTTTGACTACCTGCTGTAGGTTATACAGCAAAACCAGTGTGCACATGATTGCAGCATTATGAGAAAATTATGTGTTAGGAGGATGACACAGGATTCCCAATCCCCTGTTTTCATTGTAGGTACAGGACACTTGAAGGGAGAATCGGTGAGTGGGAAATTTGTTAACTCATGCCTTGTTCACCAGTTATTCCCTACAAATCCCATTCTGCTGATTTTAATTATTTAAAATATCAACTATGCTTCAAAGCTGGGAGGGGGAAAATATTTGTGTGTATGAATGTGAAATTTGCAAAGGAGAATCATGGATACAGGCAGAATACTCTTCCTTATGCCAGCCTGTTTCTTCCCACTTGCATGCATCTTACTTCAGAAAACATGGATTTGGAAACCCAAACTTTCTGAAAGAAACATGTGGCGTACTGATTTGTTAAACAGCAGAATCAGTACCTTTCAAACAACTGCAGTGTAAACCTTAAGAGAACATTAAAATTTAGGTAAGAATTAATCAGCAGTTGGTGCAATTAAAAGGCATTATCATTCCCAGGCATTTGAATGTGACACTGCTGTGAAATTAAGATGACCTGGAAAATACTTTCTTTAATTTTATTTTATTATACAACTACAAATATATTTTCTTCATGCATATTAACCTAAAGCAGCTTAAAGACACATAAAAATGAAACTATGACTTAATATCAATATAGCTTATAAATACAGTGAGGCAGCTTCATAAGCATACTCCACCAAGCCAGTAAAAGCATATTCATTTTGGAAGGAATTAGGGGACAAACCATTCATAGCAGAGAGTAAGATGAACTCTCTTTATTTCCTCTGTCACTCAGTGAATCATTGCTCAGTCTCGTATTTTGTTTTTTCTAATTGGATGTTATTTCCTCCACACAACATCCGCTGTTGAGATTGCCATGCGAAACTCAGCTGATTTGCAATTGCCAACACATACTGTTTATTGCCCATGCTATCACTGATGCCAACAGACATATCAGTGCCTCAGACCCCAGAAACAATAAACATATCAGTACCTCACACCCTAACCCCCCCCCCCCACATACACACAGCTTCTGTTATGGAGAAGATGGCCTTAAATTTCATTTACTGCATCTATATACAGTTTAAATGCCTAACTCTGACCCAGGTAATCAAGTTTCATATATTTAAAGAACTGACAGATAGGATAAGCTCAAAACTCATATGGGGTACAACTTAGTATGCATAAAAATGAGCCACTCCACATGCTAAAGAAAATTAAAGAACACATGCTACTTTTGAAAGACTTAGTAAAGATAAAAAATAATATCCAAGTACCAATTCTGCAAATATAGAGTGGTGGCTTCTGGAAGTAAGACCTAAAATTTGAACAAAAGGCTAACAAATACTGTTATTTTGCAATTTCTTAAAGTTCTGTCCTTGATAAATTGGTATCAGCCTGTTTTATCAGGAAAGAACCTGAATAATCTGGTCTTGGTCCAGGTTGCTACCACTGCCAGACACTGGAGATTATGTTAATGAAAAGAAGAATTTGCGGACAGTCTGAAGAGCCACCTGTCATCTGTCTTTTATGACACTACAGCCTCAGAGTTTCTACAGCATGAAAATGTACTGTAGGTGATTAAAAAGCTTTATTATTATGTAGCTGAGGGCCCTCAGAAAGAGCATGAATACACCTCTCTCAAAGATCAATATTAAACCGGTTATCTCACAAACTTCAAAGAAGCCTCAACAAGAATGTTACATCCTTAAGAGTGTCCGGGACTCCTTGAACCCATTCAACTCTGCTACATTCCAACTATACAATAGTTTGGTTCCTAGACAATATACAGGTACCACATCTTTTGCTTTGACATTTTAATGTTTTGTTCGCCTAGAACTAATTTAGATTGTAAACTCCGATGTCCGCATTTTAAATAGACTGGATGATTGTATTTTAAACTTTCAATTAAGTAGTTCGACATAGTGGTTTGTTTCTCCCTCCCTCCCTCAATTCCTTCACAAGACTTCAATACTAGCATAGAAAATTGCTGATGCAATACTAGCCGGATTGCATCAGCCTAGCAGATAGGCATAAAAAGTCTCTCCCCCACCCCTTTGTAATGACAAAGCTTTTTCTGACACACATGGGAATGCACTGGTGATTGATTACTGGGCAAAAGCAGAAATAGGTATGGAGATATTTTTATTGAAATATGGGTTTTTGAATTGTATAATTTAATCACCATCTGTTTTACAGAGTGGTGGCCTCTGGAATTATATATTTTAAATGGTGAGCTCCAAATCAGATTTTTTTTATATTACAAAGACTAGTTGGAGAAACAACAAATAGTAATTTACCACCATGTTTATATAAATTAAATTTATAAATAAAATATATCACATTAGACATATTTTTAAATAAATGCTCATTCTAATATTTTTTTAAAATTTATTTTTTCCCCAGGATTTTTCTTTGCCACCCAGCAAGCCCTTTGATTTTATGTGTGAGGAAGACCCCTCAGGGTTGAAATGCGTTTGGTCCATTCCATGTTGGTCTATTCCATGAGTAGTTAGATTTGTGATGTTTTAAAATTATGATGACTGTGTGGTTTATAGATGTTTTAAAAAATTTGAATTAGCACATTTTGTGTAATAAATATTTGCAAAAAAAAATTAAAATTATTTTTGCAGCTCAACCTTTGGGTTCCTAACTCTGGTGTGCCAGACTGAAAAAAAAAGGCTGCTTTGATGCTGGTGTTCTAGTTCATGGTACAGTCATATACTCTACAGCTTTCCCTCACCTTTGATACAGTCCAGTGTTTCGGGAAAGATCAGAGCAAAGTCGTGTGAACAGCTAAGTGTAGATCTTTCCCCCCACACCTGCTATTCCTCCTGCACCACTTTTAATATAATTAACTAGTTCTACTTAAAAAAATCTTTTCACAAATGGAAAGTGACAAATTCAGGCTGTCTGTCATTGTTAATGATTTAACTGTGAGTGATTTAAACATTATCAAATCAGTCACTGTGGAGGAGGATGGAACACATGACCCTCAACATCTTAGAGAAGAAGTTGTTATATCCCTTTAGCTATAGCACAAACTTGAATTTCCTAATTAATATGAAAAGTGTTAAAAAGAGTACTGGACTGGAGATGGATAATCTGGTTTCTCTTTCCTCATACAGAATACTACTGGTGATGTTTCTTGAAAGCAGAAGCTTCTGCTAAGGAAGCTACAGGAGGAGTTATATACACCTTGATTTTACTTAATCATATTATGTAATCAGATGCTCAAAGGCTGAATTGTGGGTGCATTCCTACAGTTAGCAGTATATCCTGTGTCTGGACTTCATCACCTCAGTTTCATATGGCGAGGCATATAACTGAAATTGCTCCCAAGTGAGGAATGCACAGTTATAATCTTCTCATAAAGGAGACTCAAAGAGACCAGTTCATATGATACTAAATAGCACTCTTGTTGCTTTCCTCGGTTGTATCTCATTCTGCTTTCATAATATTTTGGGGAAAAAAGTAAAATTATGTGGGATGGCAGATCATATACCTTCTCACAGGAGCACTAAAATGGAAACTCATGTATACTTTATTAATAGTTTACTATAGCATGGAGAGATAACGCAACAGAGGATCAGCAACCATAACACTTGAGTAATGCCTGTATAAATACTCAAAGTTAAAACATTCTGGAAACCACATCAATTACTTTTCTTCATGGAAAAGAGTGTTTTATTATCTTTCTGGTTATGGCTGACTTTGTGTGTGACAAAGGATATATGGCAGCAGCTATGCAGCTATGGGGAAAATAAAAAATGAATTAAAATAATGAGCATATGTGGGCAGAAAACTCTGAAGAATTTTAAACTTTAAAATTTTTTTCAGCAATCGTTACGTATGAAACTAGCATAGCCAAATTGTCAATGGACTGTTCATTCCCTAGATGTATTATTTAATGAAGCAATGTATTACAATTCAAAAAATATTCAAATGTAATAAGTGATATTAGTACATTATATTTTATTACAATGCAATTAATTTAGTTAAATCTAACTTTTAATGAAATCATAGAAAAGAGACACCTCAGTAACCAACTACCATTCTGTCATGCAGAAGCACCACATGTGAATCTTCAGACGTCCTGCTCTTATATGACTTGAGACCTGATCTTATGGCAACTTCTGTCACCACCTGAGATGCAGTCAAGGTACGTCACAATTGCAGCAGATCAGCACATCACTGCCAGAAATGTTGTACAAATATCATGCACTGATCTTGGAAGTCCTTTCAAGTAACAGTTTCACTAATGACACTATGCTGCTAAAAGCTGCCATTGCCATGAGCTACAGAGCTGTAAAGAGGGAGTGTGATGGGTATAATATGGCTTATGGTAGCATAGTTAATTACCATATGGACATTTCTCACCAGGGAAGGGGGATGAATGAAAGAATGAATAAATAAATGTGTTAAGATAAAGATCAGTCATTCCAGCAGTTACTAAAATAGGAATATATCTGAAAGTTATGAGACTATAGTGTTACTGTGCAGTCTAAATGTGTTTACTTTTTGAACAGGAATAAACTAGTATTATTAAAGGTAGAAATCTGGTCACTGAATATGATATAAACATGAAATAATGCCTTGCATACTTACAGTGCCCCACCACAGAGCATCTGCATATGTAGAAAACTGATTATTTGCATCTTTTTCCACCAGATAGACTAGGAAAGATGAAAAAATGAGTACTAAAAATCCTATGTACCAGGCTGTGATTAATTCCTACAGGATAAAAATAAGAATTAAAAAATCAGTATGGCAGCTTAGCTGGAGTTCAGTACATTTATTGGAATATTTAAACAGTATGATGTATAAACATCTTATAAGTTAAAACATAAGACATCTCCTTAGTGCTCAAATTCTCATTAAACATTGACTATAAAGAATCATGCTACTACAGGACCTATATTTTAAAGCCCTGGTCTAATGTTACTTTAGGTATGCCCTAGAGCTTGGATATACCCAGTAGAATGTATAACTTTTAAATCTGAACAATAAATAAACCCCAATGCCATACCAGAAACCTCTTCTGAAATTCTTTTCAGCATCCAAAGAGGCATGTCTTTTAGCATGGGGTATGTTATTAAAAAAGCACAAGGCCAAACTCGCTGGGCAAGGGAAGACGGCATGGTATAACCCAGTATCATCAGATCTTGGAAGCTTAGCAGAGTTATTACTTGGATGGCAGCTCACCAAGGAAGACTAAACAGCAAGCAATGGAAAACCACCTCTCCTTAATCATCTGCCTTGAAAGCCCTGTGCTGAGGATGCCATAAGTCAGCAGTGACTTGATTGTATTTACATCTTCTTTTCACCTTGTCATATGTCATCTACTATCCCAGTTTTTCTTGTGCAGCTCCCCAGGAGAGGACAAAGAGGATATTAGGGAGTGATTTTATCAATGGCAGCTGACAGTCATCAACCATCTCATCTAGCAAATTGCTGCAGGTTTTGGCTCCCGCAGAGCATTCAGGAATCCATTAAGATTCATAAGTCTCCACAGGTGAGCATTTATGCTCCTCCCCCAGGCTTTTAGGGCACAGTGATCTGACCATGCACAGCATTTGTTGATATCAGATCCAATCCTAACTTCACCATAAAGATCAGGTCCACGGTGTGACCTGCTTGATGGGTAGAGCTGGTAATAATCCGTAGGAGCCTCAGTGTCACCATGGCTGAAACCAGGTCTGGACTATCCCCCGAGGTAGGGCATCTGCTGGTGCAGAAGGTGGGCAGTACACCAGCCAGATAGCCAAGTCCTCGACCAAATCTCACCTGAGACCAACACATTCAATTCTTGGGACTTTTGGTGGAGGATCACCACCCCTACCCCCCATCTCATAGACCAAAACTGATGAAGGACTGAAAAACCTGGAGGACCAAGTTCTTTCAGAACAATGGTCAGCTGCATAGTCCTTTTACTTGTGGCCTTATAATAGTTAAAATATGTATAATCAATGATGAAAAATCTAAGTAATTTAAAAAGGTGTAGGAGATTTCACTTCTTCATTGGAATCTTCTAGTTTCTATTTTAGCACAATAAAGAGCATTCAGACAAATTAACAAGTTTAATTTTTAACAATATGAGGATGGGTACCTACTTTGCTATGTGCATAAACCACTGAACCTAACAATTTCCAAGTTCCTCCTCTTCGGTCCATGCGCACCATACGAAGGATTTGCAGGAAACGAAGACTTCTCAGTGCTGATGTTGCAAAAATGTTACCCTGAGTTTTTGCAGAAACAACTGCTATTGAAGCGATGAGAACAATGATGTCTGAAAGAAATATAGTCAAAATATAAGAATCTACTAAAATTGATCTGTAATATACTGCGTGAAGAAAATGATTAGTGCACGAATACATTTTTTTGTAATCTTAGACCAGTTGTCTTGATTTGACCTGCAAACTAAGTACTAAAATCTTTAAAAGACACAACTAGCACTAAAGAAAGAAAGGAAGAAAAAATGCCACTTTCTAAAAAGCACTTGTAAATTTTGTCTCTAATATGGGTCAATTACATGTAATACTGCATTAATACTTATAACAAAGCACTTAAATGATGTTCTTTAAAGAAAGATGATGGAGCAGCAGCAATATCATGATGAGTAAGGCATTAAACTATCCTGTACAGAATAATGGAGAAGTTTGAATCTGAAAAGCAGGCAAATAATAATATTCCTACACATTAGAAAATGAAAAAAATATCAACACTAAACAAATGCCCTTTCACCCAGTTTTATAGTAACACTAGCAAGAAAGCCCATTGCAAGCAGGAATGCAATGGGCACTAGAAACCAGGGGACACCGGGAGGTGCAAGTCTCACTCTGTGTGCCTCTCTGTTCCTCTTGCTGAGTGTCTCACAGCAGGAGGCATAACAGGTAAAGAGGGCTGGTTTGTAGGAGGGAAGGAGGGCTGGTGTACAGTTTGGAGCAGGTCTCTCTGTCTGTCTGTCTCTCCCTCCGTTGCAGCAGGGACTCTGTCAGCAGTTGCCAGACATCTTTTGATGTCTATTTCTGCCTTCCTCACAGCAGGAGGAATGAGGGCTCGTGTTCAGTCTGGCAGGGCTCTCTCTGTCTCTGGCATGTCTGAAAGGACCATGGCTAGCGTCCACGAAGGGAGGGTGGGAGCTGTAGGGGCAGGGCCAATCAGTGTGCAGCCAGCGTATTCCATATTCCATATTCCAACTTGGACAGCCAGACATGTCCCACCCTCCAGGCTGTTTCACAAATATATAGAGGAACCATGGATAAGGATGTGAGCATGTGCACACACAAAAGATTGTACCATTTCGGATTGAGCCCAAACCAATTCAGTTGCTTGCAAGGCTTTGGGGAGTCATTTATACAGCACAGTGTGCTTGTCATTATCAGCTATTTGGCGCACCAAACCTTTAAAGAGTTTGGTGTGTTCCAAACAGATGATGACAGACATGCTGTACCCTTTAAATGTGTCCCCAAACCTTCGCAGGCAGCTTTGCTTTTAAAGGGTGCACAATGTCTGTCATTATCAACTGCTTGGCGTACCAACCCCTTTAAATGCCTGAGAAAGGGGGAGGCATTTAAAGGGGTTGGTATGCCAAGCAGTTGGAGGTATTTTAACTGGCTGAATCATGACCGAATTGCCAATCATGACCTATCAGCCACTGCTGATCTGGCCCATTAAATTACAGGGATGGGCGGTTTGGCTAGGATAGGTCCAAAAAGTATTTGAATCAGCATTGATCTGGGTACTTTTCAGCTTATCCAAACTGAATTGCCCGTCCCTAATAACCTGCAAGCAAAAGGACTTTTACCAAACATTATTTTGGGCAGTTTACAAACATCTCAAGTCCTGTGCAATAGGGGACTCGTCTAACTTTTATATGCCAGCGTTTTGAGACCAAACTGGACACAACTGTTTAAACCCAAATGATGGGCAGTCGAGGTGTCTGTCATATAAATCCACAGAATTTGGGGCTAATTAAGTAAATAATTTTGTTTTTTTAAAAGACATAAAATACAAGTGGGGATTCACAAGAAAGCTGCAAGAGTAGCCATCCCATTACCACTGCCATTTCTTCCTCCAGCTCCCCGCCCTTTCTCTCTTTTTCAGGCTCTCTCTCACTTTCTCTTTTCCTGTACACCCTTCTCATCACTATTTTTGTTTCTTCTTTCCCAGTATGTCTCTTGATATTTTTCCCACCTCTGCCCAGAATGCCTGTTAATTTTGATGTTTTTTGCCCTCCCCCCCAACAAATGCTATCACTGATCTCTCTTTAGTTCTGTCTTTCTGCCTCCCTAGTTCTTCCTGCAATGTTCTGTTTCTTTCTCTGTAATCCTCCCAACATTCTTTCATTCCCTCTGCCTCTCTTGTTCCCATGCCTGTTGTTGGTTGCAATAGTTCTTCATCCCTCACCTCCCAGAGTGCCACAATGAAGAAGAAGCTAAAGCAAACCTGGCTGCAAGAAACAACTCTCCATTCCTTGATTCCCCAGCTACCCACCCAGCAGGTTCAGATTCCTCTGTCTCAATGACATAGAGCTCAGCTATCTCTCTTCCACCTAGTTGCTGTGGTGCCTCACAGATAGGACAGGCTAATCTAGGGACAATCCCAAGGCAATCCAACTTCTTTTATGGAAACAGTTTCTCCTTCCTGCTATGCTGCTGCAAGCTCTCCAGCTGACATGATTCCACCATGGTGTAGTGGTTAAAGAGCACTGGACTCTATTCTGGAATGCCGGGTTTGATTCTCTACTGCTCCACATATAGCCGGCTGGGTGACCTTGGGCTAGTCACAGTTCTCTTAGAGCTGTATTAGCACAACAGCTATTTTAGAGCTCTGTCAATTCACTTACCTTATGGGGTGACAGTTGTGGGGAGAGGAAGGGAAAGGTGTTTGTAAGCTACTTTGGAACTCCTTTGGGTAATGAAAATCGGGGTATAAAAACACAGCTCTTCTTTTTAGGTTCAAAGAAGAATTCAAATAAGTATAGGAATGGTGTACCTAGCCTATTGACGCCTGGAGTGGATAATTTTTAACACTCCCATCATTTTTTTTTGCTGCCAAGTCATAGCTGAATTATGACAATCCCATAGGGTTTCCAGGCAAGAGATGTTTCGAGTTGGTTTTCTATTGCTGTCCTCTGTGTTAGCCCAGTTTAGCTTCTGAGATCTAACAAGACTAGCCTGGGGCTATGTACAGTGCCCAGAAAACCCAGTGCCATTGTGGCAATGCCAGCTACTGTGAAACAGCAACTGAGTCCAAGCAAGGGTGTGTATGTCTGTATATTCTCTGCCAAGCAGAATAGGGATGAGAAGGTCCTGAGACCCAGAAGTGAAAATAAAGAGTAGATGAGGTCATGGAAAAATTAGGTGACAGAAGACAGAAATTAATGAGAAATGTGTAAAAAAACAGGGATTGAAATTAAGAGAGAAATGCTGTTCTATCTTGCTGCAGCACCCTAACTACTGCTTGGCAAGATCTGGCTGAGCTGTGTGGTAGGAGAAAGGCTAGACTACTGGAATAAAATGACATGCAAGCTGGCAATTACTGAGCAGGTCCCAGCAGGTCCCAACAAATCTTGTACGATTTGTTAAGCAAGTCTTGGAGTTATGAGAGTCTTTCTAGCCAAACTGAGATCAAGATGAATAGATCAAGCTGACCATAAAGGGCTTTTTGCTATGCTGAGGTTCCCTGTTCTCTTAGAGGCTAAAGACTTGGGCTGGACTCTGCATGAAGCCAGCTGGAAGCACTCTCCAGCTGACTTCCTACGTCTGCACCTGGGGCACCTGCATTCCTCTGGTATGTCTCTTGAGTTATCATCATCATTATCCAAGGATAGCTTGTCTAACTTTAATAGAAACCGCTCTATGGTACTCCCCATCAAGTGGTGCCCAAAGGCATATGCCACTGATGTTCCCCCCCTCTCGCATGCAATTTGAAGCAGAGTGATCTAGGAAAGAGCAATAAATTATCTTCTGGTATATGAATTTCTAAGAGCCTCTTGTGGCACAGGGTGGTAAGGGAGGGGACATGCTGTGTGAAGCTCTAACCATGAGGCTGGGAGTTCGATCCCAGCAGCCGGCTCAAGGTTGACTCAGCCTTCCATCCTTCCAAGGTCGGTAAAATGAGTACCCAGCTTGCTGGGGGGGTAAACGGTAATGACTGGGGAAGGCACTGGCAAACCACCCCGTATTGAGTCTGCCAAGAAAACGCTAGAGGGCGTCACCCCAAGGGTTAGACATGACTCTGTGCTTGCACAGGGGATACCTTTACCTTTACCTTTATATGAATTTCTCCCTTTTTATATTAATTTCTCCCTTTATATAATTTCTCCCTTTTTACTGCATTCATTGCAGTACTGGCCTACTGCAATTAATGCAACAAACGTCTCCTTTTTATGGGAGAAATTAGTAGCATTAATTGCAGTAGGCCAGTAAAATCATATCTTCATTGCGACCAGCTGTGGCTACAATGTAGTATGCAAAGATTTAAGTTAATAGCATTTTCTTCAGGAAGGGTACACTCCATCCTAAACAGCGGATGGTTATTTTTATTTTATGACCTTCTCCAAGGTATCCCATATATTTCTTAATTGCCTGCCAAAAACATTTCATGAAGGACAGGTCCTTCTCCCATAAAAACCTTTTTTTTTTGTTTTTATCAATGGAAGTAACAAATAATTATTTAAAAAGTATGTTAATGATTGAAACCTTATTTGCAGACAAAAATACCTACTGATTAAAAAAGGAGCAGATAAAAAATAGCAAATTGTAGTTTAACATCACAGCTGTAATACTCAAGAGACAATCTAATGCAGACACAATCATGTACATCATAAAAATTGAAGTCCTGACATAAATGTTTTCAACTGGTGCCTGAAATAAAACAACAGACACTAGATGAATGGCAATGAACTGTTTCACAGACAGCACGCTACCATAGAAAAGGACCTGTCCTTGTTAATTGATCACCAACCTCACCTCCACACAAGATGACGCACTCAATAAGGCCACTGATTTAAATGACATGATTACATACATTTGATGGCAGGATTGTTTTAGTTAAATAGCATAAGGGAGAGTATTATTCCCTGTGGGACTCTACAAGTGAGAGTGTGACATTGGGAGATGCTCCCCTCTGTCCCCAAGCTTGGAGAAAAGACTGCATCCATTTAAGGGCTGCACCTCGAATCTCTTTGTTGGCTAGGTGGTGGGTCAAAAGCTCATGGTTGACCATACTGAATGCTGGTGTCAGGTCTAGGAAGAACAGCAATATTAACCCACCTAGATCTAGTTTTCTCTAAAGGTCACTTGTCAGGGCAACCAGAACTTTCTTCACCCCGTGTGAACTATCTCTTGACATTCAAACTATTTATTTATTTATTTGATTTCTTGACTGCCACTCCCAGGCCAAGCAGGCTCATGATCATTTACAATACCCTCCCCCCATATAACAATAGATAAAACAACAATACAACTCTTGGCAGCATAAAAGCCTCCTCCTCTTAGCAGCATAAAAGTAACTCTTGGCAGCATAAAAGCCACCTACCAGCTTACCAGTCCAGAGTATACCAAAGTGGCCACCCTGCACATATTGCCTACAAGCCTCAGGAATGTATTAAAAAGACCAACCTCCGGCCATTGATGTTCCAGGGCATTCTCAACTAAATGCCTGGTAGAAGAGCTCCATTTTACAAGCCCTGCAGAACTCTGACAGCAATGTCAGGGCCCTCAGCTCTTCCAGGAGTTCATTCCATCTGGTCAGAGCAGGGGACTGGGGACCACCAACAGAATCAAATCCACAAGTGAAGTACCCTGCGGGGGGTATAAGGAGACAGGCAGTCCCTCAGATATATGAGCCCAGACATTGGATGGCCTTGAAGGTCAATACCAAAACTTTGAACTTGTCTCAGCACTGGTTGGATATGGATCCTCCAAGATGATGGTGTGAGGACCCTAGCAGCTGCATTTTGTAACAACTGTACCTTCTGGATTAAGGAAAAGCCCTTCTTCTCCTCCTCCTCCTCCTCCTCCAGCCCATGTGGAGTAAATTACAGAAGTCTGGAAGTGACAGTCACATGAATCACTGTGGCTAGGTGCTCTGGGAACAACTAGGGCGCTAATCGCCTAGCTTAGCAAAGATGGAAAAATGCCATCTGGGCTACTCTGGTGATCTGTGCCTTCATTGATAAGGAGGCACCAAAGAGAACTCCCAAGTCCCTGGCCTCAAGCTGCCTTCCATCCAGGAAAGGGAGGTACGCTTCCTCATCTGGCCCCCACAGGACCACCAGCTTGGAGGGGTTGAGTTTCAGGCAATTCTTCTTGAGCCATCCAGACACCGTTTCCAAACATCACTCAAAAGTTTCCTGGGGGAGTCTGGCCAGCTGTGCATCAGGGGGGGGAGGAGGAGGAGGAGGAGGAGGAGAAGAAGAAGAAGAAGAAGAAGAAGAAGAGTTGGTGCTAATATGCCACTTTTCTCTACCCGAAGGAGTCTCAAAGTGGCTTACACTCAGCTTCCCTTTCCTCTCCCCACAACAGACACCTGTGAGATAGGCTGCGAGAGCCCTGATATTACTACTCAGTCAGAACAGCTTTATCGGTGCTGTGGCAAGCCCAAGGTCACCCAGGTGGTTGCATGTGGGGGATCAAACCCTGCTCACCAGATTAGAAGTCAGCACTCCTAACCAGTATATCAAGCTGGCGTCATCTGCATATTGGTGACATCCCAGCCAAAACCTCAGTGCCAGCTGTTCCAGAGGGCGCATGAAGATGTTAAAAAGTGTGTGAGAGAGTATTGTTCCTTGCGGCACTCTATAAGGGAGTTGGTAGGGGTGTAACAGCTCCTCCCCCACAGCCACCATCTGTGTCCAGTTCTGGAGAAAGGAGATCAGCCAGTGCAAGACTGTCCCTTGAATCCCAGTCCTAGTGACACAGTGGGCTAACAACTCATGGTCAACCATGTCAAACATAGCTGACATGAGGATAGCTGAACTACCCCTGTCCAGCTGGTGCTGGAGACCATCCATCAAGGCGACCAGCACAGTCTCCACCCTGTAACCAGGACATAAGCCCAACTGATATGGATCAAGCACTTATCCAAGAATGCCAGCCGCATGTTCCATGGCATCCCTTTCAACCACCTTTCCCAGAAACACAAGATGTGAGATGGGGTGGTAGTTGACTGAGTCCCATGGATCAAGGGATGTTTTTTTCAGTAGAGGGTGAATCACTGCCTCCTTCAGCCCCCCTGGGAACTCCCTGGATGTCAGGAAGAGATTTACAATATGCCTTAGCGGGCCTCCAATTTAAGCAACCATGACAGACAGGGATCTAGGAGGCAGGTGGGCGCCCTCAGCAAACTCAGCAACTTGTCCAGTTAGGTTAAAGTGCTGTCTGAATCCATTAAACATTATCCCCCAAGATGGCCAAGGGGTTTCCAGTTCACGTTCTGTATCAATTGTGGCAGGAAGGTTACAGCAAAGTGACAAGACTTTATCTGCAAAGAATCTCACTAATGCCTTGACAGCTCAGATCCAACTGACTACTATGTTGGTGCCTTTACTTGAGGGCAGTAAGGGACCAAACTACCATGAACAATTGTGCGGAGCAGGAGCTAGTGGATGCAATAGAGGTGGCATAAAATTCCCATTTCGCCACCTTCACCACCATCTCATATCCCTTCATAAGCGTGCAATAAGATGTTCTTGTAGCTTTGTCATGTCTTCCTCCATACTCACTGTAGCTATCTCACTTCCCTCTTATTTTCCTAAAGCTCTTGGAGTAATAATAAGCCTGTTTGAGGTGAGAACGGAGAGGGCGTTGGGGAGTGATCTTGTTAATGTTGGCTGACGTGGGATTGCCAATCCTCCACCAAGGCCACCAATGAGTCGCCAGAGGGCATTGTGTCCTGCAGAGCATTCAGGAATCCTAGATCCATAAGTTTCCATGGGCAGACTAAAATATGCCTGCCCCCCATACAGGGAGGTGCTGGTCACTTGATTAGACTTCTGCAACTTGCTGTATGCAGGAGGCACCCCTGAGGCTGCTCCAGAAACTAGCTGGTTAAAGATGCAGCAGCTCAGATCCTGACAGGGCAAATATGACACCAGTGCTCTAACAGCTACACTAAATCCCTAAATGATCTATTACTGGTGTATCTATGGGATCGTCTGTTTCACTACACACCCAAAAGTGTGATGAGGTCATCATCTGACCAAAACTTGCTTGGGGGGCCTGGCCCAAAAGAGGTGATATGTGGGACAGCCCTCCAGTGGTCGCTCTCCTTGCTGCAGAACCAGACATAGGGGGTTGCAGTGGGAGAAGAGCTGTCGTGCCCCTTTTGACTTCCTTGGGGAGAGCCACAGGGGCTAGACCTCTCCTCCACACTTTTTAACGTCTAAATGTGCCCTCTGGCCCAGCTGGTCTGAAATTTGGGCTGGGTTGTCATCAATATGCGGATGACAAACAGCTCTAGCTCCTCATGGACAGCTGCCTGCACTTCTCCTGGAACCAGGGAAATCTTTGTAACTGAATACTCCTACAATCAAAAGTTGGTCAAAGAAAGAATATGTTTTGTCTTTCTAACTTGACTCCTTTATTTGTTGATTGCTATATGCTTACCATATATACTCGTGTATAAGCCGCCGCCGGTGACTTGTCCCACCTTGTGCCCCCAGATTTCTGGTCACTTTAACATACGAGTGTGTATACACTCTGTCACCATCAAGCTTCCATTTTGTTGACCTTTCTCCCTTTCTATTTTGTTAACCAAGCCCACCTTTTCTCTAGCAGTCATTGGAGACTCAGCAAACAAGTTTTGGGTCATCCCCCCCAAAAAAGAGCATCAGCGGAGAAGGGGCAAGATCAGCTGTAATTCCATAAAATCTCATTATGCTCACTGGCAGAGAGAAAAATGCTCTCTATTTCTTAAGACCATTTCTTAGATCCTTTCACTAAATAACCAAATGGTACTTTAGTTCACAGGTTCTGGCTGTCTTAACATGTTAGCCTTAGAAATAAATCTTGGTTCAAATAAGTTACTAAGACTCCAACACACCTCCTCCCTAGTCCGCACTAATTTGAAAATGTTCCCAGAACCTAGCAACTTCTTTTCATTTCTAGCAAACCAGGAAGCATCCTAGTCCTAGTGAATAATAATTGTTTGTGTCCTTTTAAATATCTAGCCCGATAATTAAGGCTAGAATCAAGCTCCAAGCTAAACCTTTGTTTACTATCTTGTAAGACAGACAATCGTGTTCCTGGTAAACATTACATGCCTCCTTGTGTTTTCTGCCTCTGGATTTCTGCTTGGACTGCTGCTTAATAACACTGGCAATGCACACATGATCTTCTGCAGAACAGAAGCTTGTGATCCCTGTCCTGGGCTTGGACTGGTGCCTGGATCCTCCTTGGATAGATAGCTGTAAGCCTCTATTATACCCTCTTGCTCTAGTTTTTGGCCTCTTCTCCCTATCATGTTTGCATGTGTATTTAGAATGCCATTAGTATTAGTATTTAGTATGTTATTACTGTGATTGAGTGTGCTAATTGTTCCTCTTCATAATGCTATCTCTAGTTTTACCACATTCAGGGTCTCTGTACTTCTTCCAAACTTGTGTTAGAAGCCTCATCACTTTAACAAATGATGCTGGTCATTGTATGCTGCTGGGTGTAAATGCTGGGTGAGAGCCAGTTTGGTGTAGTGGTTAGGAGTGCGGACTTCTAATCTGGCGAGCCGGGTTCGATTCTGCGCTCCCCCACATGCATCCAGCTGGGTGACCTTGGGCTCGCCACGGCACTGATAAAATTGTTCTGACCGAGCAGTGATATCAGGGCTCTCTCAGCCTCACCCACCCCACAGGGTGTCTGTTGTGGGGAGAGGAATGGGAAGGCGACTGTAAGCCGCTTTGAGCCTCCTTCGGGTAGGGAAAAGCGGCATATAAGAACCAACTCTTCTTCTTCTTCTTCTTCTAAATCCTACACTACCAGCTCCAAGGAGTGAGGTGGTAGAAGTTTTTCCTTTTATGCTATTATGTTGTGATTTGTGGCTGAATTTTGAAAATGGTCTACATTATTATGGTTATGTGTTTAGTCTCTATGTGTTTGCTGATCACACCAGTTAACAGTTTACCCACAAGCACATAGTTAAATTCTGCTTGTTCCTCTGACAGATCCTTCATTATTCTCTTCTTTCCCCTCCTATAAAGAAAAGCTAGAGCCTCGTTTGCTAGAGTAAGTGGGTAAGATGGGTGGGCAATGGGACATGGAATAAAGAGATATTACTAAATGGTATTGGGTTTATTTCCCAATAAAAGCTTAATGAACAGACATTATTTTGGTTGTATAATGAACAATTCACTTGTTAAGATGTCACTACAATTTCTGACATCACAACTGTTTTTTTCATACCAAAAAGTAATATGATTAGTGGATGCTGAATAACTGCCTGTTCAAGAGATTGTGTCTTATTAAGAATTCACTCAGTTTCATTTTGGAAAAATAACTGTTAAAAGTCAGAAGGAACAGACTTTGCAGAGATTCATCAGTTTTGTTACCATCTTATTTAATGTGTTTCATGTAATAAAAACCTTAAGGATATATGAGACTATTTTCTCCCTAGCTTAAACATTACTTGGTAGAACTTTGAGTTTAAGAAGTAAATGGAAGAAGAGTATAATCTAAATAATCTTGGTTCCTCTGTACTAGCCTGGCTTTTAAACAGTTTTCAGGCTCAAGTCAAGATGCTATTATTTCCTTTAGAGCCACAAATGGCCTAGATATTGTATGTTTCACAAAATGTCATGACATTCATGTTTCCCTTACTGAATGTGAAGGCTAGACTTTGTTCTGTGTCTCCTTACAGAAATAAGATTTCTTAGGATACAGGACTGTACCTTTTCTGTTGAGCTATCCACCTGCTGGTAAAACGTTTGTTAGTTTGCTTTGTGAAGCTTTTCATAATTAAAAGTTATTGTGTTTATTTTGTATTTGAGAGGAAAGCAATTAATGAAGGTATGAATATTCTATTGAATAATAAACACCTATTTACATCAGAGGTACACTCCTATCATTTTGTAAACTATGCAAAAGAAAAGTTCAGAGGAACATTTTTACAAAGAGATTAGATCATCACTAATATAATGCAACAGTTGATGAGGTTGCTTCCGTAAGGGATGGTTTTGTAGGCCAGAGATTGTCGACATGGTGCCCATGGTTGCCTTGGTACCCTCTGGCACTTTTCCTGGTAACTACCAAGTGGTTTTAGAATGTTGGTATAGCCAGGTGGGGCTTTTTACTGGCCACTGAAAATCAGATTTACAAAAACAATGCTCAGAAGCAATAACGGCAACACAGGGATCTTTACTGCATGACCAAAGGTAAGTGGTCTGGGCCCCACATACCTTAGGGACCCCCTTTTGCCCTATGTTCCCCACAGGGCTCTGTGCTTTGCGGGGACAAATCTGTTGGTCATTCCTGGCCCCCGGGAAGCACGGTTGGCCTCAACCAGGGCCAGGGCCTTCTTGGTCCTGGACCCTATCTGGTGGAATGAGCTCCCAGAAGTGCTATGGGCCCTGCGGGAGCTAGCAGCGTTCCACAGGGCCTGCAAAATGGAGCTCTTCCACCAGGGCTATGGTTGAGGCCAACACATGGAAGAAGATCTGGACCCCCCTGCCATGCTTGCCATCCCAGGAGCGGATTAAAAGCCCCTCCGTCCACCCTGAGATTTTTAGGATGTTTTTGCTGCTGATTGAAGGATTTTAAGTGGACGGTTGAGTTGTGTTTCATAATGTTATGGGTTTTATGGGGTTTTATGTATTGGGGGGTTTATAATTGTTAGATGCCACGAGCCCTTGTGGGAGTGGCGGGATAGAAATGTAATGATAAATAAATTAATAAAATAAAGCTGTGTGTATGTAAGAAAATATTTTTAACAATACATTGATTTTGAAAGGCCGCCAGTTATACAGTGTGTCTGTCTGTAATGGTACATACTGTTAGACTTCTTATCTGAAGAAGTGCATGCACAAAAAAGCTTGTACCTTGAATAAAATTTTGTTGATTGTAAAGGTGCTACAGGACTCAAACTCTTCTCATCCCCTGATGTAAGCTTGAGAGAAGGAACTCACATGCCTTCTTCTGACAACAAATTGTGGGGGGAAACAATACGCATACAAGGGTAGGAGGAGGAAAGGTGATGGCTTCACCCAAAACTCTCAACCGACTACAGTAGCCCTGCCCCTGCCTATGTGCAGTCACCAGAACATGAGCATGTTTGCATGCAAAGAGGTCCTGCACTCTCATTCCAGCAATTGCATTTAGGTGGGCAGCAGAACTAGCTTGCTTTTTCCTGCTGCGCATACATTTGAGTTTTTTATCAGCTGAAGATACTACCTTGAAATAGCATCCTGCACCAGTAGCCAGGAATCTGGATGTGGTCTTTGATGCCTCCCTTTCTATGGAGGCTCAGATCACGAATGTAGCCTGGACATCATTTTTCCAACTACATGAAGCACAGCTATGAGCGCCCTACCTGTCCTCAGAACAGTTAGCCACAGTGATCCATGCAATAGTCACTTTCAGATTAGATTTCTGTAACTTGCTCTATGCAGCCTACACTTGTCCCTGACCTAATTCAGAATGCGGTTGTGAGGGTCCCCAGTAGGACATCTTGGAGAGCCCATATTCAGCCTGTAAGTGCAGGCTTGTGGGGAGTGGGGCTTACAGGGAGGGGGGCGCTGAGTGTGAGCAGGGTTGGGTGGCAGAGAAGTCGCATCAGGAAAAAGGAAGGGACCCAGCAGCCACTCCCAGCTCCCACTGGCTTCAGGTAGCAGGTGTTCCTGCCACCACCTGCTTGCTCCGTCACAGGCTGAGGGGGCGGTGGCTTACTGTGCCGGTGGCTCTCCCGGCAGCAGGCCAAAGGGGTCATCCACTCCCACTGGTGGCAGCTCCCCTCACTGGTGGAGCTTGCCCAGCTTTTAACAGGCTGCCACCTGGGGGGGCTGCCACCACAGGTGGCCACCTGGACAGTGGGCTCAGGGAAGGCAGACTCTCCCGGTGCCACAGGCTCCTGGTGCTGCTGACAGACATTCCTGTGGGCTGCTGGCTGCAGGGGCAGCTGCATTGGCAGTGCTCTCAGTGGGGTGGGTACTCCTACTGGCTGTGGCTTCCGCTTCTGCTGGCTGGCATACCCACAGGATGACAGGGGCAGTGTCTCCCGATGCAGCCGCACACTCCTGGTTTTTGCCACCATTGGTGGTGGCTCCCGGCATGGGTGGGTCCCAGCAGCGGCGGCTGGGGGGGGGCTCACGGGCTGGGTCGGTGGCCCAAGATGTGGCGCATCCTGAGGGCTCTCCCTCAGCAGGCAGGTTGTGTGGTCGCCAAGCTCCATGAGCAGTGGGCGCCTGTCTGGTGGGGGCAGGGCATCTAGGCCTCCAAGGCCATTTCCCTTTTATATAGAGAGCTCACAGTGGTTAAGATAAATAAATGAATAATGTAACGTATAATGAATTAAGTTTGATCGGGGTTCCTCAGTGTGATGCCCATGGACTCCCTGTACCTTTCGTGACTGCTGAGCTGTTTAGAAAGTGAGTGTGCAGTTGACTATTCAGGCCTTGACTGTTCTTATTCAAATGAAAGGGCTTCCATGAATGCAATAATAGCAGTCACTGGAGGAACAGGTGGACTAGTAAACACCTAGTTCATCATTCCATTTTCTCTTTCAGCTTTCCTTATTTTCATTCCCTCTTCTCTTTCTCCCTTTCTTCCCCTAGGTTTCCCTTTGTTTCTTTTTATTCTCCCTTTGCAGTTCTTTTGCAAAACGTAGAGGAAGGTATTGTATCGGCTGCTACCTTCTGTATTGTCCATTCTGGGTTTACCTTCGCCTACTGTGGCAGCCATTTTGGGATGTGGTTCAATAGCAGCTCTCAAAATTTCTATATGTCAGAAGACTGACAAAGGTTGGGAAGCCCTGAACAAAATGTTACTGGGAATAAGGAAGAGTGGAATAGGTGACACACCTCTCACCGCGTCAGGCCGGGAGCAACTGCGAGCCGCGCTGTGCGCGGCTCACAGTTGCTGGGGCTGGGAATCGGAGGGACCAATCAGCAGGCGCTTTGCGCCTGCCGATTTGTCCCTGCGATTGTCTGTCGTGAGGAAGGGTCCAATCCGGACCCTTCCTCATCACGTACAAATCCCACCTCAAGACCCCTTAACCATTTATTTAGTCCGCGGCGCCCGCGGCGCCACGGGCGGTTTAAAGATATGCAGTGGACTACTAAACTGTACATTTCACATATCTAATAACATCCACCTTCAACCCAACTATAACATTACTGTTATTTGAAAGATTAAAAATCTTAAAGTATATTAATTTCGTCATTAAAATATTTGCATGCAAATTTGTAATTTTATGTGAATAACATGGTTACTGCCACAAATGATTGTAAAAACCAGTAGTTTACATTCACTTGCTCAATGAGCAGATACTATAGTTTTCCTACTACCGCAATCAGCAAGGTGTTGAAGTTCAGCAGTGACATCATAATAAAGCATAAAAGTAAAATTCTTCACTAGAATCCTGTGATGTCTCTGTCATAAATTGAATTTTTTCATCTGACCTTCACGAGTCACCTGAACTTAAGTAAACCCTGTTGAAATACAACAGTTCCTGGAAAAGAAAGTTCTCAGAATGGGAAAATGAGAAAGTAAAAAGTCAAGAAAAATGCTCTCGCCTTAGTTACCTGACCTGTGCACATTTATTTGAGTGAAGAAAAGAGGAGGATGCTTGGCCGTGCTGCAAAACACCTGGCTGCACTAGCACGCTTTTATAAGCCTTTCTTCGGAGGTCGCTATCTTATCATTACCAATACAGTGAGCTCTGGTTTTCTACTTGGTACTGCAGATATACTTCGGCAATCTCTTGAGAGAAGACAAAACCCCACAAAAACCTGGGATATGGCCCGCACAGGTCATATGTTTATCACAGGATGCTCCATGGGTCCATTACTACATTACTGGTACTTTTGGATAGACAAAATAATTCTAGGGAAAAAAACGAAAAACATTAAAGTTGTGATTATAAAGGTAGTAATTGATCAGTCCTTTGCTCCATGCTTTGGATGCTGGTATTTCATGTCAATGGGGCTGCTTCAAGGTCAAAGCTGGACAGAGAGCTGGAATGAATTTAAGCAGAAATTCTGGGACTATTATTTGGCAGAGCTTTCTTTATGGCCAGCAGCTCAGATGATCAACTTTCTGTTTCTCCATCCTCAATACCGAGTGTTATTCGTAAATGTAGTAACATTGGGATGGAATGTCTACCTTTCATACCTCAAACACAGAGAAGAAGGAGAGTAAAGGCGTGAAGAATGAATCTGTTTCATCAAAATAATTAGGATGGATGCAAATCTGTGTGAAATAGACAACATATCCATGGAATTTTTTCTCCATTTAGTTTGGCTTTTTCACTTCTGATTAATAAATACTGGATCTGAAGTATACACTGCTCTGATGGATACTGTACTATTAGGCAGGCTCAGGGACCAGAAAGCAAAAAGATAGCAAACTGTAAATGATTTGTTATTATTTGATTTCTACTGTTTTTGTGTGTCATTTGAAGTTTTCTGTTTCAATTCAGCTATCATTAAATAATTAAGAAAATGTTTTTGCTACCTCTCCAAGAAACTGCCCATGGTGGTTTACAAAATAAAAACATAGATCAGTTTGTTTCACATATATAAACCACAATTTCAAACTGTAATTTAATCCTGATTTAAAACCTTGGTTTGTAGTCAAGAAACTAACTGCAGATAGAAAAAGTGCCTGAGTTGGATGTCACAATAATTGCAATTAGTTCTAAACTATTGATAAGCCTTTCTGTCTAATTTGGGCCCTCATGAAGGACGTTGAAAATATAGGGAGGGTTTTAGGGATTTTATAACTATGTTATGGGATTTTTATGTTGACTGTTACCTGCCCTGAGTTATCTTGAGAAAATGGTGGGATATAAATTAAAGTATAAATATGAAGTAAGCACATAAACAACAAACATCAACTTTTATATGATGCATGTGAAAAATAGTCAATAAGGGAATTCTACAGTTCAATGCCATTTAATAATCCACCCACCAAAATCAGGCAAGACAAATATTCATTTTATAGAAGAAATTGGCCTTGGACCCCCAGGTCGGCAAGACTGCCTCTTCACTTATGCTCCACCATGACAGCTTTGCTCATCTGAGGTGCCTACCTGCAATTAGGCAAAATCCACAGCTGTCCATCCATGTGCCTTCTCTGTTGTGGCCCGTGCCTTTACTGAATGGTCTATCTGAGGAGGTCTGGAGGGCTACCACTCTCTTGGCTTTCGGCAAACTATGCCAAACTGAATTATTCAAGAGGACTCCTCTACATGGGCAATAGGTTGTACGGAAAGCAGGATCTTACTATATAATATTTATGGCCCAGAAATGAATTGTAGTAAAGGGCTAACAGGTTTCTGCAGACCAGGCAAGAATATACTTTTAAGATTTAGCAATCTACCTCCTTGCTGATCCTGGAATCCCAATTCAGTCTCTTGCCTCCACCCCATGGTAGGCTTTTAAAAAAGTAAATTTAAAGAGATGTGAGATCTGTTCTTAGATTGTCAAAGTCTTGTAAAGTCTTGTAAAGTTTGAATCTGAAACTTAAATATGATGGTTAGAATTTATTTTATTAATATTAATAAGTATGTAATGTGATCAGTATCAAAAGTAAAGACTGATTTTTGTTATCCTGGATACTAGAATTAAAGCCTATGGTAGCTGATACAACAGGCACTAGCTGGAGGGAGGGGGGAAAGAGCAAAGAGAGAGGGAGGTAGAAAGGAAGAGAGTGATTAAGATAGAGAGAGTTTGGCATTGGGGAGTGTAAGGGGAGGAGTTGTCCAATCTGTAAGGACATGAGATTGAATGTGTGTGCCAGTTGGGCTGCCTCCTCTCCTCAAGGTTGAACAAAGATCCTTTCTCACCGTTATTGTCACTGACACTGGGCCTCAGCAATCCCCCTAAAACCAACACCCATTTTATGCCTTGATGTGGGTGAGCTATAGAGGGGAAGCATGCATGTGGAAGATTAAAGCCAGGGGTACAGTAAAATGCGACAAAGGGCCCTTCAATCATCCTTGTGAAACAACAAGTAGACATTAAAGTGAATCTAGGAACTATGACAAGCACAAAGGCTTTCCATCCTCACCTTTTAAAAGGAAAAGATATGCAACTTAACAGCCACATTCTATAGTCAGTAAATCAGATGCCAATAGTACATTCTAGACAAATATAAATCTTTTCTTTTCCAAAGAGATTATGTAAAATCCATGCATCTAGCAAGATAGGGATGCCAACCTCAAGGTGGGACCTGGAGAACCTCTGGAACTACAATTCATCTCCAGACTACAGAGATCAGTTTCCCTTGAGAAAACGGATGCTTTGGAGGGTGGGCTCTATGGCATGGTACCCCACTAAGGTCCCTGTCCTCACCAGGCTCCACTCCCAAAATCTACAGGTGTTTCCCAACCTTAATCTGGCAAACCTACACCCTCTCTCCCCTGAAAGTGACCAGGGGGGACCTGAAAACCCTATATCAAGATCACAGCTATTACAGTTAATCCCTGATACAAATAAAAGTGATGGCAAACAGATTTCTATTCTTCTGGTTTTTACTCAAGCATGAGACAGATGATATTGTCGTTTATAATGAAGTTAGCCTCAGCTGAATACTTACCAATTACACAGAATGGTTTCCTTGCAAATCGCAGCCTTCCTTGCCATCCACGGTATCGACAACAGCAGCCAGCAGACCAGATGCGTATGATAAATTCTAAACCAAAGACAACAATCATGACAGACTCCTAAAAGGGACAAATAAGAAACACAGCTGGTGAAGTCAACAGCGTAAAAAACAGAAGCAAATGCTTGTCAGTACTGGCTAATTAATCTCAAGCATCTGGAATGTAAATTGCATACTTAAAATGAAATACAACTAGAAATGTAAAACTTCCATCTCCACATAATATACTATATGTAGTATACAAGACAGCAAGTGTCATTTCTTAAAGTCTCCCTTCATGTATACAATAAGCAGATCAACAGTATCTTAATTATTAATCATCATTCTCTTATAACAGTACAGGAATTATTTTGCATGAAAAGATATTAATACATGTGATCTCATCAGCAACCTAAAATGAAAACCTCTGTCATGTATAAATTAGTTCCAAAGTAAAAGTCTTAGGTCTGTAACCTGAATCCAAGCAACATGTACTCCAAAACAGGTTCCTTCTGAACATTAAATATTGTCTGATTCTAAGCCACCATTAAGGATGGTATGTTCACATCTTTTTGTCCTCCTTTTGTTAGTCAAGTAGGTTTTGCAGTTTTGCAATGTTTTCAAAGATCTGAAAACTCAGTTTGACCAGAGAGATCAGCTGAACAAATTAATTGATGCTATTTGGACTCTATAATTAGGGAGATTAATGGAGTTGACCACAAGCATCATGTTTTGGCACACCATTGGAAATTGATAAATTGATAATAATTCTGTTTATTTTATTTTATTGCATAGAAGACACAACTTGGATATTCTGCATCAGGGACAAAAGCATCTTGGGTCATCTAGGACAGTGGTCCCCAACCCGCGGCCCGGTGCCGGGCTGCGAAGGCCTTGGCACCGGGCCGCGACTCCTTCTTCCCTCCCCCCCCGAAGTGAGAAGCTCGCCAGGCCGCAAGCAAATCGGCCGCCAAAGCAGCTGATTAGCTCGCGGCCCGGCAAGCTTCTCGCTTCGGGAGGGGGGGGAGGGAAGAGAAGCTTGCCAATTTGCTCACGGCCCGGAGGGGCCGGGAGAACCGCAGCCACCGGCATGTCGGCGGTGCAAACATGCCTGCGCGGACTGCCGCGCACGCGCGTTTGCGCCCCTGCCGGGCGCAAACGGGCGTGCGCGGCAGTCCGCGCAGGCACGTTTGCGCTGGGGCTGCCACGCGTGCGCCGGCCCCCGGACCGACCTCTCTCTCCACTACGCCGCAGCGGTCCGCAGCGAGCGTAAGCTTGCGGACCGCTGATCTAGGAATTAATATAGTAACACTCCCCCACTCCCCAGGGGAAAACATCACACAGCCTTTGAATCATTTTAAAACTGTCTTCGATCCCAGTGTCTGTTTTAAACTGTCCTTTGGTGACTTCTCTAAAATTTATCTGTCAGAAGGACTGTAAAGTATTTTATGTTTATGTTTAAATATTATTTCTTTCCCTGAAGTTTCTCAATAAAGATTCAAAGAAGAGAATTCAAAATAATGAGCAAGACAGGCAAAACAATTGTGGGTTCACAATATCACAGGAAATCAACGTTCAGGATATTACCGTTACACTATATATTTTTGCAACAATTAAGAACTCATGAGCTAAATGTAGCAAAGACAAAGTACTCGTAAAAACCTTATTAAGCAGTTTGTTATTTGGCAGGTAAAAATATTTTCCTGTCCAGAATAAAGCTGCTCTATGTCAGTTGACTAATCTGTTATCTTTACAAGTTGGTACAGGATTTGTAAGGATGTGTTAAAAATAAAGTACACACAAATATTTGCAAAGAAAGTGGTGACCCACCTTTGATTTTTTTTGCTAAGAAATACCACATGTTTTTATTTTGTAAGAAAACATGCTGTCTTAATAAATTAATTTCACACAGTTTACTAATCTACCTTTCACCAGCATGCTAAATTTGCCATTTCTTTAGAGTGCAATAATGCTCTACTGATTTATTTAACAATATTATAATAGATATACCATTCCCTTCAAGTACAGTACAATCTTGTACTACAAGCTAGGACAGAATGCAGAGGATAGCAGGGATGGGCATGGAACACAATTCTGCAGATCTCTGGCTTGTGGTTCATAACAAATCAAACTATTAACTGATACCTTGGCTCAAAAAATAAACTGGTTCATATTGGTTTGTGAACCATTTCTGCTCCCTGCTGCTTTTGGCAAGGAGCACAAAGTAAGGAGTTAAAGGATGTAGATAAAATTGAAAGGGTACAGAGGAGAGTGACGAAGATGATCTGGGGCCAAGGGACCAAGCCCTATGAAGATAGGTTGAGGAACTTGGGAATGTTCAACCTGGAGAAAAGAAGGTTGAGAGGGGACATGATAGCCCTCTTTAAGTATTTGAAAGGTTGTCACTTGGAGGAGGGCAGGATGCTGTTCCCGTTGGCTGCAGAGGAAAGGACACACAGTAATGGGTTTAAACTACAAGTACAACGGTATAGGCTAGATATCAGGAAAAAAAGTCCATGGATGTTAAGGGTTCTTCCTGTTTTACAAAAACTCATTACAGCCTGACTCAAACCAATACCTCCAATAATAAATAGAATTGAAAATCTCTGCCAGCTTTCCTGTAAGCTACAAGTACAACGATATAGGCTACATATCAGGGGAAAAGATTTCACAGTCAGAGTACTTCAGCAGTGGAATAGGCTGCCTAAAGAGGTGGTGAGCTCCCCCTCACTGGCAGTCTTCAAGCAAAGGTTGGATACACACTTTTCTTGGATGCTTTAGGCTGATCCTGCATGAGGGAAGGAGGGCTGAGAGAGCTCTCCAGTTTAGAGGCCACCGTTCATTAAGGGGGTGGCAGAGGCTCATGGGAATTGTAGTCCACAGACATCTGGAGAACCAGAGTTTGGCTACACCTGCCCTAGAACAACCAGGAGGAAACAGGCAAGGAGGCATACTGTAATTCTAGGGGATCCTTCAAAGCATCAATTTTCTCTAGAGGAATTGATCTCTTTAGTCTGGAGCTGTAATGCTAGGGGATCCCCAGGTCCCACCTGGAGATTGGCATCCCCAATTACAGTACCAGAGAGTTCACTGTTAAAAACATCCATTTCTCTAGGGGAACTGATCTCTTTAATCTGGAGCTGTAATCCTAGGGCGCCTTTCCCTCACCCTGGCATCCCCCCTTCCACTCTGTTTGTGGTTTAGCCCAGGGCTGTTGGACTTTTCTTGGCCTGCAGGTATGCCTCCAAGTTGGTGGGAGGTGGCATGAAGGCAGGCGCTGACAGCCTCCATTTCAGGTGGGAGGGAGGGATGGCCTAGCTGCCAATATGCCCCAGGATCTGTAAGAGGGGGAAGGTGGCAGTTGGGGGGGTGGGTTGGTGGGGTGCTCCCTCTCAGAAAAACATAGCCCAGCCTCCCTAAGCTCTGTTGGCAGGAGCCATTGCCTCAGGAGGACAAAGCCAAAGAGCCCCCAGGCACCGCTGGCAGTTCACTCACCTCAGGAGACATGTCTGAGGGGCCAGAAATTGTGAAGTAGGAGCAGAATTGTGGGAAGACCATTACGGGAGGGAGTTCTAATCTAATCGGGCAAGCCGTGGGTGGACAGCCAATCAGACGCCTACAGGCACTAATGATGGACTTGACTGGCCCATAACCCTTAACATCAACTCCTCCCAGGATGCCTTACCGCTTTTATTTGGACAATCATGGTTTCAGATAGCACCGATAAAATAATAAAACAATTAAAATAATTAACAGACAATATTAATGACCCTAGCTGTGAACCTGTTCTTATTGGTTTGGTCGGTCTGGAAGGTATTAACTTTTTAAATATACATTTTAATTGAAGTGTATACAGCTACTCTGTTCATGTATGTTTTATTCTGCTCGTCTATGACTGTAATAAATGGCTGACTGATCTGCATATATCTGTAAACCGCCCGTGGTGCCGCGGGCACCACGGACTAAATAAAACAGCAAGGGGTTCTGGGGCGGGATGTGTCCGGGATGAGGAAGGGTCCAGATTGGACCCTTCGTCATGACAGACAATCAGAGGGACCAATTGGCAGGCGCAAAGCGCCTGCCGATTGGTCCCTCTGATTCCCAGCCCCAGGAACTGTGAGCCGCGCACAGCGGCACAATTTAACACAATTTTAAAGATTGGCAGTGAAGAAATTGAAATAATCAAAGATTTCTTTCCAGAGCTCCCAAGTCTCCCAGCCAGGAAACCAGACTTTGTTGGTACACCCTGGCCACACCTGAAGCTCCACAGACCCACCTGCTCGGTATGCCGATGCAGGAACAAGAAAGGACCAAGACCTCCCCCCTGCAGGAATGCTGGTAATACCGACAGAACCTTGCCACAGTCCCACCAAGATGTGATGGTCGCAGGATAGGAACAATATCAGTCCAGAAATGTGAGGGTGGCAGGTGGGGTGGGGACAGCTTGCCTGCCTGGGTCCAAGACCATAGGACCGAGTCCAGTTAAGCAGCAAGGGCTGCATCCACTCCCTGAAGGGGGGAGCAAGCCATAGGAGAGATCCTGGAGTTATACTTGGCCAAAAAGCAATGAACATAATAAAAACATAAGGAGAGCCCTGCTGGATCATACCAGTGTTCTATCAAATCCAACATGCTGTGTCACACACTGGCCAACCAGTTCTTCTGGATGGCCAGCAACAAGGCACAGAAACTGAGGCCTTCCCCTGAAACTACCTCTTAGCTCTGGGGTTTAGAGGTTTAGTGCCTCTGAATGTAGATGTTTCCCTCAGTCACTGTGGCTACTACGCATTGATAGACTTATTCTCTATGACTCTATCTAATTTTCTTTAAAGCTGTGGCTTTAATTCCTGTGGCCATCAAAACATCCTCAGCCAGTGAATTCCACGTTTTAATCACTCTGTGTAAAGTAGTATTTCCTTTTGTCTACCCGGAACCTACTGCCCATTAGGTTTACTGGATTTTGGGAGAGGGAGAAAAATTTCTCTTTGTCAACCCTCACCACATTGTGCATAATTTTATGTACCTCTATCATGTGCCCCCTTGTCTCACAGACCCTTCAGCCATTATTCATAGGGAAGGTTCTCCAACATCCTAATAGGTTGTTCCTTTTTAAAAACTGGCACCAGTTCAGCAGTTACTAAACTACATCAAGAAGATTTCTACTTATAAACTAACAAAAATCAAATACTATTTGTAATGGAATCTTTTTAAAGTAATGACTCTCAACAACATCTGACCTGCCAAATGATCTTCCCAAAAATACTCTGGATGATAAGAATGAAACAAATGTGTTATCCTTGGGAAAGTGACAAATAATGACAAATTTATTTAGATTCAGTCTCTATAATGTCGAAACAGAAAGAAATTCCAAATAAAAACGCTCTGGGTTCCAAGTAAAATATTGCTTATTGTTAGAATTTCTGTTAGCATAGAATACCTGAATTACCACTACTACAAACTGAGTTTTCACTGTCAATGTGCATCTGCTAATTAATGGTTACATGTCCATTCTGATGTACATGTCGAGTTCGCATGTCAAAAACTGCACCTATTAGTGTCACTGGAAGTGGCAGCTCTAAATAGATCTAACTTTGCATAAGCAAAGTGGCTTCTCCCTTCATCAAAAGAAACAAGGAAGGCCTTGCAAAAAAGGGAGCTCTGTGTATGTACAGAGTGCGTGTCAAGAAATAGTTGGAGTAAGGAGTCTGAGTATGAAGCCACAAGATAAAAGCTTCCTTCATATCACTTCTGCTAAAAATTATCACACTGTTATAAATCTCTATTAAAAACATAGCATAAACCCTAAAAACAACATCAAACAAATAGGGCATCTCAGCCAAGCAAGAAAAGAGGAGTACCAATGACTAAATGCTACTTCCTGTATGAATATCTAAAATAGCTAAAATGTCCAAATGGTATTGTTGGATTTCTTCAGTATACCATTAGCATGAGTTTTGAATTTATGGTTTATGTTTCCATTTTCAAAATGTGTCTGAAAATCTGTATTGAACAAAGAAACTGCTTGTCCAAGTTGGATTTGTTTCAAGCTAGCCTGTCTCTAGCTCCACTTTAGTTCCTGTTGTGTTAGTAGTGGTAAGAGTTCATACGTTACACAAAATAGTTTTGATTTTTCTTTAAAAAAAATCATTTGTTGAGATATAAAGCTGTATGTGTCCTTAAAAAAAAAGAATCCCATACTTTGCACAGAAAGTCTAAACAAGTAATGAAGCCAAATGAGAGTCTGATTCGGTGGAGGGATGATGTACTATTTTATTTTGCCAATGATTCCTAGATCTATACTTTGTCACTTTAGAGAAGAACTTCCAGTAAGTACCTGAGACTTATTAAATAAATAAATAAACCCTGCAATGCTACCCTCTCTTCTCTCTCTCTCTCTCTCTGCCAGGAACATCAGTCTCTAATAGAACTTGTTGACAGGGATGAAAGCTCAGAATGCAGTGTCAATTTTAGACTTAGAACTTTGGTCTGAAAGACTGTAAATAAATTTGATGGATTGATTTATGACATAAAACCAGAGTTCTTTAGTTCTTAAGCTGATTCACACAGAGTTAACCTTATATATGTTTATATGGAAGCCCCACTGAGTTCAGCAGTAATGTTCCTCTTATTCTTGTGGCCACTGTGGGATCAGGACAGACCCCTTGGATCTGAGTAACAGTACAGCCAGAAGAAAGCCATAATTGCTGCCACTATTCAGGACAATAAGCTCCAGAGGCTGTCGTAGGCCCATTCTGCACACATTGGATAATGCACTTTCAAGGTGCTTTTGCAGCTGGATATTCCTGTGTGGAACAGGAAAATCTACTTCTAAAGTGCATTGAAAGTGCTTTATCTTACATGTGCAGAACAGGCCCTAGTCTCACATGGGCAGCAAGGATGGGAGCAGGTGTCACTCTGCAACTCGCCAGGTAGCTTGCCTGGGGTGATGAAATAGTTTGAGTTGGCTATGCACTAAGAAGGCAACACCAAACATTGCATGAAGGAGGCAGCTATGAACAAAATGGTACGACAATTCTCCAACCTTAGAAATATTTAAATGAGCAAGTAACATCATGTATTAACATCATGTATTGTTATATAGAGTTTTCAGTATAAAAAATTGTATGTTGAACAGTTCCTGCAAATTCTATATTATATTTCCTTCACAATTTCCCCCATGTTGCAGCCCTAGCTTTATGGGTTTTAGCTCATAAATGCATGAATGTGACAATGTCCCTCAGTATCCTGTTTGTGTGGGTGTGCACCATATCTAAAATGTAATCTACTCAGACATAAGAAGCACCATTATTTTTGTCCTGTGCTTCCATACAGAATTGTCTGCTATGGTTTCATGAGGGTCACTAAAATTGTTAATTGCTTGGTGAGGGGAAGACAGCATGAATGTTTGCTTTGTAGCAATGAAGACTGGGGAAAGCACAATTAGTGTTCAAATCAGGTCTTAACTAAAGCAACAAAGATCTTGTAGTGATGTGGATGTAGGTACTATCATAAAAAGGCAAGATTGTGAAGGCATGCTGTCATAGCATTAAAATGATTGTGTGATATATTTTTGCCATCCTACACTTTTTCTCTGTCTGACGTCTGCACCAAAAATCTCACAAGGCCCAAGATCAATCCCACCTCTAACAGTTTCATCTGGCAAAGCAGGTAAATACTAAGCCAACTTCAATTTTGCCATATTGTAGACCATATTCCTTTTAACTTAGGGCTGATCCTGCATTGAGCAGGGGGTTGGACTAGATGGCCTGTATGGCCCCTTCCAACTCTATGATTCTACGATTCTATGATTCTAACTCTCTCTTTTCGCTCTATCTCTATCTGGACGGCTGGCTGGATCTCCCCCCAGAAACATTTGCCAGTTGTTTGGAAGCACTGGCTGGATGGATCAGGAACAGTCACCTGAAACTCAACCCTTCCGAAACGGAGGTCCTGTGGCTGGGAAGAAAGGGGTGGAATCAGGAAGCATGCTTACCCCACCTGGATGGGCTGCAATTGACAACTGCACCATTGGCCAGAAAACTGGGGATGATCTTTGATGCCTCCCTTACCATGGACAGTCAGATCACAAAGATAGCGCAGATAGCGTTTTTCCATCTATGCCAAGCGCGGCTACTAGGGCTCTACCTGTCCCCCGAAAACCTAGCCACGGTGATCCATGCAATAGTCAATTCCAGATTAGACTTCTGCAACTCGCTGTACGCAGGCCTACACTTGTCTTTGATCTGGAAATTGAAACTGGTTCAGAATGCAGCTGCATGGGTCCTAACTAAGTCATCTTGGAGGACCCATGCTCAGCCACTGCTGAGGCAGCTGCACTGGTTGCCAGTTTGTTTTTGGATGATGTTGAAGGTTTTGGTTTTGACCGTTAAGGCTATATGTGGCTTGGGTCCTACTTACCTCCCTATGCCCCCTGCAGAGTACTTCACTCTGAGGGTATGAATTTGTTGATAGTCCTGAGGCCCCGGGAAGCATGCCTGACGTCAACCAGGGCTGGGGCCTTTTTAGTCCTGGCTCCGACCTGGTGGAAAGAGCTCCCAGAAGAGCTATGTGGCCTGTCGGAATTCTCTAGGTTCCAAAGGGTCTGCAAGATAGAGCTCTTTGGCCAGACGTTTGGCTCAGGCCAGGCATGATGAATACTGGGGAGTGAGATCAGGAAATTTTGGGAGGGAGGGCAGGTCGACATGACCATATATTTCTGTTTATGATTGCATAGTATTTGTTTTATGCATGTACCCGAATAATATCAGGAAGAGATGGCCATAAAAGACTTGGCCCAACACATCTTTGGAGTCAGGGCTGTCATGAGTGGGAGGCCATAAGTATGTTATAAAGTAATGATTTTCACCAATTTACTATGATCAATGACAGATATAAATAAATATATTTTATTTGCATGTTATCATTATCTTTAACTGCTCCTGCGGAGCGGATAAAATAAAACAGTAAGGGCCCCGAGGGCGGGCCCTGTCGGTGATGAGGAAGAGTGCCGATTGGCCCCTTCCCCTGGACTGACAATCGGAGGGGCGATTGGGCCCTCTGATTATCAGTCTGCTCGCAAGGGATCAATTTCAAGCTGCACTCTGCGCGGCTCGCAATTGGTCCCTTGCCACTGGACTGATGAATCGGCAGGCGCTTCGCGCCTCCCGATCCACCCCCTCTGCCGTGGCCTGCATGTGGCTGACCGGCGGTGGCTGGGCCCACGGCCACTAACAGGCTGCTGCGCCACCACCCCGCATGCCCAAGAGTGCCCACTGGCGGCAGCCGCCGCTGGAATGCACGGTAGCGACGGCGGCGGCACCGCCCCCCACCAGGACAGGTTGCCCGCCGGCTCACGGTGGCAGGGCTGGCCGCTGCCACTGGCTGCGGGAGCGGTGGCGGCAGCCCGCGCCACAAGACACGGCAGCAGTGCCGCCGCCTGTGCCGCCTGCGTCACCCGTGAACAGCGCAGGTTGCCCGCCGGCCCACGCCGCCAGGCACGCCCTGGTGCCTGCCGTGACAGCAGAGGCGGCGGCCACTGAAGACCGATGCCGTCCACTTTTATACCGGGTAGGCGCCAGCCTGGGGGGGGGGCAGCAGGAGGTGGCGGTGGCTTGTGGCACGCACCACGGCCACCCTCGGGGGCGGGGGCGGCAGCCGGGAAGCTGCAGAGCCGCCCCGCCGCACTCATGAGGCCTGCTAGCGCCCGCTGTATTCCTAGTACAGCGGGTTTAGTTTTTGGTATATAACATAAAAGTCATTGTGTAAACGTATGGATGAGCCTCTTGTGGTGCAGAGTGGTAAGGCAGCTGTCTGAAAGCTTTGCCCATGAGGCTGGGAGTTCAATCCCAGCAGCCAGCTCAAGGTCGACTCAGCCTTCCCTCCTTCCGAGGTCGGTAAAATGAGTACCCAGCTTGCTGGGGGGTAAGCGGTAATGACTGGGGAAGGCACTGGCAAACCACCCCGTATTGAGTCTGCCATGAAAACGCTGGAGGGCGTCACCCCAAGGGTCAGACATGACTCGGTGCTTGCACAGGGGATACCTTTACCTTTTAAACGTATGGAGAAGAAATAGCTGGAAGCTTAGAAGAGTTTTTTAGGAATAGCATGAATGTTTGAGGTCTCCTTCTGTACCCTGAGTGCCACAATACCCAGTTGGAAATTTGTCAACCTGACTGTATACTTATAATCAGCACTGACTCTTCAGATTTAAATGTGTTTCCTATTCAGAGGTTCTGTTTATTTCTACTTACATAAGGCTAATAGTCAAATCATATGCATATGAAAAATTTGACACCTACTTATTTCGGGAAACAAAAAGGGATGCTGGAATATTTCTAATGTTCCAGCATCTCTTTTATGTATGAATGTCACATTTGCAGTATTAAAGAAAGCTGTGGGATGGCAAATGGGGGGGGGGAGTTTGCTTTAATTGTGATGGTAAGTAATGTAATAATTGCCACCAAATAATTGATACAAGATCTTGCAGAACAGAAGCACTGAAGAATGTGCTTTTACTCTCCCACAAATCTATGGGACTTAAAGTGCTAACTTTGTCTGAATTGTGGCATTGTTTTTATTATTTATGGTATATTCTGCTAGGACTCAGGGTTCTGAAATGGCTTAAATTGCCTTGCTTCTCTGTTGGTTTCAGCAACATGGCTGCCTTTAATAGGGCATTAAAATGGCTAAAACTCTTGTTATTGTAGTTTCCTCATTAATTAACACCACTAATCATTAGAACTCTAAATAAACTTTGGGTAATTTGCAGACTACATGCTGTGGCCATCAAATTCCCATAGTTCTAGTCTGTTATTCTAAAGAATCAAAGAACATTTCAGTAAAAGGAGAATACATTCTGGGTAAATCTCAAAAGACTCATACCTAATTTACTATGCAAAAATAAACCTAACAATGGGATGCAAAAAAAATTAAAACAATTAATTTTTTGTTATCTTTCTTATACTCTCAGCTTTTAATACATAGATTTTAGGGCTGCCAACTAGTTTAAAGATGTTTAGCTGATTAATCATATTAATTTGAATAATGTACTAATTACTCAAATTCATTTGAATAAATCTTCATATTACCAAAATTAGTCCTTTAAATGTACTTACTGAAAAAGCATAAAATAACAAAACTTTATAAAGCCAAAGATACTGCCCAATTGTTAGAATGTTAGAAATATTATTTGCCTGATTTTCTAAATTTATTATTTTCTTCTAAAGGGGAAGCATTCCAAAGGTAAAGTCAAATCAAGTGTGTTTAAAATGGGTGTTGTTTTGGCCATCCACCATTCAGGCCCATTTAGATGTCAGGTGCTATTTGCTCTGAGTTTGTGGGGAAAAGTCTAATATATATCCATAAGTTCCAGCCTACCATCATTCCCAGGTGATTATCACTGTCAAAAGAGACAGTGTTAATAATCTCTTGGTCAGTTATTGGTTTTATTAAAACATTCATTTATATCCCACCTTTTCTTGTGGCTTAAGATAGCTTACCATAATACTTAAAAACATATACATTTTCAAACGAAGACTAAAATAACAAACCCCAGATCTTCTCCCTTTCAAGCCTCCTCAAAAGCCCTAGTAAAAAGTCAGGCTTGTCCACCCCACTCCCACTCCCACTCCCACTCTCCCTTTGGGAACCTACTGTCAGGGAGGGGAGGCATGGGGGGGTATTACTACCCTGCCACTGCTCTCCCTGGTCTCTGTTTGGCTCATCCTTTAAGTGCTTCCCCCTGCTTTTTCAGGTAGCAATCTCCACTGCCTGAGAAGGGAGTAGGAGGAATTTAAAGGGCGCACCAAGCAACTGACCATGATATGTCAGCTGCTTTGCATGCCCTTTAAATGCCCCCTTCACCAGACAGCAGTCTCTGCTGCCTGAAAAAAAGGCTAGAGACATTTAAAGGGTCTGACAATCACCTGATTTGTCAAGAACAGCTGTTTGGCATGATCCCCCCCAGCCTTAGAAACAAGAGCTGGCCTTCACTACAAGAACCTCCCTTCACTACAAGTGAAGGGAGACGTGGGAGTTCTGTGCTTGCCCTTCCTGACATTTAAAGAGCCAGCTGCCTGCTGTCAGCAGGGAGGAGAGGTACAGGAACCCTGTGCCCTCCCCCCGATGTATGGGGGGGGGAATTGGACATTTTTAGTTGAATCTGAGCCCAGGAAAGGTGTTTTGGACCCTTTTGGATTAGGCCAAATTTATTCAGTCCAAATCTGAAACAATCTGAATTTTCCCCCTCCCTGCACACTCCTGATTGAGGCAGCTGTGGCCTTCTTCCAACGGTTAATTTAACAATCTTGTCAGTAACACAGTTGGTTGCTTTCTAAATGAAGACCCAAGCATTGTTCATGTGAGTGAGTGTGTCCCACCTGATACCTTGTGTAGAGCCACTATAGTGTTGGTGGCTAGAGCATTAGACTAGGATCTGGGAGACCCAGGTTTGAATCCCCACTCTGCCATCAAAGCTTCCTGGATAAACAATCTAATTCAGCCCAATCTCAGAGAGCTGTTGTCTAAGGATAAAATTGGAGGGAAGAATAAGCAGCTTTGGGTTCCTACCAGGAAGAAGAGTTGGGTATGAATATTTAAATAAATAAATAAGGCCCCATAGGTATTAGAAAGAGCCTCTTGTGGTGCAGAGTGGTAAGGCAGCCGTCTGAAAGCTTTGCCCATAAGGCTGGGAGTTCAATCCCAGCAGCCGGCTCAAGGTTGACTCAGCCTTCCATCCTTCCGAGGTCGGTAAAATGAGTACCCAGCTTGCTGGGGGGTAAACGGTCATGACTGGGGAAGGCACTGGCAAACCACCCCGTATTGAGTCTGCCATGAAAACGCTAGAGGGCATCACCCCAAGGGTCAGACATGATTCGGTGCTTGCACAGGGGATACCTTTACCTTTACCTTTTAGGTATTAGAACAAATCACGGATGTCATCCATACATGTTCACTATGTTATATTCCTGTGACCAAGTTTCATATGATGGAAGAAATCTCCATATTCTAGTTAACTGGCTTGTTTTAGTCCCCTGTGATTTGAACAAAATGCCAACTATGTAGACAAGCTGGTAATTCTTTGGAGATCCACCCCTTTGAATACTCTGCCCCTCCAATTAGCACAGAATACAGCAGACCTTTAGAGTTATCTTCTGTAATCGACAATAGAATGGAGGTATGGAGATGCTTCTTAAGTTGATAATGTATTTCCAGAAAGCATGGAAAACTGTAATCCTGTTAGTAAGATGGATTCAGCAAACACACGCATTATCATTAGCTTTATATCCTGACATCATAAGAACCAACATAGACTTCTGGTAGACCTAATAGTATACTCAGCAGGGACTGTTTCCACACCTGCTAAAAATGTCACAATGGCTGCCTTAAAGTTCTGCAGAATCACAAACATTTTACAGTAAAATCTTGCTGTTCAGGAGCAGATCTGAATGTACTCCCTGTTTGCCACATTGTTTGTGAATGCGATTAAAATGCATTTCTCCCCCTCCCCTGGGAAAGAATTCACATTTACCCAATAAGGGAACTCAAGAGTTGAATTAGCTTCCTCCTCCATTTCCCATTTCAAATGATGATGTATCAATTCCAACAAATAGTCTACCTCTCTTCCCGCCTTTCCCTCCCCTCCACTTAAAAACAAGATTTTGAACATGATCGCATTACAATGCTAATCTGCAGTAACAAAAGCAATGAGGATGGTCCAGAAAGTTGACTTCACATATCCCCTACCTCCACTCTCCCCCCCTCCCAACCTCGAAACGCAACTTATAATTTAAGGTGCAACGGGTCACTTCATACATCTTGTGCAGGAAAACATTTTTGTAATGGCAGCCAACATGCTTTATCTTCCTGCATGCATGTTGATGAAGTGCACATCAACCCAAGAACTCCTCCCTTGCTTTGGTGATATAAGTGCCATGGGAATTGAAGGATGCATGTGTGTGTGTTGTCTTTATTTTGATTGTGCTAAAGTGTGAGCTCATTATTGCTTTCACACTAACTTTTCTCCCCTTCTCGCCTGACCCAGGCAATGGACTGCAGCTGAAGAGCTGTGCAGAGGGACAATGCACGCCACTGAACTCTGCTGCCCTTTTCTGAGCCCCTGGCATCTGCTCACCCTTCACCTCACATGAGGCAGAGGCAGCAGAGGGCTTAATTTATTGCCCCTCTCAGTCTGTACCCCCTATCCCCAGTGACCCTCCTTGAAGTGGAGGGATGACCAAAAAAAGGGGGTATTTTTTTCTTTATTTTGATTGCATTATGGCACGATTGTATTATTGCATATGATCAGATGAAAAAAGGGAGGGTGAACTGGTCAGGACTGCCCACTCTTCTGACAGAACTGCAGAACACGTACTATATATGGAGTCCTGACCAGTGACAGCAAAAACACACAAATGCAGCATGCAAGGCACAAATTCAGAGTCTGTATTCAACATGCTGAGAATGCACCAGCAAATCACAACTGTTATACTCTTCTCAAACCAATAACTTCAAGATCCTTGATTCTGCTTTGGATGGCATTCTAGGTTTCCTACTCACTCTGGGCTGGATCCAGACAAAAAATTCCCTCAGAAAAATGGAATCTTCCTGATTTCCCCAACCCACCCACTAATATTCATTAAATGCCACTTCTTGGAGATAGGGAGCCTGAGGGACAAAATGAGCAGAATCTGCATCAGAAAGAGGGAGCTGGCAGAAACTTCTGTCAGTAGAAAATGTAGTCAGTATACAGCTTCATAGTTGCCTTTTGAATTGATTTGGTTCTAATCACAACAGTGTTTCTAAATAGGCTGCTTTTCCCATTTTGACCTTAAAAATGCAAGAGCAGATCCTTGGACAACTTGGTCAACTTTCACCAAAATCAAATGAGCATAAAAACAGTTGGCATTTAATTTGGCTAGTCAAATATTTGGCATTCAAATAGCTAGGAACAAAAATAATTTTGAAGTACAGCAAATCAAGAAATGGTGTCTTAATATACTCAGCAAAGCAGTCTTCACAGTAACACAGAAAATTACCTATAACTGAACTATCTATAGTCAAAGAAAATCAGAACAACCGCTTTAATATAAATCAAATTTAAGCGAGTGAGGTGGCTTGAATGCATATAATTTTCAAAGCAAGGTATCATGTCAATTAATTTTGAAGGAATGACTTTTCTGTAAAAGCCCTAAAACATGAAGAATAAACCAGAGAGATAATTTCACAGCATTGTGGCAGATGGCATCAGTCACAGAACAGAAGCATCAGCAGATTGGGTACCCTGTCAAATTATTGTAAAGGGAGAGAATTCACATTTTGCACTGACCCCCAAGGATCTGAGAGACAATATGAAAAGGGGACACTTCCATACAACTGCAAAATGATTGTTGAGATGGCAGAAAAGAAAACTCTTTCCTCTGTGAGGACAAGAAAGTGAAATTATAAAAGATGATGAAGAGAGGGCTGAACTGCTTAACTCCTATTTCTCCTCGGTCTTCTCTTGTGAGGGAAATAGTGATCAATGTGGCAAAAATGTAACACAACATGGGAGACGGGAATGGTGGCCTTGGATCACTGTTGGAACAGTTCACAAACACCTAGGTTCTTTAAATGAAACAAAGTCTTTTGGGCCAGATGAACTCCATCCAAGGGTACTAAAAGAACTTGCAGATGTCATCTCTGAACCTCTGTCTGTTATTTTTGACACTTCTTGGAGAACAGGTGATGTGCCAGACGATTGGAGACGGGCTAATGTTGTCCCCATATTCAAGAAAGGGAAAAAGGAGGATCCGGGTAATTACTGACCCGTCAGCTTGACATCTGTAGCTGGTAAAATTTTGGAACAAATAATCAAACACACGGTCCTTGGGTTTCGCAAGAACAAGTCATGTCAGACCAACCTTATCTATTTTTTCGAGAAAGTGACTTGCTGGATCAGGGGAATGCCGTGGACATAGTTTATCTGGATTTCAGTAAAGCTTTTGATAAGGTTCCACATGATATTTTTGTTGACAAGTTGGTAAAATGCGGTATGGATCCTTATTCTGTCAGGTGGATCAATAACTGGTTGACAAATCATCCCCAGAGGATACTTGTTAATGGTTCAGCATCTTCTTGGAAAAGAGTGACAAGTGGAGTACCCCAAGGATCTGTCCTGGAGCCTGTGTTGTTCAACATATTTATAAATGATTTGGATGAGGGATTAGAGGGGATACTTATTACATTTGTAGATGATACTAAACTGGGAGGGGTAGCAAATACAACTGAATACAGCAACAGAATACAGGATGATCTTGATAAGCTCGAGAAGTGGGCTAAACTAAATAAAATGAAGTTCAATGGAGACAAATGTAAAGTTCTGCATTTAGGTGGGAAAAACCAAATACAGCGATATAAGATGGGGAAGACCTGTCTTGGCAGTAGCATGTGTGAAAAGGATCTAGGAGTCTTAGTAGACCATACATTGAACATGAGTCAGAATTGTTCTCTCTTGCCCCAGAGGGACAGACCAGAATGAATGGGATGAAATTAATCTAAAAGAGAATCCATCTAAACATCCAGAAGAGGTTCCTGACAGAGCAGTTTCTCAGTGGAACAGGCTTTCTCGGGAGGTAATGGGTTCTCCATCTGTGGAAATTTTTAAACAGAGGCTAGATAGCCATCTGACGGAGAGGCTGATTCTGTGAAGGCAAAGGGGTGGCAGGTTACAGTAAATGAGCGATTAGGATATGAGTGTCCTGCATAGTGCAGGGGGTTGGACTAGATGACCCATAAGGTCCCTTCCAACTCTCTGATTCTATGATTCAATCAACAGGATCTGTGCAGATTAGTGGCTTTCTCTTCACATTTATTGGTGTTAGTTTCTTACTGCCCTCTCAGTGACACTCCTGACATCATTTGCAGACATTTTCCAAGACATTCCCTACACTTTCTTAACTTCAGGCTTGAAAGCCTGAAAGAAATAACATGTCAATTTTCATCTGCAAATGAGCTTGGGATACAAAAGTTAAAGGGTACAAATTTTCATTGCACAAGAAGGGGAAACAGCAAATCCTGCAGGGAGAGCAGAACAGAAATAGGATAGCCTCATTTCAAGAAAGTTACTCACACGATAAATTTTATTCGCTATAGAATCACAGCTGAAACAGAAAATGCCAGTTTATAGGGACTACCATTCTTTTCTCTTATATCATCATCTTCATCATCCCAGCAGATCAGAACTACATGGACTCTAAACAGATTTGTGGGGGTCATCCCCACAATTGCAGAAAAATCTGAAATCTTAAAAAAAAAAACTGGTTTATATTGCCCCCCTCTCAAGTAGCATTGTCTGCATGCATATAGACAGTGCACATTGTGATTCAGTAGAATTACATTGCCGGATACAGGGAACCACGCTGGGTCTGGCCATAGCTGTGGACCTCAGCAGCCACACTGACAGCTGTTCCAGGCCTGGTCATAGTAGTGGATGCAAGGAGCCACTCCAGTTCAACAATGGAATATGTCAGGGGCTGTTTTGGCTTTCGAGGGAATACTCATTGGACCAGGCTAGGCAGCATCCACTGGGTAACTTTATAGTATGACTTACCTAGGCCAGGCTGCTTGTGTGATATAGTTGTTAGATCAGCCTTTCTCACTTTTTTTACCATTGAGAAATCCCGTTCTCATCTTCATGGCTTCTGTGCAGTCCCACATGGGAGAACAGCAAGGTCACTTACCAAGGAGGAATGTGTGGGATGTTTAGTAGAAGACTGAGTGTATCACTGCTTTTCCCATTGCTGCTTGTCATCTACCATCCACATACATGGAATAATGACAGATGAAAGTAGATGGAGTTTATTTATTTATTTATTTATTTGATTTGTATGACCGCCGCTCTCGGAAACCGGCTCGCGGCGGTTCACAATGTTTCAATACAAATACAATATATTAACCATTAAAATTCCCCATTAAAACCCCATTAAAATAATGACTGAGTCACAATGATGGCGATTAAAAAACTATTCCCGTACAGGCACACTGGATGAGCAGAAGGGAACGGATGGATAATTGGGCATAGGGTGGAACAATCTGGGGAACCAGTTGACCAAGTTGCAGCCGAACAAATGTCATATGAAGGCAAACCAGAAGCAAATGCTGCAGATGGGTTTTTTTTTTTTTGACAGGGGCTCAGAGGCCGCTTTTGAAGTTCCTGCCAGGGAACAGGAACTCTCAGAGGGAGCACTGGTCAACTTAGTACTTGCCTGTCCCTCATCTCACTTAGAAGTTGAAGACTTCAGGGTGTTCTCCCATAAAGTAGCCTTCAAGCAGTTTGCCCTTCCTTCTCTCACCTTAGGTGTTTATTGGGCAAAGCCTGACAGGAGACCATTTTATGACCTTCCCCTAAGCATAAGAGACAAATGACATGGGGGTCTTTTTGTGTCATCTTTGTGGAACACTTCTTGAAGACCGCCACCATGGATATATTTTCTTGTATATAAATAAAAGAGAAATCTGCACATCTTTATATATGGTCTCCTTTTCTTTTTTTTCTCCCGCTCCCCTTACCTTAGTACCTGAGGTAAAACACTGGACAGCTTGCTAGAACAGCAAGAAGAGAATTGAGGGAGAGAGTGCTTGCCCCTCTCAGTTACGTGACTTTTAGGCGGGAAAAGTCAAGCTCTTCTCAGATGGGAGGGGAAGCATTCTCAAAAGTGAGATAAATTTATTCATTGTGTGTCAGTTCCTCTCTGTGGCAGGTCTGTGGCTGCATAGTACCCTTGTAGGACTGCAGAGAAGGCATGAAGATGAACTGGATGTTGGCAGATTGTAATTGGTAATTAATAATAATTTACTGATTTTGTAGGAGAGCTAAATGGTCTATCATGAAGACTTGGCTTCTTAGTTGCAACCAACCACAGAATACAATTAGAAATATGTGACATACTGTACATGAAGAGATACACTGAAACTAATAGGCCCCAAAAACCATCCTTTGAACGAGGCAATTTATACCCAGCATTTCTACTGAATCTTTCAGTGGCTGCTAAATGCAGGCACCACAAAAATTGTGAAAGTGAACTTCTGTACTGCTGTTGGGAATGGATGCATTGCAGTGTGGGGGGTTTGTAAATTATACTCTTCCTCTACAAAATCCAAAGCTAACTCATGTGGAGGTTTTCCCACTGAAGTCCACAATGGACATACTTTTGAATATAAACACAGGATCAAATTGCAATTATTTATGAAGTACTGTACTGGGAGGAATTCATTGGCAGTGATTTATACTCCATTTACAAAATCCCTTTTTAAATTTATGATTCAACTTTTCTACTGTTACAAATCCAGTAGGAAAGGATTCAACATTTACTTCCTATGTTTTAAAATTGTCATCTCTGAATTCTTGCTTCTTTTATTTGAAAAGTGAGTAATATTTATTCAAGCTATTGTTCTTGTGAAGTATAAAGGTAAAGGTAAAGGTATCCCCTGTGCAAGCACCGAGTCATGTCTGACCCTTGGGGTGACGCCCTCCAGCGTTTTCTTGGCAGACTCAATACGGGGTGGTTTGCCAGTGCCTTCCCCAGTCATGACCGTTTACCCCCCAGCAAGCTGGGTACTCATTTTACCGACCTCGGAAGGATGGAAGGCTGAGTCAACCTTGAGCCGGCTGCTGGGATTGAACTCTCAGCCTCATGAGCAAAGTTTTCAGACGGCTGCCTTACCACTCTGCGCCACAAGAGGCTCTTTTTGTGAAGTATATAATACAGCATATTAATCATCCAGAAACAGGTAAACCTCATTGGTATTCTGAACTTTTTACTGAAGATTTTAAAAAACATATAATGACAAAACATCATACCAGTGAGAACATTGTTCAGTACATATTGGTACATCTAAAATTGCTACAAGATCTTTTCTGCACAGGGAATAAGGCCTGGGGCTGGCTAATCCGTTTCCATATGACGTTGGTACCGGCTTGGAACTGTACTTATTTTGGCCCTCCATTGCCCTGTGGCAAGGAAACGCAGATATTTCCGCATTGCCTTTTCTGCAAATGGGGCCTATATACAGGGCCAGGACTGTGCGGCCTTTGAGGCCTGGCTCCTCCCCCACCCTGGGCCAACTATGGTATCCCGGAAGGGACACAAAAATGCCCTAGGTTTCTCCATAGTGGATGGCGGAACATTCTGCCCGGCTGCCTTGTGTGACAGTAGAAATCCATGGCATACAGTGTGCACTGCCAAAAACAGTCCCCCATGGTGACACAGGAAGTAGCGGGGCAAACTGGTGGCAGCCTGGCGTGGCCACCCCTATGCAGAATGGGTACAAGAGAGGCTATTGGCAGAGGCTGTGTTAGTGTAGCAGTAGTAAAGAGAAAGAGTCCAGTAACACTAACAAAATTTGTCGCAGGGTATGAGCTTTCATGAGTGACTCATGAAATTCTGTTAGTTTTTAAGGTATTGTTGATACAGTATTAGAGTAAGGAGCATGAAATGCTCTGTTTTTTCATCTTATTTTCATCAAGTTTTTCCAATACTACTGATTAGGAAAAATAATTAATTTATATAGGTACCAATACTTGGTTGGTAATAGGCTGCAAACAGGTTCTAAGAAGATTTTTTGTTTTTTCCCCCCTTTCAGTCTAAGGTAGTATGGTAGAACTATTTGTAATCTAGCATGGTATCTGTTTGTATTGATTGGCATGTTAATTGTGTTCCAGTGATTCCATATTATCTGGTCAACCTGTACTAAAAGGTGATGCTGGAAGATAACTGCTGAGATCTGTGACACTTGTGCTTGGGAGAGTCATGTTGCTCCGCCTTATTCCTCTTACTTTTTAAATGAAGTAGCTGAGCAAGATCACGCAGGGGACTGGAGTGTTGCATCATCAATATATGGATGACACTTGGTTAAATTTCTCCATTTCAGTTTATTCATGTCAAGCACTGCAAGTTCTGATTTATTTTTTGGAGGCAGTATTTGTCTAGATACAAACCAATATACTGAAACTGAGTTCTGATAAAGGTACTCTTGGTCAATAATATGACTCAGAGCTTGGGGGCGCTGTCTGTATGTGCAGATCTCCTATTTAGTATGTAGCACATTTCATCAGCTTCAGGAAAGGCAGCAACTGCAGTCTTTTCTTGAGAAGGCAGCATTTGGACACTCTCACCATGCTTCGATCAAATAAAAAAGATTACTGTAATACATTTTCTGTGCCTATGACACTTTGAATGCTTCAGCTGGTTCCAAATAGAGCAGCTACATTACTGATCCCATGTTCTTCTAGAAAACATCTCATGGATCTTAAAACAATGGTAATGGTGGCTCATTGACTTCTAAGCCTGAGACATGGTGTTGGTTTATTACTCAAAACACTTACATTACTTTGGATTAACACATCTGAGGAACTGCTTGCTCCCACATGTAACTGCTCATCAGTTTTGATATTTGGAGGCTCTTTTCTACTTCCATTCCACTTCAGCAAATATGGTATATCTGAAGAAGTGTGCTTGTTCATGAAAGCTTGTACCTTGAATGAAACTTTGTTCTTAAAGGTGCCACTGCACTCAAACTTTGTTCTGCTGCTTCAAACAACACAGCTACCCATCTGAATGTATCTCCCTCAGCTGTTTGCTTGACAATGAGTTTTGTTTTTATTTACCTAGTTTTCTTGTTGATGCTTTTCTGCCATTTGGGAGGTTTGCTGGTTTGTTTTTAGAATTCTGTGTGCCTTGATAATTCGATGAAATAATCTGCAGTTTTAAAACGTTTTGTTTCTATGATTTTAAAATGTTAATGTTATCATATTGTTTACAACTGTTCTCCATGAAAGATAAGGATTCATCCAGTTTCTGGCGGTTAACATCTTGCCAGAATTTCCTAAGCTTATCCAAACTGGACACATTTATTCCCCCAGAAAAATGGGTAGCTTTTTTCAGAAATATGTACCAAGACAACACATGGACCACTATGCCGCCCTACATTATAGAGCTTGACAAAGTGCCAAGCTGGCCTCCAGTCTCTCACGCAGAAATTGAGTCACTCATTGGTCAGCTAAAAGAGGCAAGGCTCGTGGAATAGATGCTATTCTCCCTGAATTTATAAAGGAGAATAAGAACTGGTGGGTCCAATTTTTAGTCTCCATGCTCCTAGACAAGACTGGTGTATTTCCAGAAGAGTGGAGCACAGTGGTAGTGGTCCCCCTTTTCAAAAAAGGTAAAAGAGATTACCCTGTATGCTATAGACCCATCAATTTACTAAGTGTTGTTAGCAAACTCTATGCTAGGCACCTTGAGGATAAGCTCAGGACGTGGCTTGACCAAGAGAATATTATTGCGGAGGAACAGGCAGGGTTTAGGGAAGGCAGATCCACACTTGATCATTGTCTAACCTTGCAAAATATAATTGAAAAGTATAGCACAAATGGCCCACTATCCCTGTATGCTGCATTTGTGGATCTCAATGCGGCCTTTGACTCCATCTCTCACCCACGACTCTGGGCAAAGCTTGAACCATCAACAGTGGACAGAAGGCTTTATTTACTTATCAGAGCCTTGCATGATCGTACCATCCTCAGGGTCAGGTGCAGTAGGAAAAGACATTTAACAGAACCCATTAATTCAACTAGGGGAGTGATACAGGGTTGTATACTGGCCCCACTGCTATTCATATTTTACATAAATAATATGGTTAACTTTTTTAGAGGGTCAGACCTTCATCCACCAAAACTAGCACAACGGCTCATCCCCTTGTTACTCTATGCAGACAATGCCGTACTACTATCCAGAACCCCACTTGGGCTAAGGAGAGCCTTAGTTAAGCTTGCTGTATACTGTGAAGAAGAGAAACTGATAATTAATTATCAGAAAACCAAAATAATGGCTTTTGGCAATTTCCAAAAAAACTAGAAAGTGGCATATAAGCAACCACAGTATAGAACAGGTAAAACGTTTTAAATACCTAGGAATGATTCTGCAGGTAAATGGCTCAAAATTTCCCCATAGTAACCATCTTGCTGACATAGGAACCATGTCTGCACACAACATTCTTAAGTTCCTACGGAATAAGGGTGGTCACTGTGTCCCGGCTGCCCTTAGTCTATCAGGCCAAGACTGTAGCCCCACTGCTTTACGGCACATTCCTAGGCCCTCCAGCCACCTGCTTTACCCCACTCGAATGGGTACAAACCAAATTTCTGAAAGCAGTTTTACAAGTTCCCAGGTGTGTGTCAAACTCCATGGTTCGGTTGGAGACTGGAATGCTGAAAGTTGAGGCGAGGGTTGTAATTTCCTCTCTCCATCTCTGGCCAAAGCTGATTTTCAACCCCAGTGGTCTACTACCCTTAATTTTAGAGGATAGTTTTCAATCTAGCTGGTTAGTGGCGGTTAGACATAAGATTGAATGTCTTGGCTTTTCCTCATGTGCTTTACTTTTGGCAGGTATGGACTCAGCTAAAAAAAGTGATAAAACAAAGAATTCAAGATACTGAGCGGCAAGCAGACCTTTCTAGTTCCCCCATCTTAAGGTCACCGCTCAGTAACAGATATATTCTTTTTTCTGCCTCATATCTTTTTACTTTGGAAAGTAACACTCACAGAAGAGCCTTTGCCCTGGCTAGGTGCATGGCACTACCCTCAACATTACTGGAAGGGAGGTATAAAAGGATCCCCTTCCCTGAGAGAACATGCCCCTGTCATTCTGGCCAGGTAGAAGATCTTGAGCACGTTTTTCTGTACTGTCCTTTCTATGCTGAGGCCTGAGCTGAGTTCATCCATCCCTTTGTAAAGCAAAAGTCAGGACAAACTGTAACACATAACACAGACATTATCAATAAATTACTGTCTGATGAATCCCCCCAAATCACCAAACCTGTTGCTAAATTTTGTTCAATAGTATGTAGGGTTCGTGGAGCTGGTAGGGTCCACCATGAAAAATGAAATATGAGGATCTTGTTTCAGGCTCAAAGCTATTTCTACTCTAGTTTTAAAAATCCACTATACATTTTGTCTGGTGCAAACCGTAATAAAATGTCTATCTATCAACTGTTCTCCAGCACATGTAACACTGCAGGTTTAGCAGCTGCTTTTGTCATTAACTCAAGATTTAATAGATGTTTTTAATTTACATAATTTATATTTGGATTGGGAATTTTATGAATCGATTGTTATTCTTTTTTTCTTATAAACTGCCTCAAATCCTGTTGGTTGAGCGGCTAAGGTTAGAATGATTAAAATAAAATATTAAAATATATTTCAATATTACATATATTTTTTCCAAACATTTTATTTTTTACGTTTCTTTTTTTCCCTTCAGTTGTTCTCCACTGCCTCGTAGTCTGTGCAAGGAGCCCCAGGTTCCCCATTTCCCACTGTACTTTCCAATCCTTCTTTTCTTTCCCACTTTAATATGACCTCTTGCTCTCTTGTGTAAATAAAGAGTGTCATGATACTATGTACAACTACAAAATCAAGTTATCTCAACAATTTTATATTGTAAAGTATCAAAGACCCTAGAAGTATGGGATGGAAAGTGAAAAAGCATTGTGATCTATGGATTACTTGAAACCTACCAGCAACATTTTTGCTGTGATAATTGGAGGCTTAGACTTCTTTAGAGGGGGGATTATTGGACTTTATTTTGTAGCCTGCCTGTGTTCTATCAGCAAGGAAGGCATTGTTCTATTATATCTGTGCACATTAACGATTAAAGGCTAATGGTATTAGAAGACAGATACATTTCATTCTCTATATAAGATCACTGCTTTCAAATTATCTGAAAAAATGTTTTGAAATATTAAAATTTCTCAAAATTGTTAAGCATTATATCAGTATATCATAACAGATTATGATACTGTTGTAGTTTCCTAATGGCATACTAACACCAACTAACATCAACATTTTCTGAAACTGGTGACACAAATCTGAGTATGTATTATTGTTCTCGACAATATCAGTTAAAAACAAATCTGAACATCATAACAATCAGACCTCAGCTAGTGAGATTAAAATGTTGATGCCCCAATCCAACAAGAGAACATACAGAAGCAAGGTTACATATGCACATTAAGGATGCATACCAAGTGGCACTTTAGATAACGAATACGCACATGAACACATGAAGCTGCCTTAACTGGAGATGCCAGGGACTGAAACAGTTCTTCTATATGCCAAGCAGATGCTCTTTCACTGACTCATGGTCCCTCTCTCGATATCTACTTTAGAAGTGAGCATGTCTAACATTGTTCCCAACTGAAATTAGGACTGTGTAGGGTGATAAAGCCCCCTCATTTTGCAATCGAAATGTAAATATACAGCCCTGACAACTCTCCTACTTTTTGTGAGAAACACAGCATCTTATTTAACAAATTTGTTTGTGTTCAGAAAGGATCACCAAATGAAGCTAACCATAACAGCAATATCTCATAAAATGTCCAAAATTAAATGTTAAAAATAGCAAAATAAAGTGCTAATGAATCAAAACAACAGCACCAAAATCCCAGGAAACACATCAGACAGGTAGTTTTCAAAGCCTCCCAGAACAAAAACAGTCTTTAGATAATATCAGTTGACAGAGAAGGTGCCAACTACACTTCAAGGAAGGACAGTGTTCCATAATGTAGGGGTGGGGGTGGTGGTGCTTCTGCACAGCTGTCTCTGCATCAAAGCCAGAAAACTGGATTATAGTGAAAATAAGTAACAATTAACTTGTCCATTGTGCTTCATGCAATGACTTGCTCCTATGATGATTGGTTATTGTGTACATAGCATATACAACTAACTTGATCAATTGTATCTAGTAATTTTGTCACAGAGGCAGGATCTGAACCAGAGATTTCCAGCAGCATAATTTTATCATCCCATTTAGCCTATCAAAAATTTCCAACTAGAGAGTCATGAATCCACTTAAAGGGAGGTGTATCAGCAGCACAGCTGTTTTGTCTTTTAATTTTTTTGGTATTATACCCAAGTCCAGAGACTTCCAATACAATCTTAAACAGAGTTATACTCTTAAACCCAGCAGAAAGCCCAGACGAGGAGAATGAAACTGAACCATAGTTAAAATATGTATCACTGGCTCTTCTAAAAAGGCTCATGGTGCTAGTAACAGATTTTAAAAACATAAAAGCAATTATATGAAAATAACAATACTAAATCTGAAAGTCTAGCCATGCTAAACATAACTTCCTCAGCAATCAACAGGTCAATATAGACTTTATTGTTATTGAAATATTTTAAATGCCATTTCAGCAATAAAAGCAAGCTGTTAACAAAAGGCCCTTTCATATAAAATGAGAGAACGATTATCGTTCAATTAAATAATTAAAGAAAATCTCACATTGGCAGGTGGGGATAAAATTGGTTTTTAGGCTGAAAAGTTTGAGAACAACTGCAGCTGATCCTCTAGATCAGGGGTACTCTACCTGTGGTCCTCCAGTTGTTTATGGACTACAATTCCTATGAGCCCATGCAGCAAATGCTGGCGTGGGCTCATGGGAATTGTAGTCCATGAACAACTGGAGGATAACAGGTTGACTACCCCTGATCTAGATAATTTAAGAACAACCCTTTAATGATGTTGGTAAATTAGTGTAACATTGGCATATAGCAAAATGTTCCAGAAATTGCTCCCCAGTTATGCAAATGCTTTCCTCTATGGCAGAGATCCCCAACTCGTGGGGTTACATGAGAGTGCCCCAGGGGTTATGTGCCCTTTCCCAGAAGTTCATGTGGCTGCTAACATCTCTAGACATCACTGGAGCCCACTTCCCCTGTTGATCTCCAAGCCTAGTCTCTTTTTCCACAATGGAAACAGTAGATGATCGATCGATTGATTGGCTGGCTCCTGCATCTCATTTCCCTGCCCACTTCTCTGAAGGGGCAGGTCACCACTTCTGGGGTTCCTCAAAGCCTAAAAGATATTGCAGGGATTTCTCCGTTGTCAAAAGAGTGGAAAGGGTTGCTCTATAGTCTTGTCAAAGGCTGAATTTTTCAGCTTATGCCATAAAGTCTAAAGAGAAGTTCAGTATCTTAGGAGGCAGTTGTGCCTCTGGATCAGAGCTTCATCATAGTATTTAGCAAATATTAGTGATTTGAATGGTCACTTTGTACCTGTGATTAAGTAACAAAGGTGTTGTTTGTGCATATGTGTGTGTGTATAAGAAATTATCAGCTGCCATTTAGCTATCAGTACACATTATTCTAACAGCTTTTTAAAACTGTGAACTTACTGTTGAAATACAGAGCTCAGTGCAAGATATAAAATAAGAGGAGATACAGAATAGCAAAATCTCTTAAATACACTGTCATAGCAGAAGATGTCATAAAACATAAAAATTACTCATCCTTCACATAACAAAAATTGTCCAATAAGGTCAACAAAAATTTATCCAAGGCGTGAACCTCCGAGTACATGCTATTGGACTCAACTTTTGTTGTGCTACTTCAGACCAACACAGCTACCCACTTGAATCATCCTTCACACATCATCATCCTCTCCCACATTGTTCCACATTCTACTTGCTGATCATTTTGTTGATTGCAATGCCTTATTCACTCCCCTCCCCAAAAAATCCAGGCTTCTTCTGCTGCTAAGATAGTCCTCCTCCATGAATACTAATGACACAGTAAATCTGTTAACACTCTGTTGTTTTTATTGCAACAGGCTAACAAAGCTACTGCTCTGAAATCTGGTCTCTAGTTCCATTATTATCCATCCAAAAATCTTGTTTCTCCTTTCTTTTCTGTAATTAAAAAAGAAGTCTACAAGAAAGAGCTTCTCTATTTCTAAATCAACACAACTGCTATATAGATTCAGTGGAGGCTTATAGAGACATAGAGGTCATGATAGTCTATAAAGCAGCAAACCTAAAAGATCCTCCACACACCAACTGGGCAATAGCATATAGTGCATGCTTGTCTATGGAGCACTGAAGAAGAGCTGAATTTTCTGGAAACCCCTGTAGGATAGGAAGTACCTCTCTGTTTTTTTGGAGTGCACAGGACAGAGGGATGTGATGATTCTTCAAGATAGTGCTATTTCACATCTTTTGCCTCTTTTGACTGCAAATTCACCATCTCGCACTGGATTACAACAAACAGCATCCATGCATTTCTTCTGCATGAGTGCTTCTGTGTGTGTGTGTGGGGGGGGGAGGAAAGCAGGCAAATTCCATTCTGCCACTAGAACATTTAGCCTAGATCCAATCTTCTCTCGCTTTCAACTTCCCAACTGCACTCACAGACAAACATTTGCTTCCGCCACCACAACTACTCAGGAAATTCACCTCTTTTAAGTGCTGAATAAGTACTTAGAAATCAAGTCCCAATAAGGTAGATGTCCAGTTGTTAAGACACATTGCTTGTGTCACATATTAATAGATTGAGCCTCAGTCATTAGACTCCAAACCCACAATAATATATACACAGTCAAATGGTAGAAACATAATTTCCCCTGTTTGGGAATTTATAAAACTTACTAAAAATTTCAGAAATATTTTATTGGTTGATAAAATCCACTTACCAGAATGAAGAGGCAATTAGTGGCAAGCCACGTATGCTCAGGAATAGTAGAAAATACTGACAAAATCAAGCAACCAAATACAAGGAGAAAACTGAAAAACAAAAGATATTAAAAATAGTGAGAAGACATTAAAAAGTAGAACTTCAAATATGAACTACAAGCACTATGGGCCTAACACAGTTCTGCAAGGCCTGCAAAATGAAGCTCTTCTGCCAGGCATTTGGCTGAGGCCATTGATCTGACAACATCTACTGGGCCCCCAGAACCCCCCCCCCCAGATCTGACCAAACTGCAGGGTTATGGACAAAATGTTAACAGCAAGGGAGAAACTAAATATTAAATTGTCAGTGTTAATGATGCTATTGTTATTGTTGTTTATATTGATACAGTTACTAAATTCACATTGTATATGTCTTGTTGGTTTTCATGTCCCCTGTGAACTGCCCTGAGCCACAAAGAACGGTGGTGTAAAAGTGTAATAATAATAATAATGATGATGATGATGATGTTATTTGGATTCTTTGTATTCCCAAAGTAGCATGCGGTTAATGCCACCCTATGTATATAATAAAAGATCCCATTCACTTAAATATTTGGTATATAAATAAAGTTGGTTATATCATTTTTTTTAAAATCAAGGGGTACAATTTAGATCCATGCAAATCAATACAGTGGAAGGTCATTTCTTTTCAACATGAAGTACATGATATGTTCACTAATTGCATTAGGAAATCACATAATTTAATTGTTTTTATCTAACTATTCTTTCAATGAAAACTACTTGTCTGAGATAAGGAAATAAGAACTCTTTGGACTTTTCTGTGATAGATTTTAGATGAGAGGTAACAAATTATTTTTAAAACTCATTTTCTAGACACAGTAATTTTGACCTTATCCAAATGCAGTTCTTTGCTCTTGCAATTTTCAGAATTTTTTCTCTTGGAGCTGCTTTGAAAGGCTTATAAATTATTTTAAATGCTTGTTTTAAATGCTTTTTTAATTAACTATTTATATTCAGCAAGTAATTACTGTTGCAAAATAAACTGATACAAGAATAAAAGGCTCTTGACACAGCTCTCTAGCAGGCATTATAAAAGTGCAAGACATAGGAATTTATTGTTGTGCCAATGCTAAATACAGAGGAGGACTGATTGATAGGAGAGGTTACGACAGATTCATTGAATGTTGTGCCAAAATCTTGCATGCCGAGCTGTCTACAACATGCCACTTATACCGTGGGCAACCACACAATATGCCAGTGCTTTGTGAAGTGTAATATCTAGAGTTTCAGTTAAGTTTGAATAGAAGTTCTAAAATAAAAAAAAGCCAGACTTGGTTTTGCTTCAAGATGTGGAGGTACCAAGTCCTTCAAGAGAAGCCACTATGGTGTAGTGGTTAAAGTGGTAGGCTATGATCAGGTAGATCTAGATCACCCTTAGCTATGGAGCTCACTGGGTGACTATGGATCAATCACAGTGTCTTAAAGTTGTTACATTAAGATTGTCCCACTTTTGGCGGGACATTAGGGGGTACCTGGCAAATTGTACTTATGGTATTTGCTGGCGTATAAGACTACTTTCCCCCCCTGAAAAACATGCCTCCAAGTGGGGGGGGGTCGTCCTATACGCCAGGTGCACTTTAGTTGGGATAGACATAGCTGCCCACAGTGGCCCATAGTACTGTAATGTAATGTAACAAACTTTATATTTTGAGTGGAAATGTTGGGGGGTCGTCTTATACGCCCAGTCGTCTTATACACCGGCAAATACGGTATGTTGAAATTTAAAAATATATATTACAATACTATTTTTGCGTTCTATGCATTCTATGAAACTTTTTGTTGCTCCATATAGACCAAATTTTTAATCAAGAACCCCCCTGCTCAATGGTGTCCCGCTTTACCAAGTTAAAATCTGGTGACCTTATGTTACATGGATGAAATTTATGGGCTAATTATATATGATGTCCCAGCTTCTTGAAGGGAGAAGATAAAAATCTGATAGACTCATCATCACTCAATTATTACATTGAAGTTTTCCAGTTAAAAAACCTTGAAATACAAACTAAAACACATTAAAACAGACTTTCCAATGGAAAGGATCTGAACACATACTGAGGTTGAGTACTGTCTAGATCCAACCGATTCTCTGCCTTAAAAATGACTCAGATGGTCTTCACCCACCACGTCTTCACTTTAAGCTACTTCATTTCAACTGCTTTAATATACACATTCAGTAAAACATGCATTCAAATTGGATGTGATGTGAAAGATTTGTGATCATACCTGTGATACCTGTATGTCTGCTGACAAAAGGACAAATAGTAGCTGGGAAGGGGATAATTAAATTCTGGAGTGTTCTCAGTATTCTTCTGATTAGTTTCCATATGGTTCCCAAGCAATGTGATAATTACTAGTTTAGTGAGTTTCATTGATTAGTGGAAATGCTGGTTCACTACTGGCTGTTCACAGGCTCACTTGCTTATCACATGAAATCTACAAAGTTTTGGTTTAAAAATGTTCTGCACTGTGGCATGTCCCTTTAAAAGGAGTCTGTTGAAAGACAATACTCAGCTGACATGGTGGAAAATAATACAGTTTTGATAATGCGAGCCATGTGGATTAAATTTTCCATCATTTATAGCTTCTATGCGGCTTGTTTATGTAAGTAAAATGAGATATGACAAAGGTTACTACAATTTGTTTAAAATGCCTGACAAAAAACTGTGTAGAGCAGAAGCATTCCTCCATTGAAGGAGGATTGTAAATTTATACTGTAAACATTCATATGAAATGACTTGCTCTTTAGCCTTTTCTATGAATTTAGCAGCATGACCTTTGGGGTCAAGACCTGATGAAAGCAAGGGACGTCCACATAAGGAAGTTTAATAAGAATGGTCTCTTTAAACAGCTGAAGAATAGTTCCAGTGAAGAGTTTTCAAGATTGTAGTAGTTGTCTTTTACAATTTATTTTCCTTATTAACTGACCTTTATAGTGGGGGAAAATAAACATTACAGAACATTTGACTGTTTTTTAAATCACAATATTTTTGTTACTGTTTTAATTCAATGCTGATGCTTTTATTTTGTAACCACTATACTTTTGTGTATTTTATTTTTTCTGTTTTATCAATTTTGGCCTGGTTTCAAAGTGCTGCAGGACTAGTTCTATGTAACTAAAAGAAATCTGGAGTTCTAATGCTTAAATGACAGCCTTTTCCTCACCTTTTTTGAAACTGTGTATATTTCAAAAGCAATTTTTAATATGCACAAGGGTCTACTGTTCAAAGAAATATATTTTTAAAATTCCTTGTGGTATGCCTGCCTGAACTCTTGAATACACAAAAGTTATTCTTTAGATCTCAGCCATAATTATTAGGAATGGAACCCCAAATATAAAATAGTATAACTCATATGAGAGGGAAAACCAATATTAGTGGGGTTTTTAAATTAAGTTATAATCTATTGTATAAAGCCTGGTACCAGTAAAGAGAAAGAAGGAAAACTGAACAACTGGTAATGTTGGGAACAGGAGGGAAATTGCCCCACTATAGGAGCATAGTCTTTCAGGAATAAAAGATTTAAATTAATCTTTGTGAATAAAAGGCTTAAAATACCACACTGTCACATGTAACCAAAAAAAAAAGTCTTTTCATATCCTGGAAAAATATTCTACTAGTTGTAGATTTCATGATCCAATCCACAACATAGAAAAATAAAATAAAACACCAATAAATATTGGGCCAGCCGATACTGCAAATGGACAAATCTCTTTATAGGTAGTTTTTGAACAAACATAATTTTGCAAACATAAATGCTGGTACTGACTTTCCAAAATAAGAACTTTTGAGACTCTATATTATTTGGAGGCACTTAAAATCTGACATACTGGAAACATATGAAAAACACATGAGATATGCCATAAAAACATAGGATCCAAACTACCCACATTCGATAATTAGTTCCCCTAACTATCCCTTTTTCCAGTCTTAGTTGTGTGAAATCTATACATATATTCACAGAAAAGGGATAGGTATATTGTCCTTTGTTAATTTGGGGGAAAGCACAGAACCACAGTGTTACACTCTTAATACAACCAAGGTATATTTGACAACTGTGCCAGTGCATTTGCTACTGGCAGAGAAAAATCCAAGTTAACATAGAGTTCAGCTCATTTAGGTCCATTGCTCACTAGGCTTTAAAGTACAGTCCACTGTATTGGGATGGAGGCTTTGAGTCAGAATTACCCACCATTGTTTCCTTTCCCAGATTCTCTGGAAAATCCCTTCCCCCAATTCTGTCCTCCTTATCTATTAATCTTGTCTCACCCCATCCTCCCTTCACCTCTTCTATATCAATCCTCCCCTTACCTCAAACCATTTCAGATAATGTCTCCCTGTCTCCCCTGTCCCTTCTCAATCTGCCCCACTATCTCTCTCCCTTCTCCCCTCTGTTTCTCACACCCATACAATCCCTCTTCTGGTTTCTCCCTCCACTTCTGCCCCAGACAATCCCCCTTCCGTCTCTATCTCCCCTTTCCCTCAGCCAATCCCCTCCATCTTTCTTTTTCCTTCAGATGATCCCTCTTTTTCCTTTTCTCTCGCTTCAGACTTCTTGCCCTTCTTTCCTCCTCCCACTGACAACTCCCCTTCTTTCTCTTTCTCCCTCTGACAATCTCACCCTTCTTCTTCTTCTATTCCGACTTTTTGAGAGGAGGTTGCTGTGGCAGGGTCCTCTAGGAGCTATGGCAGCAGCAGGGCCCTCAAGTGCTACCATGGCTGCAGCCTGCTTGTCAGGTGAGGCAACAGGCTGAACTTGGTTCTCCCTCAGTTAAGGTCCACTTAACTGTGCACATTGTTTTAATTAACTTGCAATACCAACAGATGAAATCTCCAGCCTCTCATTTCTCAAGGCAATACTTCACCCTTCTTCAGAACAATAACACCTACATCACCAAATATAATAGCACTCTTAAATACTATTTCCTGTCAGCAGACCATCCTGGGGTGGGGTAGTGGGCGGTGTCTTCATATTGACTCCCAGCTGATAGGCATCCAATTCTGGGCTACAAATTTTCTCTCTGGTATAAATGATTTGAAGTGGATCATAACAAAGACCACTATCATCACACTTTACAGCCTAAGATTAGCCTTTACAGCTGTTTATTTTCAAATCATGCAATCAGCCATGTTAACATGGTGAGACTTTTACAAACAGGTCATGCAGCATACTAGTATTTGTGGTGTTTCAGATGTTGGGATCTTTCTTATTATTTGTTCTGTTATCGTCTATATTTGGAAGCCACAGATGCCTTCATTTTAGCAAATCTATCTTCACACACACTTATGGAGAAAAAAAATCCTTCTTGCATATACAGACCCATATGTTATCCTTATGTTAGCTTTATATGCTTTGACCACCAAGAAAATTCACACAGAAGACTTGTCTAATATTCATACTTTATAGCAATAGAATTTGTTTGTAGAGTGTGGAGTATTTTAAATAATTGCATACATTTGTTAGGTTCCCAACCATCAAACAGACTTCTCTCTATCTTGCTGATTGTTTTTGTCATTTTTTGTAATTAGATTAGATTAATCTTGTAATGGCCTTTGATCATGTGCAATAAAATCTACCTACCTACCAGCCTTTCCTTGGAAAGAAGTGCTTGCTTGATCATTTCTGCACCTTTTCCAATTTTATAATAACTGTTTTGAGACAGAGGTGTATCTTTGTACAGTTCTGGTCACAGGCAGCCTTCTCATGGTCACTGTATTTCATTTTGATTTCATGAACTATTATGAAAACAAAGGAAATTTTCATGTGATGTCATAAATTGGCTTTCCCTCAAACCTGCCTAATTTCTAATCAGAGAGTCAAAGATTTTTTTAAATCCCTAATGTGAAAATGGTCAAAGAAAAATAAAGAGAACTTGATATCAAGAAAAATAGATTAGAAACAAAGAAGTCAATATTAATACGAATTCTCTTCACTTCAGCCATTGTTTCTTTATCACTGAGCTCTAATCTTGAAAGGATTCAGATGACACAGAGCATACTGCGTTAAATTACAAAGTGCTAGCAGATGGTACTCTTTCAGCCACATGTGCCATAGGTATGAGAATTGCTTTCAAAGTTGTTAGGAAATATGAAGTCAAATATATCTTCTCTTTCCTTACATTTGTCTTAACTGTATTATATCACTAGAACCACAACCCTATGGTTACACACACACACACACACACACACACACACACACACACACATATATATATATATATATATATATATGGTCTAAATTAAATAGACTCCGGGGAATGGTAGAGGGCAGGAAGGCCTGGAGGATCATTGTCCATGGGGTCATGATGGGTTGGACACGACTTCGCACCTAACAACAATTCCTGTATACATATATCTTAATTTATAGAAGCCATACCCTCATCATGTAATCCAATGCTCTTTGAGAATATATGTGAATCAACTATATGGGTAGAGTCAATCAAACATGCCTGTTTCAATCAAATAGCATCTTCCTGTCAGGATGCTAATTCCATCTGAAAGATCTTTGGAATTGGCCCAATCTTACGTGGCTGATTCTTTTTTAAGATTCACACATACTCCCCAGAAGCATGGGATTGTGCTGAGTGAAGCATGGGATTGTGCTGAGCATCGGATTGTGAGTGAGTGGTCCTATATATTTGTGCGTACATGAAGGATATCTAAATTAAACAGGATTTATTCTCATGCAAATATAATAAAGAATAAAGCCTTTTATTGAATCTAAGAAAGCTCAGGACAGTAAGACTATTGTCATTTACCTGTACTTTATTTTACAGATTCATTTATTACAGTACTTATTTCATGCCTTTCCAGGCTTGAGGTGGCTCACAAAATTAAAAGCATCCTTAAATCAGACAACATACCACAGTTAACATTACAGCAGATCATTCTAGCAAGTAAGAAGATGAGAAAATGAACAGGCCTTATGGTTATTTTCCAAATGTTCAAAGAAAGGAAGAAAGCTGCCTTTCCTCCAGCAGCTGTAAGAAATCTGCTGTAAAAACTCTGTTTCCCCCTCCAGCTGTTGCGGTTTCTTCACATAAGAGACTTCTAAGCATGGCCCTCTTAGCAGAATTTTCAGAACTTTTTTTACATTTGCAATTGATACAAACTCAGAATATAACTTCTGAAAGTTTTAGCATGTCCTTTTTATTCACAGTAACACCACATTTAATGTAGCAATAAATAAACTATTTTCCGTGATGTTTACCTCACTGACGCTGTTGCATGGGGCTGCAGTCTGGTGTTTTCATCACGGCAGGTTGACCCATTGCTTCCTGGCTCCGCTTCAGGGGGCCTTTTGCCCGGTGCGCCTCATCCACCCTGGAATTGTGCCCCCACATGACCCATTATGCACGGCAGCAAGCATGCCGGGCTGCTGCTGGTCCCTTATGACAGGGTGGAATTCCCCATCACACCCCATGCATAATGGGTCCATGGGAGGCAGGGTGGCTAGCTTCCACCAAGCTGCAGGGTGGTGTTGGACACCACAATACTGCATTCTTAAAAATGAAAAAAATGCCACTGGCATCTCTGTAGCACTATGCAGGGTCACAAATACCTAGGGCATTTTTTGTTCCTTCTGGGTCACCATTGTAAGGGGATGAGCCAGAACAGGATAGCCCGACTCTTTCCCTGCTGCACAGGCTTGTCCTGAATGAGGCCCTGTTGCTGTCCGGGGCAAAAAAGAGAACACGGATATAACCATGTTCCCTTGCTGCGGGGCAACAGAGGGCCTGAGCTGGGTCACACTTGGGATGGCCTTGACTCACAGGCAGCAGGGCTGGTCCCCGGGGTATCGCATGGGGCAGCGGGAAGCTTTAGGCAGTGTGGGTGGCCGCCCCTCGAGAAGCCTTTGGGACCCTCGACCAGGCATGCTCAGTGGAGCATGCGGGGCTCGTCGGCGCGGGCTTCAGGGTCGGGAAAGAGGTACGGCTGGCGCATCAGAGACACGGTGGCCCTGGCTCTATCCATGCCTCAAAGCCTGTTGGGTGTAGCCTCCCCCCCCCCTGAGGAGGCGGCTTCAGGGCCAGGACAGAGGCAGGGCCCTCCGATTGTCAGTCCAGGGGAAGGAGCCAATCGGCACCTTTCATCATCCAGGACAGGGCCCGCCCTTGGGGCTCTTACTGTTTTATGTTATCCACTCCACAGGAGCAGTTAAAGATGAAAACATGGTTTAGTTTGCCAGGTTACGCACAGTCCCTAAGTTAAGCACTGCCTTAACAGCCAATTTTGTGTAGTGGTCAGGAGCACCAACTTCTGATCTGGTGACCCAGGAGCTTCTCCACATGCAGCCAGCCGGGTGATATTGGGCTTGCCGCAGCACTGATAAAGCTGTTCTGACTGAGCAGTAATATCAGGGCTCTCTCAGCCTCACCTACCTCACAGGGTGTCTGTTGTGGGGAGAGGAAAGGGAAGGCGAAGATAAGCAGCTTTGAGACTCCTTCTGGTAGAGAAAAGCAGCATAAAAAAAACCCTCTTGTTGGCACTTGTAGAGTGCATTTCATGTAGTAATAAGCAATGATTTATTTAGCTATTTATATCCCACTTTTCTTCTCAATGGCAACCCAAAGCATCTTACAACATATTCCTTTTCTCCATTTTATAACAGAGAATGACTAGCAATGTCACCCAATGATCTTCCATGGGAAAAATTGAGACAATGAACCTCGTGTTGTGCTAACACCGTAATGTCACTTCCAGTACAAACTGCCTGCCTGCCTGCCTGCCTGCCTGCCTGCCTGCCTGCCTGCCTCTCTCTCTCTCTCTCTCTCTCTCTCTCTCTCTCTCTCTCTCTCTCTCTCTATCTATCTATCTATCTATCTATCTATCTATCTATCTATCTATCTATCTATCTATCTATCTATCTATCTATCTATCTATCTATGCAATTGGAACATGTGGTTTTCCATGGTTTGTGAAAACAGTGGACATATGCAGAAATTGGGATGGTTGAGAGGTAAGATATCCATACAATGAATGGATGTCATGGAGCATGCCATTATTAAAACACATTTAACAAATCTTTTTGACACCTACCTAACTGCTTACACTTTAAAGTCATTAAGCAATTATTGCAGTTCATCCAGGCAATACTTTCACTTACAAGTTCCTTTTCTAAAGCAATTTTTTATTTTAAAAAATCGTATTCTTTCGTACCACAAAGCCTATCTATTTATTCAGGAAATGAAGATAAATTAGAGGAAATGGAATGAGTGCCTGACAAGAACATTACCAAATACTCTCACTTCTGCTTGTGCTAAGAGCTAAAACATAATGTTTAGGAAATTAGACAACAAGAAGCATTTGCTACAATAGCTATAATGCATCATTTTACATTATGTAAAAATGGCTGTATCCATGTAACCATTTTGCAAAGAGGTGTTTTACTATTCTCTTCAAGTTTAACAAATAGCAAGCAATTTACCTAATCTCTAGTTTCAAAATGATTAGAGTGAAGAATATTGTCCTGTACAGAGTCTTTAAATGTAATAAAATAATAAAAAACAATCTCCTTATTCTTGTTGTATGAAGGTATTCTGTATTTTAATTTAAGGAAATTTTCTCCCTAAGTGCTTCACAGTTCCCCCCTAATATAATGCAATTGTTTCTGCCAATCTATCATTTTTCCCCCTTCTGGATGGAAGAAAGTGAAAAGTGATGCATCAGAACAGATCTGGCCATGAATTCGGCAAGACTTCCATGGCATACAAGCCAGCTGAACCATGCTATCAATGGAGGAATGATGGAATTCAAGTGAATACTCAAATACTAACCAAGGCCAACCCTGCTTAACTTCCAAAATCTGATGAGATTAGATTGCCAGCTCTGGGCTGGATGACTCAGTCTTGTGCCCTTGGTCTTGTGAATTATACCATGAAAGAACTTGTACCTTCCCTTTACTTTGCTTGCCTTTCTGTTGGAAATTATCCTTACTTCCTGAATTAGTATTTTCAATACAAATTTTCTTCTAATGCTGCTGTGCTACACCTGGACTCTCAAATTATTCATCTGTGCCAGTACTGGTTTGCTTTATTAACAGAGTTACAGCACATAACTAGAGAATCTTAAAATAACCTTTAAAGACTTAAATAAAGCCATACAAATTTAAAATCATGATATTTGTATAGATGTACAATCTTAACAGGACCTGAAGGGGACTGTATTATTCTATAATAATTGCCATCAATTCAATCTATTTTCCTGATACACTAGGGAAGTCATTCAGGCAATGTCTGCAGGAAAACTAGTTTCAGCTAACATTTCAGGCTTCCCAATGAAATTGCTATCTATGAATACATCAGCAATGATATTTCTGTTTCAGTAATGGGTTACCATATTAAATCTTAAATTGATTAGTAAACATGGTCTTGATAAATGAGCATGCTAATTTCAATTATCATGAATCAACTGTAGTTGCTGTATGTCTTAAATCTAAAAAGAAGATTCTACTTTCACAATCAAAATTAATTCACACAGTCATTTGGATGCAGTGAAAGATTAGATGGAAAGAAGTGGTGGGTGGATCACCAAAGAAAATTAGCCAGCCATCAGGAACACATTACTGAAGGTTACAGGATCCTTAAAGAATCCTGGGATGTGAATATGCATATTGACCAAAACATCAAAGCACAGAAATACTCACCTAAGGCAGTACTGTCTTGCTGTCCAAATGCAAAGTATGTTCTGGTAGCCTTTATCTGTAGGACCGTTTATGCACTGGAAGTTTCATGCCAGGCTGCAGGCTGGAGTTTTAGTCGTGGCAGGTTGCCCCACCTCTTCCTGCACCCACACGGGAGAGCATTTGGCCCAGTGCACCTTATCCGCTCCCGATTTCTGCCCCTGCATGGGAGCTGGGGCAGCGAAGTTCCCAGTGCGTAAATGGTTTAGGCGAAGGCTGAAAAGGAGGAGGATGACAACATGGCAGGAATAATGCCAAAGAAGAGGAACTCAGAGCATCCCTGAAGATAGCCCTACTAGTTTTGGATATGGTGTTGGACACTGGATATGCTTCTGCCCCTAGCATCCACAGCAGATAGTCTAGTAACTACTTTACACTTACAGTACATTCTTATTGAAATACTTCAGTGGCCTTAAAAGAGTGTGCCCTTTTTTAGGATTACAATGCAAGTTAGCTTCAATTTACCCCATAAGTAGGCCTTCTATTCATCAGACCCAAGCCCCAATTTTCTTATTGAGAAACCGAAGGAAAAAAGCCTTTACATGGTGATGCTCTTGAAATTTACTCTAGATTCTCACAGACACTAAGGGAGGCAGCCTAGACCGATTATGCATGGGGCGGAAAGGCCAAGTTTCTAGATGTTTAGATGCCTCCATTGCTCCTGCTATAGGGGTCCCAGAGCGGTGGCAGTGGTGGCCAGAGTGGCAGCGGCATGGCACTGGCCTCTTTTGCGCCACCTCAGAGCTTACTGAAGCGGCGCAGAGGAGGCCAGCGCCATGCTGCCACCATATCACTCACAATCTACATTGGTGAAGCAGCCTCACCTAACATTCTGCCCTACTCACAAGCTGAAGCCAGTAAAACTATGAAACACAATGTCTGACATCTACCCATCTCCAGAGCCACCATAAAAGCATTCTGAAGGCTAAAGGGGAGATGAGTTAGAGCTGATGTTATCTAGAGAATGAGGGCATAGTCATTCACAGTCCAATGTTGTTCAAGGCTTCTAGGTGAACAATGGGTCTCTCTTTCTATCCCTTCTACCAGGTCTTCCTTCTGGCTGATACGGCAGGCCCTATCAACTCCTGCCTCTGATCTCAGCCTTGGATTTAAAAAGAAGAAGAAGGTTGGTTCTTATATGCCGCTTTTCTTTACCCAAAGGAGGCTCAAAGCAGCTTACAATTGCCTTCCCTTTCCTCTCCCCACAACAGACACCCTGTGGGGTGGGTGAGGCTGAGAGAGCCCTGATATTACTGCTTGGTCAGAACAGTTTTATCAGTGCCGTGGCGAGCCCAAGGTCACCCAGCTGGCTGCATGTGGGGTAGTGCAGGATCGAACCAGGCACGCCAGATTAGAAGTCCACACTCCTTAATCACTACACCAAACTGGCTCTGAATAGTAGAATCATGGGGTTGGAAGGGATCTTCAGGGTCATCTAATCCAACCCCCTGCAGAATGCAGGAAATTCACAAGAAGTTCCTTGCCTGGAAAATGTGCGAGATGGGTGGAATGAGCAGACAATCAGCAACACATCCATACACACAACTGTACTGCATTCAAAATGTCGCAAAATACTAACAAGACCTCCTCTCTCTCTTTCTCTCTCTGGCCACAGCTTTGGATTTTAAAGAACTTTCTCACATGATTATGCTATATTTCACTGCCCTGATGCCTTGTTAGCATATTTTTAAACTGCAGATACTAATAAAATTTAATGTTCTAAAGACAACTAAAAGATAGAATTACAAACTCTGATTAAAAACACAAACACACACCTGTGTACATCACTGACAGTATAGCGAATATCAAGGCAGTCAGGAGGTTTGAAGGAATCTGGTATAAAGTTTCTGAAATATCACTATTTTGCAGGAATATGTTTTGGGATGAATACTGGGAAAATGAATATATTACAAACTGAAGCATTTATATTTATATTTTGACACCATGTTTGACAATTACAGTGGAGATTAATGTTAGGGTTTAGAATTAGTGCAGGGATTTTTTGCCATAGTCCTATTTAAACTTCTAGGAAAACAATAGATAAGCAGGCTTAAATTCTATAAAAGGAAAGAAATGCAACTATCAAAGCAAGCTGGCCAGGCTGTAACAATGAAAGACTTTAGATGATCATTCAGACTGTCAAGGCATAAAACAATGAGACAAACTGATTTCATAGCCATGAACTTAAACAATACACAAGGCTCTTGGGGCAGAATTACATGTGGATAGAATAGAAGCCTCATCTTGTTCCTTTATCCCTAGCTTAGTGACTATCCCAGGCTGGAAACCTCTTCCCGTGAGTTCACTCATTCATACATGCAAGCCCTTCTGCAGGATTGTTTCAAAGGTTTTTATCACCCCAAGGGTGGCACATTTCCCTCTCCTTTGAAATTAGTTCATAAATAATACAACATGGATTCATAATTTCTTTTCCTTGAACATATTTTTTTGCTTTAACATTAAATATACTGTCTTAGATAGAATCATAGAATCATAGAGTTGGAAGGGTCCATACAAGACATCTAGTCCAACCCCTTGCTCAACGCAGGACCAGCCAAAAGCTTCCATGATAAGTATCTGTCCAGCTGCTGCTTAAAGACTGCCAGTGAGGGGGATCTGACTACCTTCTTGGGCAGCAGATTCCACTGCTGGACTACTCTGACTGTGAATCCCTCCTCCCCCGATATCTAGCTGGTACTGATCTACTGTGTGCCAACAGGAACCAATTGCTGCTCTCATCTAAGTGACAACCTTTCAGATACTTAAAGATAGCAATCATGCCCCCTCTCAACTCCTTCTTCCAAAGTCTGAACATTCCCAAGTCCCTCAATCTGTCCTCATAGGCTTTGGTCCCCACACCCCGGATCATCCTCGTCACTCTCCTCTGAACCCTTGCAATTTTATCCACGTCCTTTTTGAAGTGAGGCCTCCAGAACTGCACACAGTACTCCAAGTGCAGTTTGACCTATGCAGTATATAATGGGTTTATGATGTCTTGTGATTTTGATGTGATGTTTGCCTTCTGTGGTTCCAAGGATTTCTGCACACAAAGTAAGACTTTCTTGCCTTCCTGTTCCTATGGCAGCCCCAAATAACCCTACATTCATGATTCTGAGTTACGATAGTATCATCTCGAAGGCCTAACACTAGAAGAGTATATATACCTCTTGAGAATTACTGTTATTTATTAAAGGGTTCTTTTCGGGGGGGGGGATTGAAGTTATTTTTAAAATGGGCTTTGAAAGGGGTGGCAGGCAGGAGGGCATGAGAGGGTGGCCGCGGCTCCCTTGGATCTGCAAAATGGGCTAAAGGGAGTGGTAAGCCCCCCCCCGCCAGTGGTGACAGGACTTTGTGGCCTGCAGGAAGGCTGCAAACTCCCCCCTCCCCGGCTACCTCCCAGCAGGAGCGTACTTGCAGGGCACAAAGCCCTGTCACTTCCTCTCTCCTCCTAGGTGACAATGGAGTCTGCAGCCATAAGGCTTCTAGCAGGCAAGAAGAGAGGGTGGAAGCTGGAGGGGGTATACTTGGATGGACAGGGCCCTGGACAGTTTCCTCCCCAGGAGGCTGTTTCCCAGATATATAAGGGAGAGAAATAGTGTTAAGGATGGATGTTAATCTTTACGATTGAGAATGTGTATGAGCATGACAGAGTTGCCTCACTTCCTAAAGTCATCTATTTTCCATAGATTTTGTGTTCCCTGCTACTGACTGGCTTGCAGTTATACTCAGCTATTTGCAGTTCTTGCTTTCTGCTTGTAAACATACAGCTTGGGGCATCCATTCAGGCAGCAGACTCTTTGCCTTTTAAGAGTTGGCAGCCTTGTGACATTTCCAGGCCTCATCTCATGAGGCTTTGAGATACCACAGAGAGGAAAGGATGTGTTATCCAATGGACAGAGAGGGGATCTGATGAGACCCAAGAGGCATGTGCATGTCTGAAGTGCCACCATCATTTTATCTCAGTCTCACCAGCAGCTTGCCCAGTATAAATGGGGGGATGGTGGTAGAGGGAATAGGCAGACACAGCAGCTGTCACTGTCCCTACCACTTTACAGTCATCAAAGTGAAAACAATGTGGTAGAACCAGCCATCATTCATGGAGACTTCTTTCAGCAAAAGGAGCCTTCTTCCAACTTAAGTGGCTCTTACTCCAACTGAAGGCTCACTTCATTGGGAAGAAGGCCCCCTAGGTTGGAGAAAGGCTTCAAACCTGAGCTAAAATAAAAGGTGGGACACAAATATTTGAATAACTAAATCAGTGGAGTGGTAGGAGAGGTAGGATCCTACCCCAGTAAATATTCCATATTTACCTAGTTGATTTTTTTAATATATTTTAAAAATTGTTAAGGATTTATGGAGTGGCATGCCTGTATATGGTCATGTCAACCCATCCCCCTTCCCAAACTGACCAATGATAGACCTGGAGGTGGTGAGAAGGGAAGAGCCCCCAGGTGGGCATGTACCCAACTGTGCTTCCCAACCATATTCTGCATGGTTGTGCCACTACTGGGGTTTCTCAAAGCCTGAAGAATGTTTCAGGAGTTTCTCATTGGTAAAAAAAGGCTGACAGAGAAGAAACAAACTATTAGCACTTTTAAGTCTATTAGCACTTTTAAGAACAATAATGTTTAATTCTGAGTGTAAGCATTCACACATCTTCAGAGACATTGACTAGATTTCCTCAAGCCTTATATGGGGGAGGGAGGTTAGTTGCCAGGGATGGCTAGTTAGAGTCAAGATACGCAAGTAACTGAGCAATGAATATAGTATATAGTAAGACTGGATTAAAGAAGTTGGTAAGACCTATGAATACCAGCATATTAGCATACAGATAATAAAAGAGTTATGAGAACTAAGTTTGAGTTCACTGACACCCTTAAGACCAAAAAAGTTTAATTCTGGATATAAGCAATAACCGAGTGACTTAGCATGTGTGGTGAGATAAGATCCTGATATTTCTGTTAAGCCCTGGGGATTCCAGTGTCCTGAGTGCTGAAAGGAAGACAGTGTTGCATGTAAGCCATAGACACCCTTTAAAAATATTATACACATTGAAAAAATAACTGGACATAACTATAACATGTATAAGAATATCACCCCTGCCCCCTTTTATGGCATATCTGGAAGAAAACCTAGTAATTAATGTATTTTTTAAACATTTCCTTGCAAAAGCATTTTTATAATGTGATACTCAGCTCACGTTACAGTTTATATGAACTATTAATTATTGTAGCCTTACTCATTAATTTATAGTATTCAGCCTCTCAATAATAACTTGTTTGTATAGGCAGTTTCTTTTTCCTCATCCTCTGTATTAATTGTCCTATTAGAATAGGCTCTGCTATACTTTGTTCAAGCACTATTCAAGTTAAAGATCTTCTTATACCACAGGTGAGCTTTCTATCCCCAGAGTGACTCTGAACACTATTTTCTTTCTTTTACTGAGTGATTCCTAAAACAACTTTTCTTTTGAAAACTATTAATCAGGGTAACAGTATTTAAGGATTAGAAATAATAGACCAATGATGTTGCCTTACTCATAATAGAAAAGAATGGTAGAAAAGCTAGATTTCATATACATTTTCCTTCTGAGGCTGTTTAATTGTGTTATCTAATGCATGCAAAGAGCCTCTTGTGGCGCAGAGTGGTAAGGCAGCCGTCTGACAGCTTTGCCCATGAGGCTGGGAGTTCAATCCCAGCAGCCGGCTCAAGGTTGACTCAGCCTTCCATCTTTCCGAGGTCTGCCAAGAAAACGCTAGAGGGCGTCACCCCAAGGGTCAGACATGACTCGGTGCTTGCACAGGGGATACCTTTACCTTTACCTTTAATGCATGCAAATCAGCTACTGTTTTTTAAGTATTTATATTATGCATTTACATGTATGTCCAAATTTCCGCCTACCGCTGAATCCTGATATATAATACCAATCTACTGAAACCAAACATTAATTATAAAAATACAAACACATTCAAATTCATTCAGTTTTTTACCGTTAGCCATATAAAATGTGATCACAAAAGAAAAAAAGCACAGAGGTGAAAACCCTTGTTTTAAAAATGAAAAGCTCATGTTTTTTGAAAAGTTCATGTTTTTAAAATGGCTGCACAAAGTCAGAGCAGAAAACTAACTGCATACATTTTTAAAACATGAGCATTTCAAAAGCAAAAAATGTGAACTCAATCAGCATGAATTGCAGAACTCCAAAAATAGTGCCCAAACCTTAAGACCTCCAAAGTGAACTTATGACTGTACTGAAAGTCAGGGCAGAAAAATGATGTTCAGATTGCCTTCATGTCAATTCTATGAGGGGAAAAAATAGTGTCCAACCCATGACCAAACTTGGGGCCTTATTTTCTTCAGCCTAATGCCCTCCAAAGTGAGTTATTGACTGTACTGAAAGTCAGAGCCAAAATGTCCTTCAGAATGCCTTCATGTCAATTCTGCGAGGAAAAAAAATAGTGCCCAACCCAGAGACTTTCTGTTCTTCAATCTAATGCTTTCCAAAGAGAGCTATTTACTGAAAGCCAAGGCAGAAAAACACTGTTTAAAGCTTTCCTTGATTTATTTTTAAACCAGGGATCTGAGTCTTGCAAATGATTCCCTTTCTTTAAAAATGAAATTGACATGATGGGAAAACTAACCAATGAAGGAGGGAGAACCTTCTTTCTCAACAGAGGGTACATGTCTGTTTAAACTTTAAACAGCATACACACAAACTCCATAAAAAACTTTCCCTGTTTTTGTCTAGTAAGGTTGCAGTGCATCACTAGACTGATTCCCTTTCTTTAAAAAAAATGAAATTGACAAGAGGGGAAAAGTAAGCAATGAAGAGGAGGGAGAACTTTCTGCTAAGATGGCTACCAGATAGAAAACACAGCTTGAATCTCTTCTTATAATTTCAAAAATCACGCCCAGTGTAAAAATGACGAATAAGGAGAGACCATCCATAATGTGGGCGATGGAGGAGTGGCCTCCTGGGGTGGTCAAAAGCGTGGGGGAGAATATCCAATTGAATCATTATACTTGTGAATTATTTTTGCCTTGGGAGCAAAGAAAGGGGGAAAACCACAGCAGTAGTATTTTTTAACAAAATGGAGATACAGCGAACAGAAAACTAAGTGTTGAAAGGAGCAAAATCCATACAGAAGGAAAAAGAAAGTTAACTTGCAGGAGAAAAAAATACATCCGGTGGGAATGCATGTTAAAAGTGAAAGAAAACACCAGCGCATAAAAGGCCAATGACAACACCCTAGGAACTCTCTGTCACTTTTACCAAATCCACATATGTTTTGCAAGACTTAATTGTGACAACAGATTATAACCAGGTGAATGTCCCGGGCCCTGGGGACATTCACCTGGCCTCATCCTTGGCCAGGGTCTTTTCAGTCCTGGCCTCAACCTGGTGGAATGAGCTCCTGGAAGAGCTGAGGAGTTGTCAGCTTTCTGCAGGGCCTGCAAGATGGAGCTCTTCCTCCAGGTGTATGGTTGAGGCCAGGGTGGGAGTCCTGATTTCCACCTGAGGATCCCCCAACCCAAGCATCAGCCAGATATGGCACCTCACTCCCATTGGAAGAAGACTTGGCCTCCGTCTGGATGAGGAAAGAAGGAATTCGGGGTAATTAGAAGGAGTTGGTTCTTATATGCCGCTTTTCTCTACCCGAAGGAGGCTCAAAGTGGCTTACAGTCACCTTCCCTTTCCTCTCCCCACAACAGACACCCTGTGAGGTGGGTGAGGCTGAGAGAGCCCTGATATCATTGCTCAATCAGAACAGTTTTATCAGTGCCGTAGCAAGCCCAAGGTCACCCAGCTGGCTGCATGTGGGGTAGTGCAGAATCGAACCCGGCATGCCAGATTAGAAGTCCACACTCCTAAACACTACACCAAACTGGCTAACATTCAATCGCCTGCCACTTTTGCTGTAAGGGACGATTTTGGGGGTTTTAAAGTTTTTATTGCTGTGAACCGCTGCGAAACCATTGGATGAGCGGCAGTATACAAATCAAAAAAATAAATAAATAAACCTTCAATGCTAAATTAAAATGAACCCTGAATTGTGAAAACAAAGCTTTTTCTGACATATGTGGGAATCACTAGATTTAGAGCTGCGCAAAACTGTAGAGTGGTAGCCCCTGGAAGTACATATTTAGAGGGTGGGCTCCAAATCAGATACCCGTACAGTAGAAAGACTAGTTGGAGCAGCACCTAACAGGTTTTTCTTTGCCTCCCAGCAAGCCTATTTTATACATGAGTGCATTCCTTACAATAATTTGACCTCTGAGGAAGGTCCCTCGGGGTCAAAATGCATTTGGTCCATTCTATGTTGGTCTATTCCATGTGTAGTTAGAAATGTGATGTTTTTAAATTATGATGACTATGTTTTTAATATGTCAAACTAGTGCACTTTATGTAATAAATATTGAAAAATTAAAAAATTATTCTTGTAGTTCAACTTTTGAGTTCCTAACTTGTGAAAAGAGCCTCTTGTGGCGCAGAGTGGTAAGGCAGCAGACATGCAGTCTGAAAGCTCTGCCCATGAGGCTGGGAGTTCAATCCCAGCAGCCGGCTCAAGGTTGACTCAGCCTTCCATCCTTCCGGGGTCGGTAAAATGAGTACCCAGCTTGCTGGGGGGTAAACGGTAATGACTGGGGAAGGCACTGGCAAACCACCCCGTATTGAGTCTGCCAAGAAAACCTAGAGGACATGACCCGGTGCTTGCACAGGGGATACCTTTACCTTTAACTTGTGAAAACATATGCCACAATAAATTTATCAAGTCTTTAAGGTACCACAAGATGTTATTAACATTCATAAAAACTATCTGAAAGCATTGCTGGATGTTTTAAATATGTTTTACAAGCATTTTATTAAGGTCAAGGAGAATCTAGGTGACCACCTCTTCCACTGTGCTCCCCACTGTCAGGTTATCCAACTCTGAATAGCAAACTTGTTTTGATTCAAAGTTTCTTTATTAGAAGTGAAAGTTACCCTACAACATCATAGTCAGGTCTGACTCAATAGACATGGGGTACAGATTATAGAGGTTTGCACTCCTGGGAACTAATAGATCAAATGGGTGATGTGACACAGGTGGTGAGAAGGAAGGGGAAGAGTGAAGGAATAGGGGGGCATATAACAGGCATAATATACAATAACTAGATTTAATACAAGAATAAGTAAACAGGGCATACATTAAAGTGTAAGGAAACCTACTACATCAATAGAACACATATCATGGCAGAAATACATGGGGGATCCCTTTGTGGGATCCAATTAATGCAGGAAGCTTCAAAGAGAAAACAAGCCAAGCAGCTGGGGCCTTTCTCCATGAGACCCAAAGACAGATACCATGGGAGGTTAGGTACTAATCAGGGAGGGCCATAACTCTCTAGAGCAGTTGACACAGCTAACCATAACAAACTAAATAACATAGGCATGTAGATGAAACAGAAACAAGATTCCAATCGCCTATTAGACCTTATCCAGACCCAGGGATCTCTAGGTGAGAACTGGAGATTCAACAGCTTTACAGATCAATGCTTCAATAGATGACAACATGATTTATACTATAAAAGCAGTTCCCCCCTCTGGGCAATTTACATAGCAAAGCCCCATAGGTACACAGGATAAAAGAGGTAGGGGAGGGGATGCTAGAAACACATACAGTAAAACCACAATCATTTGACAGAACCAACTTTGTTCGGATACTCACAGAGCATTAATATTGAGCAACCCAAACTTGTTCAGGATCCCTGGCCCCAAAGAGGTGGAATGCTCTGCCTAGTAAGATCGGGATCCCCTGGGACTTTATGCAGTTCTGGAGGACCTGCGAGACAGAGCTGTTCCACCTACAGTTGAGGCTAGGAAATAACACCAACAGATGCTGGCCTCCTTGCCTCAGAACTCATGCACTAACTCTCCCCTCCCCCAGCTCTGACTAACCCCTCAGTAAGGTTCTAAATTATTAAGAGGAGGCAGTTTTTAAATATTCTAGAATGTTTTAACAATCAAATCTTTATACAATTGTTTTAAAACCTGTTGTTACCTGCCCTGAGATGACCAGGGAAAGGCAGCTGGCAGTTGCAGGGTGCGCCGCGAGGCAGCGACCGTCCGGGCTGCATGGCAGCTAGGAAATGGCGGCAGGCGGCCGGAGGTAGGCAAGCTGGAAGGGGGGTGTTTCGGGAGGCGCTTTGCGGCTCCCGATTAGTGTGTCTGGCGGCAAGGGACCAATTGCGAGTCGCGCGCGAGGGCCCAATCGGCAGGCGCCTATGGGCACCCTTCCTCATCATGGACAGGGCCCACCCTCGGGGCCCTTAACCAATTATTTAATCCGCTCCGCTAGGAGCGAGTTAAAGATTACTGCCACTGATGAAGAGATAAAAAAGAGCTTTGCAGTGCTCTTTAATAGACTTTTTATATACTTGTCAGAATCTCTCAATTACTGCCATGATTTATATACTAACAGTGCAATTCGATGCAGAGTAACTGTGAATTAAGCCTTTTGAAATCAGTGCACTTAGACTGGTGACTATGCAGAGAATTGTATTGTCCACAACTGTTGACATTCACCTCATTGTGTAGAATTGTGCCAAACCACAGCATGTTTAAAATATAGTTATTTGTATTAGTACTAGTACTATGGAAAAATGAATAAGTCTGAACCACAGACAAAAAATTTGCAATAAGGAAAAAGTTGTAATATTTCATTTGTATCAATGTTCCGACATTTTAGAATGTCAGATCAAGAAGTAAAAATGATTAGTTTATAAACTAGCTTATGATAGTGGCATCCATCATGACTGTTTTGAATGGACAGAGACAGAGATATTTAGTGAATGCTGCATGCAATGCCCTAATTTTTAAAGGGAAAAAAGGCCTATGTCCAAGTAACAATTTTGGCTGATGTTTGATTAAAAACTAAGCAGCCCTTGTTTTACTCTTTCTTGCATTTATTCTGGAAGAATATAAAATAAATAAATGTACAACCAAAAATGAAAGCAATAAAGCAAGACTTTCCTGACATCAAGAGAAGTGTCATTTAAAATTGTACAACAACACTTATTTTAGATGCTCTGCAAGAAGCAGAAAAAAGTATCACCTGTAATTCAAAATGTAATATGCTGCAACTATGCAAGACAGCAGATAGGGGAGCAATTTTATTTGCAGAATATAAAGGTGGATTCTTTCATCTAACCAGAATATTCACAGAACATCTTTACAGTGCTCATTAGAATTATAACTGTAAACAAAGAAACTGCTCTCACAGAAATAGACAAATGTACAAGTAGCCACAGCTTCACACTTAGCAACAGCTGCAGGAAATACCATCATTGTGTCTTGGAAACTTGGATGGGCTAAGTTCTGCAGACAAATGTGCCTATAGTATGACATACAGACCCAGCTCAAATATCATGATTCAATTATTGAAGCAGTTCTTCCATGTGATGCTCCATCTACAGTCTAATTATTGTGAGAACTTGCTATTCACGTTAACTCACTATTAACTTGCATTTACCCTCTTAGGTCAATTCTGCATCAGTGGCGCTGGGCTGCTGCCAGTGCATTGCTGTGGAGCTGCATGCTCCACAGATTACTGTGTCCCCCCCAGGGGAAAGGTTCTGTCACACTGGGGGGCTGCAGGTATTTTTTATTTTGAAGGAAGGTGGGAGTTTACTGATTATAGTACAGTGTGGAACTGCAGTAAGATTAGATCAAAGAATGTTGGGAGAGTTGATGAATTATGCCTAAATATACTTGCACAAGAGAAAATCCAGCTGAGTGTAAGGGCTACTGTGTTGTATTCAGGGTTGCCAACCTCTAGGTGGGGTCTGGAGATCTCCTGCAATTATAACTGACCTGCAGACTACAGAGATCCCTCTTCCAACCACGAGTTATCTTGTGGTTTCTTTTCCTCCCCTCAGTCTTCCTCAAGTCTGCCTGTTAATACAGGTGTTGATGTCAGTTTTGGTGATGTGTCACTTCTGGAAGGCAGGGAGGTATGGCCAGCTGACATCACTTCCGGGGTTCCTTGAAACCTGAAGAATTATTTCAGGGGTTCCTCCACAGTCAAAAGGTTGAAAAAGGCTGGTCTAGGCTTTGGATCTGCTGCTGTGAGGTAAGTTTTGTGGTGCGCAAGTAGAATAGTCAGTGAGATAGAAATTATTTATTAATCATGAACAATATTTGTTTACAAGTAAGTTTCAAGGAACAGATCGGCAGCATAGGTCTCCAGATAGGCAAAAGAGAAACCTGGCTAAGACTTGGAGATTTGGAGAGCAAATTCTTTAATTCTTCCAAGCATAAACAGGCTTTCACCAATTAGCCACTGGGCTGGATCCTCACACACATTTACAGGATTCCATGCACACTAGATGGCACAAGGTCTGCTCATTGCCAGAGAGAGGCCTAATCATAGTATACTCTTTTCCAGTCCAGAAGTAGAGAGGAACCTCTTCGCCAAACTACCAAGGAGAGCTACCCTTCATTCTGTCTGCCCTTTTCCTGAGACACAACTGAGATCTCACTGCTCTGACTCTCAGGCAGAATTGATCTGCTCTTCTGCTGTGTTTCCCTCCAACATTTCACCTCCTTAATCAAAGGTTTTTGGATGCTGGAGCAGCACTCCTATAGGCACGAGTGGCTATTTTCCCCTTCAGGGACAGGACAGCCTTCAGTCTGTCACAGTTTCTACATAGTTTAAATGATGATGCTATGATTAAAGTAAGCTTGTCCAACATTATTGCCTTAAGCTTCAATCCGATATGCTGCTGACTCAAAGAAGATACCACAGCAGCCAAACAAGTTAAGCAGGAAATGTACCAGTACAGACCAGCATGGCACATAGCCCATGGATACTCGAGAAATAAAACAAGGCTTACTGGGGAAATCTAGGACTTGCTTCACCTGAGCTGCATTGAATTTTGTTACCATGTAGCTATTTATTTTTAAACCACTCAGGGAGCAGTATACATATTTGGTTAAGGGCTAAGTGGGCGGAGAGTGGGCAGGGCCAGTCCGATTGGGCCCTTACCAGGACAGACAAGATTTCTAGCCAGTCAGGTGAGGCCCAATTGGAAGGCGCAAAGCGCCTTCCGATTGTGCCCCCACCAATACAGGCCAGAGTTCTAGCCAGTCGGGCAGCGCAAAGCCAGTCAGGAGGCACATTCATTGGGCCGAAGTTCTTACAGGGCCCGCTCACCCAGGCGCAATCTGGAGACATCACTGCCAGTCTGCTCCTGACCACCAGAGAGAGAGAGGAGGTTTGTAGGGCTGCCAAGGGGGATGAGAACAGAGACTTTGACAGGCTGCGCCAGCCCTTTTCGCCCCAAGGGTGTCCTAACAATCATGTCCAGCTGTAAATTTCCTCAGAACCCTGACAGAGCTGGCAGGAGGCTAGTGAGTGCGCTCCCTCCCCCTCCTTTCAGACCTGCTGGGAAGGAACCTTTAACAGCCCCCGGCTGAGGGGAGGGAGGTATTTCCAAGAACAACGCAGGGGAGCCTGAGGGCATGGGTGAGGGCCTACCTTTTGAGGGGGGGCACTTTCCCCTTCTGCCAAACAGTTGGCTGACAGGGAGGCCACAGAAAAGCCCCTTCTCATTTAAAATACTGCTGTGGCTGGCCAAGCTGCTGGAGGGAAGAAACAGCCAAGCAACTCTCTGCGGATTTGAGACATACCACACAGGGCTGTTGTGCAGGTGAAACTGGAAGCTGTTGCAGAGGTTCTTTTGGCTCCTGTTTCACCTGCAAAACAGCCCTGTGCAGTAGGCCTCAAGTATTTCAACTCCACAACAACCTCCGTGGGAGACCTTAAATGTTTCTTCTCCTCAACCATGTCCAAACTCCATAGGAGCCCTTTCTGTTTGGGCAACTGATCTTTATACTCTGCAGATGAGCTGTAATTCCAGGAGCTCTCCAGGCCCCACCTGGAGGTTGGCTATCCCTGGGTTGGAGTTATTCCTGGAGGTTTGGAGGAGGGCCTTAAAATCATACAATGCTTCAGGGTCCGGCCTCCAAAGTAGCCAATTTTGCCTGCTATCATTATAGAGATGAGCAGCAATCTAGAGAGGATGGTAGAGGCTCACAGACTGTGGTTGGGGTGGAGTGGTTGCGGGTGTGTCCCTCCTGGGCTATGGGCTTTGGCCAGCCCTTACCAGCAACTGTTTGTATTTGGGGTGCAGGGAGACAGACAGACAGACAGACAGACCAATATCAATCCCGCGAGTCTGGAAAATTCAGGAAGATTTAAATAAAGAATATTTACAGCCTGAAACTGTAAATAGTGAACAAGTAAGTGGCTGGAGAGACATAGGAACTGCAGTGACTTTTTTCAAGCTTGGCCTGGTAAAATAAAACTGCTATGAACTCAAAGACACAAGTGTCCCAGAATTTCAAGTGTAGCTAGCTTTACAGGAAAGTAGATAGTGAGACTTTGGGAGACACTAGGTGATCCACTTTTATTAGGCAACAACTAGGTCTTGTAGACAACAACAGGGACTGCAGTTGCCAGCAGTCTCGGGCTTCAGAAAGGTAGACATCACCAGCCAAGCAACCAAGTGGATTCTGGGGCCACATGCATTCCTTTTGAAGGGATGCATGTGAGGGGATAGAGCTTTCCCTTCAGCCTAACTGCCTAGAGATGAGCTGTACTTCCAGGCGATTCTTGGACCCCACCTAGAGGCTGGCATCCCTAAATATCAGGGGGATACAATGCTACACAGTCACCCCTCCAAAGTAGTCATTTTTGCCTGCAGAGCTGGTCTGTATAGTCTGGAGATAAGCAGCAATTCCAGGCCCCACCTGGAGGTTGGCTGTCCCTGGCCTGAATATATACCTTGAGGTCTGAAAGTCGGGCCTCAAAAGTGTGTAATGCCCCCACAGCTACCTAGCACCCCCTGACCTATTTTAAGTCAAGAAAACATTGCAGAGAGGAGGTAAGATTGCCAGATTGGTGTAGATTCGTCTTCTGGAATTCCACACTACCTGGTGTGCATAAACTTGACTAAGGGCAAGACTGCTGTGCATAGAGGGACCTCTTCTTAGGGTTGCCATCATCCAAGCGAGGCTCTCTACCCCACCACCCTAATGGAGAGTCTGCTATGGGGAGAGGAAGGGAAGGCGATTTGAAACCGCTTAGAGTCACCTGAAGCCTGCTGGGTCACTGCGGCCCATTTCCAGTTCTTTCAGAACTCTCACAGCCCCACATCCCTCACAGGTTGTCTATTGTGGGGAGATGAAGGGAAAAGGTGTTTGCAAATCACTTTGAGACTCCTTTGTGTAGTAAACAGCAGGGTACAAAAATCCAGCTCTTCTTCTTCTAAGGAGCAACCATGAAAGAAGCATTTGGGCACATAATATTTTATCAACAGTAAAAATTGGAGACAGAAGAAGCGGGGTGGAAACCTGTGTACTGTAACTACCCCAGGTGTATTAGGGCAGGGGGACAAGAAAGGAAATGATGTTGAATGCAGAACTGGGAGGAATTGTTTGCCATGTAACCTCCCTCTAAGAAGAGTTTCCCCTTCACATATCTGAAGACATGGCTCTGAAAAGCTCATCTGTAACTACTATGCCACAATTCCCAAAGGTCAGTCCTCTCCCATACTCAATGGACATTCCAAACCACAGGTTCTTGACACCCATATCTCCACACCCATGCCCTCATTTGTGTCCATGCCACAATCTCCCATACAACACACACATTCAACCCCATGCCTTACAGACTGGACAACTCCTCCCCTTCCTCTTCCCAGTGCCAAGCTCTAGTGCCCGTTGTATTCCTGGATACAACAGGCTTTGCTTCTAGTATAAACAAAAATCACTGCACCTTATGCCTAATTTAAAACTCTGACAATAAGCTAACGAGCCATGTCTTTGGAGAGTGGCAGGATATAAAACAGAGGCTGGGTACCCATCTGATGGAGAGGCTGATTCTGTGAAGGTTCAAGAGTGTGGCTGGTTCCAGTGGATGAGCAATAGGGTTGTGAGTGTCCTTCATTGTGCAGGGGGTTGGTCTAGATGACCCAGGAGGTCCCTTCCAACTCTATTATTCTATGATTCTATGATTCTAACATAGGATAGTAATGCTGTAAACTGAAAATACCAGTGTTTCAAACTAAAAATCTGCAGTTGCTCCTGGTATTCCTCATACTGCTATAAATATATATTCTAAATGTAATCCACTAGTGTCCAAAATGTAGTCTTTAAGACATTAATTTTTAGTTCTTGTAGTCAAGGAGAAAATTTGGAAAACAGGAATTCTATGGCAAGGGAGCCAACAAGCTTAGTAAAGCTCAGCGCTTTACAGCTGTCTTTATCACCTTGTTTCCAGGCTCATTTATTGGGCAGAGGTAAGTGACAGACCCAATTTCCCCCTCTGCCAGTCCTTTTGTTTCACCAGCCTGCTAAGGTGGTAAAGATGGGTATGCATTTAGGCATTCCACCTGGCAAGTATTGCTTGATATTTCCTGATTTTGTGATTGCACTAGAAAATGGTGCAAATTATGTAATTTGTACATAATTTAACTGATGCATTCAAACTAATGATTCCACTTATATATTAATAGGTGAAGATCAAGGAGACCTACGTTTAATTAGGAAATATTTATAGACGCCCATGACAGAACAAAAGATGAAATGAAAAATTAAAACACAGTGTACATGTCTCACAATTCAACGACTAGCAGTTATGCTAATAAGAGATTTGCTAGAAATTTTCCTAAATTCATTTGTCATAGTAAAACAAAAACAAAAACAAAACTGAGAGTGGAAACTTAGCCAGAGAGGTGTGAAATATCACAGCAGCAAGAAATCTTGACTTTTAAGTTGTTTAGCATTTCCCCAATGTAACTACGCCAAATACCAGAGCTCAACAGTTCCTAGAGCTTTCAATTTTTTCTTTAAAAATTAAACTCTAAATCCCTTGAAGCCAAAGTATCTACCAATGGAAAAAATGAGTAAAATGTTCCTCCTCCCCCCCCCTTTTTAAATGATGCATCACTACAGATAGGGAGGCTGGTAAAATACAAGATGCCCATACAGTTTCTCTGGCTGCCTTTCAAAGACACTCCAGCATGCAAATGGTTTCCACCCTCATATCTGACACATGCTTTAATAATATGAGCCAGCAATTAATAATAATATTAATCAGATATAGTTGATCTTCAGTGTAAGAGGTAGTCACTTAAAACAAAAATTTTAATATGCTGGCTGTATATAATATAATAATTTTTCCCAACATTTTAGGAAAAGTCAATTAGAAATTAGCCTAGCACACACACAATGTGGGAGCAATGCATTCTTATAAATATCTTAAAACATATGTTACTACTTGTAGTTTAAGTTTTTTAAAAGTGATAATTTTCTTGGTGCAATAAAATTAATCATTTCAAGCAAGATGTTTCAAAATCGTGGAATTGTATATTCACCGGAAAACAGGATCAAATACTATGAAGGAATTTCAGAGTTATAAAAATACTAGCTTGCAAACCCGCTGCACTCAGGGATACAAAGGGTGCTAGTGGGCCAGGGGAGGGGAGACGTCAAGGGGAGGCAGTGACCAGTCCACCCTCCCTCCCTGCCACCCAAAAGAAGGGTCTCATCTCTCACTATGAGCCCCCAAAGCGGCACCAAAGTTTGCGGTAGAGCTTGGGGGGAGGCGGCAGGCAGCCTGCTCTCCGTCCCCACCACCCAGAAGAGGGCCTGCACTTCTCACCATGAGCCCCAGCTCCACTGAGAGTCTCAGTGGGCTTGAGGGAGGGTTGAGGCAGCGGGCAGTAGGCACTCCCTTACCACCCAGCCGCAGAAAGCCAGCACCCCTCAGCACCAGCCCCAAGACCCCCAGCAAGGGCCACCGAGGAGGCAGCAGGGCTTGAAGGAGCAGGTGGAGGCAGCGGCCAGCCCCGTCTCCCCCCCCAATAGGGCTGCCCCCTAGGCCACCCACCTCCTCCTATAGCAGCAGGCAGGAGCACACTGGCATCTATTGTGCCAGAGTGCCCACCAGTGGGTTGGTGGGGGCGGGCGCAACCAATCTGCAGCCCAATCAGGACGTGTGCAGTGTTTCCTGATTGGGACATGGACTGGAAGTGAAGTCCAGGCAGGGTCAGACAGGGGCTGCCTATTCTGGCCTTTCCTTTTATTTAAGGAGCAACAGCGGTTAAGGATAGCTTGAATACACTGCCTGAGATCTGTGAGGGTCTGCAAAATTAGCTGTTGCCCTGTAGTGATTTTGTAATTGTTTGAAAATTTGAAAACATTTTTTAAGTCATTGAAAAAATGTACTCAACACATAAAGTTAACTTTTCAACTTTTCCTAAAAGGCAAAAGGGGCCAAGTGCACCTCTCTGGGGAGGTTGTTACAAATTTGGGGGTTTCCAAGGAAAAGGCCCAGTCTCAAGCACCCAGCAAACAAGCTGCTTTTAATTGAACTGAATTGCTCATTCCTACTTCTCCTCACATGATGAGGGATGGGAGTTATGGCCTAGGATCACTGTATGGGTAGTCCATAAACACCTAGTTTCTTTAAATGAAACAAAATCCTCTGAGCCAGATGCATTGCATCAAAGGGTACTAAAAGAACTTATAATACAATTTCTGAGACTCTGTCCATTATTTTTGACAATTCTTCGAGAACAGGTGAAGTGCCAGAAGATTAGAGGTGGGAAAATGTTGTCCCCATCTTCAAGAAGGGGGGGGAGGATCTGGGTAACTACTGACCCGTCAGCTTGATGTCTATCCTACAAAATCCTACAACAAATCTTAAACAGTTGGTTCTTGAGCAGCTAGAGCAGATGGCTATAATTACTATGAGTTAGCATAGTATAGTGAGAGCCAGGATGGTGAAGTGGTTAAGAGTGGCAACCTGTAATATGGAGAACTAATTTTGATTCCTCACTCCTACAAATGAAGCCAGCTGGGTGACCTTGAGTCAGTCACAATTTTCTTAGAGCTCTCTTAGCCCCACCTACCTCGCAGGGTTTCAGTTGTGAAGAGAGGAAGGCAAGCTGATTATAATCCATTTGGAGACTCTTTTAGGTAGTGAATTGCAGGTTATAAAGCCAATTCTTCTTAGTTTTAAGAAAATTCAGATAATCTAATTAAAATATTGGAAAATGAATTGACTTTCTAATAATAAAAGTTATTGGAGATAATTCAAATGGTGCTATAAATGTCATACTATAATGTATTTATTTTATGTAACTTATACTATCTTGGCAATTTTTTTCAATTAGATAATTAGAGGGCTTGCATATTTTGTTTGCTGCTGTCAAGAATGAGAACAAGATTCACCAGCTATAGCCAAAAATCAACAGGAGAGATTTTTTGTGCAATGCTTTAAAATACAGAAGCCAGCAGTAAAGGTGCCAGAGAAATAATGTAATCTTAATGCTGAAAGAAAACAAAATTAAAAGTTGTTCTAATAAATGAAGCCAGAAACTAGTCCCATGCTGTTTTACCAGGCCAAAAATACCGTAGTGAAAATTATGTATTTCAAAACACTATATTTCTGCCATATGAAACATTAATTATAGTAATATTTAAGTGTTAAGAGTGGGGATTCTCAAACTTTAGCAGCCTGAAGAGATCTATTTCAGTTAAAACAAAATAGTGGATCCTGCTCCTGTATCAGCATTCATCATATATTAGAAAGCTCCACCTACCTCACAGAGTGTCTGTTGCAGTGGGGAGGAAGTGAACGCAGTTGTAAACAACTTTGAGTGTCCTTTGAGTGTCCTTAGCAGGGTATACAAAACAACTCTTCTTCTTTCAAAGCACATGAGTCAAACTTCAGTTGAAGGATGGAGATCTCTCAGAATTACAATTGATCTCCTGGCTAAAGAAAAGAGATCAGTTCCCCTGAAGGAAAGTGCTGCTTTGAAGGATGTTCTCTGTGGCCCATTCTTTAAGGCGGCATCTACTCCGGGCTCCTGACACTGCATTGCTATGGAGCTTTATGCTCCTCAGTTTTATTTCAGCGGGACACATGGTATTCCATTGAAATGTATCCCTGTGGGAAACACAGTGGTGGCAAAATGGTTCCGACATGCCAGGGGAAGCACGGGTGGGGTTTATTTTGCAGGAAGGTGGGATTGCATAGAACCCAATCCCACTTTCCTGCGCAATAAAAAACAATGCCCTGGTCTGCCTCACAGTGTAATGAAGCGCCACAAAGCTGACCAGGGCATTTCTTGTCTCCCATAGGGCAGGGATGAGCTGGGCCTGGAAGGCTCGACTTTTCCCTGTCCACATAGGCCTGCTGCGGAACAGGCCCTGTTCACCCCTACAGTAGGATAAAGGACCACAGATTTTCCTGTGTTCCCTTAGCCTGAGCCAACTGAGTGCAACAGCAACAAGCCTTTAATAGCATATAAAAGTACAATATTTGAAGGGAAAGTGCAAAAGGATCCACTGCTAGTGAGAACAAAGGCAAAGATCATGCTTTAGACATAATACATTCACGATTTATCATGGCAAGATGTAAAAACTTTGCTACTGGTTCAATTATATCAGGGTTCTGGGATGTCAAAAGAAACTGAGTCTTTCGTTCATCCGAATGCAGTTCTCTTTTATACAGCAGTGAGTTAACAAATTTGGCTTGGATCGAAGAATAAAATGGACAATGGAAGAAAACGTGTGTAATTGATTCTATTCAGCATTGTCCACATGGGCACAACCTAGCTGAATACGGGATCTGTTGAAATCTCCCATATAGAACAACAGAAGGTAGAGCATTAGTTCTAGCTAACATGAATGCTCTACGTTGTTGTGGGATGATTAGATGGTAGAAGTACGCAGCTAGGGGCTGAGAGCTTGGTGAGATCCCCAAGCTCAATGGCGAGCAAACGTTTCTAGCTTTACAGCTAAGTTCCTGCAGTTCTATGTCTCATAGTCTGCGTTTAATTAAATTAAATGCAGTCTTTTCAGATATCAGATACAAGGAGTCTAAAGATATCCCTATAGATCTAATTTTTCCCTCAATGTGTCCTAACCAAATAGATGACTCATGTTCAGATAGCATGAGGGAAATTAGACTATTGGGGTCAGATCTAAAATGAATGTGAAGACAGAACTTGATTGTTAACAACCATGCTCTGGTTTCCAATAGTCTTTGGCTGGTTTCTAGACATAGGACTGCGTAAGAGACACAGTTCGGGGTCCCAAGGATTTTACGAAGGAAGATAGATTGGAGACTTTCGACTGCTTGGTTAAAAGCGTTGATCCAAATAGGGATGCCATAGAACAGTTGGGCACTTAGTTTCCCATTGAATACTTTGAGGGCTGCTGGCACGTACTGGTTACCACTGGTGTAGAAGAAACGTGTAATTGCCAGGGCACTAGTTTTTGCAGATGTGATTGCATATTTCCTCTGTGTAGCCCAATTTGCATTATGGTGAAAAAATATTCCCAGGTATTTGAAGCTTTTAACTTGTTCAATGTTGTTACCTCTTACATTCCATATAAGAGGCTTCCAAGGCTTTCCAAAAACCACAATTTTTGATTTCTCAAAGTTCAGAGCAAGTTTGTTTACTTCACAGAAGTCCAGGAATTGAACCAGTAAGCATTTTAAGCCAATTTGTGAATGGGACAGCACTACCGCATCATCTGCGTATAAAAGCAGTGGGATGTGAAGAGAACCAATTTTGGGGCTATGGCCAGAATTGGGGGATAAGGATGGAGCAAGATCATTTATAAAAAAGTTAAATAGGAGGGGAGCCAAAATACATCCTTGTTTTACCCTTTTGTTGATTGGTATTTTATGAGTAAGACTCCCAAGGGGGTGAGTTTGCCTTGGCAACAGGTAGAGGAATAGAGTTTCCTTATAAGAAATAGGAGCCTTTTATCTATCTTCATCTTTAACAGCTTATCCCAGAGAAGATCTCTAGGGATAGAATCAAAGGCCCCCTTAAGGTCCAGAAAAGCTGCAAAGAGCTTTGGACCCTCTTTTTTACTATACTTGTTGACAAGGTGGGCAAGGATGGTGCAATGATCAAGGGGGGATTTCCCTTGACACAATCCAACCTGCTCAGGGCCTAGAATCTTTTCCTTAGTCAACCACAAGGTAAGTTTGTTTGATAGGAGTTTGGCATATAGCTTCCCAACAATAGAGAGAAGGCTGATGGGTCTATAATTGATTGGGAGCGAGCGGTCACCCTTTTAAAATACTGGAACAAGAATTGCATTTGTCCATGAGTCAGGCATTAAGCCTGTTTTGTTAATTACAGTAAAGAGAGCAGCCAAGAGAGGAGCTCACCAGTCTGCGAAGGTTTTAAGCAGCTCAGGAGGGATCGCATCAGGTCCTGGTGCTTTTCTAGGCTTTACCAACTGAGTGTCTGATCCACAGCAGGCCTGGGAAGGGGCCTGCCAAGCAGCTGTATCATGCAGAAGCGGGGATTTGCCCGGCTTCCATATGACCGCCCTCTTGGCCCTTTCTGCCCATGTGGAATCAGCCTGTGGCATTATACTTCACTAAGGTTAATTTATCCCAAACACTGTTCTCCCCTAGCTCCTCCTTCCCAGGAGTTTCCTAACATGTAATTGGGAACCCTAAGAAAGCCCCTTTCCATCCTCTCATATCATCAAAACACTACAGTTAAACCCTTTTCATCTAAACTTTAAACGCTAATTTAAGGGGGGAAATGCTTTATTCTCTCTCTTCCCCCTTCCAGTGTAATAATTCGTTTTGGAAAACAGAGCAAAACCAAGTTTGATTTTATATCTCAAGTAACTATACTGAATGTATCTTTTTGGTTCTATTTTAACCAATTAGAATATATAGAGTTGAACTATTATTTCCCGACAATTACTCAGCATATTTTCGGGCTAGTGTTCTTAGGTATTCTGTAAGCTAGGTAATTGCAGGTGATAGCAGCTTTATGAGCTCTCAGCTCTCTGAAAGCATGGGAGACCAATTCTGTCTCCAACCTGCACCATTTCCAACCTGCACTTCCTATTCTTGGAAAGAATGCTACATATGATTTAGGCTGGAATGTCGCAGTGTTCCTTTTCTTTGATCAGTGATCCTTCTAGACTTCCCAGAGCACAAACACATCAGGCCCATAGTTATGGGGTTTCCCATGGAAACCTACTACATCATTACTTACTTTAGCCACCCAAATGGATATCATACTGCCCCATATCACCTCTGGTTAACTTCTGTACTGTTTATCTGGGAATGTCTGACATTATCTTCATTGCTTCCTGTGCTGGGCTGTAATGTGCTGAAAGTATATAGTACACAGCCACGGGGTGTTGTGCTATAAGCCCACTTTTGTGTCCAAAACCATGGCCCTGCCTCATTTTTAGAGTTGTCAGGTTGCTGACAACCTGCAGGATGGGGAAGGACATACTGGGAGCAGAAGGGAAGCCCAGCAGATATTGCAACAATGTGCCTATGTCACTGCCCATGTGACCTGGAAGTAATGTCATCACACAGCAATGTAAGATACTCTGGTATTTGGGTAAAAGATCAAGGGTAAATGTGGGTTCTACTATAGAGTTTTTGCCAAAATACCAAGCACATTGCCCTGATGTCCCCAATATACTATCACTTCTGAATCACATGAGCTGTAATGTAGACACATCACTGCATGATGGCTGGACCTCTCTCTTTTTAGAGAGAGTTTCCCCCACTAGCCAGCTGATCGCCAGTGGGATGGTGGGGCTTAGAAGTGGAGTCCTTGTCTCCACTGTGTGTGTGTGTGGGGGGGGGGATACTCTTTTTGGTGGTGTTCTACGTTCCCAAAATATGTCAGCCTGACCCTTCTATGAAAATTGAACAGCAAGAGACAAGTGAAGGGACAGTAATGAGAGGTTTAATTTGAGAATGTGAAAGTTATACCAATACTCCACATCAAGCATATCTGAATATAATAATAGGGCTACGCTTGGCAAATACACATTCAAGGGAACAAAATGACAATAACAAAAATACTACGTAGTGAGGCTTTTCTTTTGGGATCATGTATTTGCAATTCATCTGAATTAGACAATGATTGTACTGTGTAAAATACTTCAAAGGCAAATCGTGTGACTACATATGGCATGGTTACTGCTGTGGAAACCCTGAACAAGTGCCTGAAGGTATTTTTGGAGGGGATGTGGACTAATAAACTGATGCTTAATCTCAACAGATAGAACTGCTGATGGTGAGCAGGAGGTCTGACTAGGGAATTGTCACCTCTTCTGTATGGGGCTGCAAACTTGCTGTTCAATATGATGCCCACCACCCATGTGGAATCCAAAATAATTAACAGATTTAAAAAAAAAGATCAGTAGCCTGAGAAACCAGGAGAACTTTTTATTAATTAGAGATTTGGTATTTGGTTTTTGTTCTCTCCTGATTGTGGTTTGTTATGCCAATAAAAGTTTCTGATATCTATCTGATATATAAAAAGATGATCAACTAAATAATGCAGCCCTAGTATAAAACTGATGCAACTGGAGAGATGTGCTATGTATTTTAGACAATGTAAGTAAAAGCACTATCATCTCTGAATCTAAATTTATACTATATATGAATAAGAATCCCACCCCTTCCAAATCTGTGTTTTTCAGATTTGATTTGGGAATTCTGGATACTGTGGGCCTGGTGAAGAGTTAAGTGTAATATATCATTGTGGTAGCATTAGTTCACACAGCTTCTGCTAATAACTTTATAGTTGTACCATATACTTTGCTATCCATCAGCCTCTGTCTAATCTTTTGCCTTTGTTCCTGGAAATTCTACTGCAACCTTGACTTCTATAGTGGATCCTCTAGTTCTTCAATGCAGTCCCTACCACATACATACTTCTTTGAGAAGCTCTGGGTGTTATCTAAGAATGAAGAGAGCCAGTTTGGTGCAGTGGTTAAGAGCGGCAACCTCTAGTCTAGAGAACCAGGTTTGATTCCCCATTTCACCACATACAGGCAGCAGGGTGACTTTGGGCTAGTCACAATTCTCAGAGCTCTCTCAGCCTCACCTACTTCGCAGGTGGTGGTTTTAGTGAGAGGAAGGGAAGGCGATTGTAAACCACTTTGAGATTCCTTCTTCAAGCTCATGTGGGAGGGACTCTAGAACACACACAACCACAACCAAAACAGGCTGATGGAAAAGGGATATCATGATCATATACTGCACTGCATAGAAAGCATAACACCTTCCAATGAAAAAAGAATACAAATAATGTGATTGAATGCAAATTAGAACAATTAGAAACCAATAATACACATAGTGTACAGCAGTGCAAATTCATAGAATTAAAACGTAGCATTTTATTCATGAAATTAGATAAAGTTCAAGGCCCATCTTTAAACCGCCCGTGGCGCCACGGGCGCCACGGACTAAATAATTCGTTAAGGCCTGCCGAGGCGGGATGTGTCCGTGATGAGGAAGGGTCCGGATTGGACCCTTCCTAACGACAGACAATCGGAGGGACCAATCGGCAGGCGCGAAGCGCCTGCCGATTGGTCCCTCCGAGTCCCAGCTCCAGGAACTGCGAGCCGTGCGCAGCGCGGCTCGCAGTTCCTCCCGGCCACCGACCCAGTTCCTCCCGGCCACCGACCCAGGGAGCCCCCGGCAGTCGCGCGAAGCGCGGCTGCCGGGGGTTCCCTGCCTGGCGGGCTGGCGCGGTGAGAGGCGCGAAGCGCCTCTCGCCGCGTAAGGCCACCGCCCGAGGGAGCCCCCGGCAGTTGCGCGAAGCGCGGCTGCCGGGGGTTCCCTGCCTGGCGGGCTGGTACGGCGAGAGGCGCGAAGCGCCTCTCGCCGCGTCAGCCCGCCGCCAATAATAGAACCTCGCCAGCCAACCACCCAACCCTCCCCAGACCCCTTCCCAACCGGCCGCCGCTTCCCGAGACAACAAAACCCACCCAGCCACACACTCCAACACCCACCCGCCGCCACCCAACCCCCCAAACCCTCCCCAGACCCCTGCGCTACCTCCCGCCGCTTCCCAACAAAAAACAACCCACCCCGCCTCCCACCCGCAGCCCACTCACCCGCTCACCCTCCGCAAACCCCTTCCCGACACGCCACAACGCCCCAAAAACCATCTGCCGCCTCTACCCCAGCCCCTGTCCCCACACTTCTTAACCCCACACCAACTCACCCTTCCCCCGGCCGCTCCCTGCTCCGCGCTCACCTTCTGCCGGGCCTCCTGCTCCCTCTCCCTCTCTTCCCTTTGTCCTGCTAGCCACGCCGCCAGCCAGCGCGGCTTGCCCGCTGGCCGGCAGCCCACGTGAATGAACCAGGCATGCGCGGACTCACGCGCATGCCTGGTTGCTTGCCCCGACGCGCTGCCCCCGCCCCTATCTCCAGCACGCATGCCCAGACTCCCGAGCATGCGTGCTTCCCTTCCCCATCGCCTGCACCACCGGACCTCCAAACCGCGCCGCTTACCAGCCTGTCCCCACCAGCTGCTCTGCGAGCTCCCAGGTACGGAGCCCTGGCACTATGCCTGCTCTTTGCCCATTTTTATAAATGGGCTTTTTTTTCTAGTCCAATATATTCAACAACTCAATGTGGCGATTAATCCATAGCAAGGAAAGATGCAGCATGGAATCTGAATTAGACTCTTTCAGACCATTATTAGCATATCAGAGGCAAGGCCCGTTACATTGCACCTAGGAATACAACAGGTATTATCATACACGCCTTCACTGTGGTCTTCCTGAGGCCTTCCTACACCCAGTTTCTGCTCTATCATGACCTCCAGAGTGGTGTAGTGGTTAAAAAGGGTGGACTATAATCCCCACTGGATTTGATTCCCCGCTCCTCCTCCATGTGCAGCCAGTTTGGTTGCCAACCTCCAGATCTTCAAGAATTACAACTGAGCTCCAAGCATCAGTTCCTTTGGGGGGAAAAAAACTGTGGTTTTGGAGGGCAGTCAGCACTCCTTCCACCTCTCTCTACAGTGGGCAAAAGGGGAACAGAGTGACCGTGCTGGTAAGCAGAGTTTCCAAGGCCGACACTAAGCCGGCAGTGCATGGCCAGCCAGCCTCCACCCACTCCCAGCCAGGTAGGAGGCCTTGGAGTGTGGTGGCCCAGCCTGGTGAACTGGGCCACTGAGGCTGGTGCTGTGCCCATGGTGCCACTAAGGGCACCTACCTGCCTTCTTTCCGCTTTTTGGCACAGCAAAACTTAGCATGGGCATCCTAGCAATTTCTGTCACACAGTATTTAAATTTCTTTTACTCCTACCCTGTATGTACCTTCCTTTGTTACACTGCCTGGAAGAGGCAGTAAGGAGGGAAGGGGGAGGAGGAGAGCAGGGAAACCCCGTGATGGGCCCTCAGTGCAGGAGTGCCCTCTCCCTATTGGGTCCATATCCCCCACTGAGGGCTAGTCAAGGTCAGTTTATCTGGTGTGTCATCCACACACAAACTGGATATAATAATAATAATAATAATAATAATAATAATAATAATAATAATAATAATAATAATAATGCATATTTATTTCTAATTCACTCTTCCAAGTAGCTCAGGACAATAGATATATATTATCAAAGAGCTCTTTGAAATTAGTCATACTATTGCCACAAAACATGACTGACTTTGGATTTCACCTGGATCAGAATGAACTGAAAGCCATTTCAAGTAGACTGTATAACTTCAAATGTAACAGATTTCCAGCACAGTCTAAAGCAGACTGAAATTAATCACCTTCCTTAATTGTACAATTGTTTTTATCCATGGCAAAATTCTAGCCATCCATCAGTACAATGAAGCGGAACAGCTGGTTGACCAGCTTCCTGTCAAGCAATTGGGGACCTTTGAAAAGCTTTGTGGAAATTAAATTAACGTGATTGTTATTTATGGATCCTAGGCTATATCTACACCATCTATCTAGACAAGAGCTGATTAATTTTACTGAGGAGTCCTTGGAAATAGTCTCTTTGATTTTCAATTAAATAACTTGAATGCTTTTTGTTGTTGTTGCAGCTGATTATGTCTCCACTACAAATAGTAAACTCTCTTTCAGTCCCTCTCTGCCTCACTTTATGACCAGCTCAGAGTGCAAAATCTAATACTTTTGGGGGGATTATTACCCAAAACTGTTGCCTGAACTTCCACTTGGCAATCTTGCCAAAAGAGACCTCCTGCAACTCTTAACCTTCGGGGGTTGGTGCAGCTCGGATCTTTAGAGCTTTAGAGCTTTAGGCCACCCCAGATGACATCCCCAGGCCCAAAGGTCTAAGCAATACTTCCATTCATTCTCTTGGATGGGTTATGCATTCACAAGTTTTAATCGTCAGATCACTGAGGCTGTTAAATCACCCCTTTTAAAAACGCCCCCTTTTAAAATGCTTGCCTACCACAGTAGATCAAAGTTACAGATTCTGCATCTGTAGCACTGTATCCCGGCACTGATGAGGCGACAGTTAAAATCCATGATCTATAACACTGAATGCCACCATGAGATCTAGCATCATGAGCAGCATTGATCTGCCTCCATCCTCCTGCCTCTGAAGGTTATCTGTCAGTATATCCAACCCATGGCCTGGTTGGAAGGTAGACTGAAATGGATTCAGAATCAAGGATGAATCTGAGAACTCCAAGAGCTGCCCATGACCGCCTGCTCAATCACCTTCTCAAAAAAATGCTAAGTGTGAGGTAGGGCAGTAGTTGGCAGCGTACTGTGAATCCAGTGATAGTTTCTTCAGGAGAAGTCTGACCACAGCCCCCTTCAATCCCTTTGGGAAAATTCCTGAAGAAAGGAAGAGGTTGATAATCTCTCAGTGGGAGCCTCCCATCCACTCATTGGCTAATTTTAGGAGCCAAGAGGGGCAGGGGCCTAAGGGGCATGTGGTCAGTTTCACCATGTCTGGTAACCTATCCACCTTGTCCTGGGTCAGACATCTGAAGCTATCCAAAGTCATCTCCAAGGATGGCCAAGTGGCCTCCAGTTCATTTTCTGCATTAACCATTGGATGTAGTTCCCAGTAGAGTGATGAGATCTTATCTGCAAAGTAGCTTGCAAAGGCCCCACAGCTTATGTTCAGTTCTCAAACTCCCTTGGAGAGAGAAGGAACAGAATGTATCTTGGGTGCTTTCTGCATTCAAAGCTTAATTATAATTCTCAGTGAACTGAAGCCTGTATCCCTTTAATTCAAATTCTGTTTGCATCCTGACCTCCAAGTTGCAATTTAACTCTGCAAGGTATGGTGGTATAAAAATGTCATAATAAATAAATAAAAACAAATAAATACTAATGAGAAAAAGGATTGCTGAGGTCTCTTCTTACTTTTTTGTGCTGCTGGTTTCTGCTTATTGGTCAGTTTCAAGCAACAGGTGCCTTTTGAAACTGTAAGCAGAGAGTCTTAAAGCTGCTTTCACTTTTCGTTTATCATTTTAGTAGAAGGTTTCCCTGCCTTCATTTTGTTATAGATTCTATGCTGCTTTATAAATCCCTTCAGTGTAGTGAGAACTGAGGTTATGTTAGTGTCAAAATAAATAAAGACAAGCCACAGCTGCTCTTCTCTTCTCCCTCATGCTTCTCATGGACCGTTTACGCACTGGAGGTTTCATACCAGGCTGCAGACTGGAGTTTTAGTCGTGGCAGGTTGCCCCACATCTTCCTGCACCCACATGGGGGAGTATTTGGCCCAGTGCACCTCATCTGCCCCTGATCTGTGCTCCTGACAGGGGGGTGGGGCAGTGAAGTTCCCAGTGCATAAACGGTCATGGTGGGGAGAAGAAATGTTCTTCAAGGCTACCCTCTGTTCTTTCCCCCTGCTCTTTCTCTCCCATCTTGGCACATTCATGTTTTAAAATTAAGGGAACATGCTACCTTTGGGTTCTTTAAAAACTCCCACAGATCTAATAAAACACTGCATTTCTTTCTTTAAAAAAAATTAGAGAACATTTTGTATATGGCCTATAGGCTTCAAGCTACAACATGGTTGAGATCGCTATGTCAGTAAGGTGCTAGCCAGGAAATCACAACTTTGTGAGTTTGAGGCTGCTTGTGGGTCTTAATTTTTTTTCACCACACAGAGGGTGTTTTTAACTTTTGAAAAGCTCATTAAAAAAAATGGTTGCAGAATGTGAAAAGAGCAGTATCTGTGCCAATGAGCAGAGACTGCAGCACAATGCCCTGAGGAAGGCATGGTCTTGAGGGGAGGGAGATAAAATGTAGGCAAACCCATTCTTGGATATCCTGGTGGGGGGAGTTGAGGGGAGTGGGGGAGTTGACTCTATGGTTGAGCCTGAACATGGGGAAAACCATCAGGATGAAAAAAAAAATTGGAAAAAACAACCAAACAGAATGCAATATGAGTTTCAGAATTTTTAAAAAAGGAGCTGAATGAACATCAAAACCCAGTACATAATTAGCCCTGAAATAGGCAGGGACTCATATTAGAGTTGGAAGACATTAAGTGTCACACACATTAAATAAACTTAAATATGTTTGTGCCCATAACTCCTATGTTCTCATCAACCCATATATAACGCAAGACAGATTCTATAGAACAGGGGTAGTCAAACTGCGGCCCTCCAGATGTCCATGGACATCTGCATTCGCTGGCAGGGGCTCCTGGGAATTGTAGTCCATTGACATCTGGAGGGCCACAGTTTGACTACCCCTGCTATAGAATATGGGGAATGTCCTGATCAGTCACAGCTGTGTTTTCTATATTAAGGATTATGTGATCCTATGTCAGGCAAATAAAAACAAAAGTAATCCACTTTGGCTCACACTCCTAAAGGTGAAGGTGAACTCTTTAATAAAAAAGGAAGGTGTTGGTGGGGAGGTAGTTCACACCCTTCCAGGCTAAAGAACTTGTTTTATGGTGGTTAAATATTAGAAGTGAAACACCTGGGTCAGAAATTGTGACAGGATCTTTCAGATAGGATACAAGCATAACTGAAACATGAACAGACCACAAATGGTCAGAATGGTGGGGGTATAGTTGTAAGTCTTAATAAGACAATAACAGAGGCTACAGTGCTAATATAGCACTGTTTTTATACTCTGCATATTTCCTGCAATGCTAAATTCTGGATTGATGCCATGTTGCAGTTTGAAAAATGTGTGGGTTGGTATATCTCGTCACGTAAATTGCAACAGACTCTCTCCCAGAGAGTGAACCAAAGTTGGCAGAAGATCATGTTCTGCACTTAAGCAAAATATATTCTTTATTATCCATTTTCCATAGATACAGCCAAGAATGTTGGGAAGCCCTCTTCTTTCTTCCAGTTCCCTTCCCCCTTAGTTCTTATATACTGTTACTTTAGTTCTTTCTTTCTTCTGTCTCACTGAAGATCTTATTTCCACTGACTCCTATAACTGATGTTCCCCAAATGCCACTTAACCCTATATCAGTTTTCTTATACTAGTTCTTAAACACATAATCTTCTAATTTATTTCTTCCTTACTGAACAGACTGATTTATAGTAAAATACTTTAAAAACTCTTTAGTGTCTTTAGAGTTTGTAGTCACCACAATCCTTGAGATTCATAGTCATCTTGTCTTACTTTAAACACAGCAGAAGTAGTGATAAAAACATAAATTGTTTGCTTACATTCAAGTCTGCCTTGATCATTTTCCCCTTTGATCAAATTCCCCCAAGTATAGACCTTGAGAATTTCTTGCTGAAACCTTATTTCATTGGACTTCAAGATATACAGCTTTGAAGAATATTCACAGATTTAAATATATGACCGATTTTTTAAGTATGTTGTTAGTACATGCATGCAGAATTTATCCATGCCTCTATATTTCTTTAACATATTATGGTATATTTCAAAATACTTTATCATGTCAGTTTGCGTTTTAGTATAGAGAAAAACATCCTCTTCGCACTTGCCAACTACTCTGGACTATTCTTCTGTGAATTTATTTTTATTCACATATACTTTTAATTGACAGACTGGTCCCTACAATTTTAAAAGTCATTATTGTTTAATGATAACTTGCACATCAGCAAATCCATGGATCACACTCTATAGATATTATAAGTAAATAGTTAAGCTAGTTGCTGAATATATTGGAACTGATTAGAGATTATGAACAGTGAAATTTTGATTCTGAATACCATTGAGGCAACCCTCTTATTTTACTTTTAGTAACAGTATAATTCTATTGGCTTTGTGGAGAGTCAGGAATTATAATGGTTTGGAAAAGAAAGCGGCACTGCATTTCTGACTGGCTAACTTTATATTGTAATAGACGAAAATGCTCAAATCGCTGTCGAAATGATGACAGTCTAAAAATCATAAAGCAATGCTGTGAGTGCAGACACGGGCTGAAAGAGCTGAGTCAGTGCTAGCATTCCAGTGGCTTCAGAAATGCTATAAAAATGAAACTCTTGAGGCCAAGAACTGTCATGATGTGCTGCTTTAAATAGATCACCATGAAAGCTATTAAGGATATGTAGCCAAAAATAATAGTGTAGTAGGACTCATGGAGACCCTTATATAGGAGGGACAAACTTTCTCCACAGTAGTCTAATCTTACTGTTCTCCTTACAAAATGTGGGGGGGCGGGCAAAGTCCGGGAAGATAAATCTAAGATAAGTTTTTAGCAATGTGTCAACTGGAGGGCAAGGAAAGACAAGTACATTTGGGGAAATCAAGGATTAGGGCTAAGGAAGACTTTTTTGGAAAGTGCCTTATAACTGCCTCCAATATCCTCAGAACTGCCTTCTGGACAATGTCTCTCTCCTCCGGGATGCTATAATAAGCCAAGACAGACCAAAGATGTAGTCAAACAAACCAGCAGGCAATTTCATTAGTTTCTCAGGCCACAGTAACTGGAAGAGCTCTGCACTCCAAGAATATTCTGACCTTCGGGCAAAATCTGTGGAGTCCACAGTTTCCTTTTCCCTATTCTTATTCTTCTGTTTATTGATTTGATTTGTATACAGCCCTCCCAGCGAGCCGGTTCAGGGAGGTGTACAATATTATAATTAACATGTACAATTTATTAAAACAATCGTTAAGAATTAACATTTTAAAATTCAGTTCTATCTCCTTTCTGCTATTATAAATCTCTCAAATAGGACTAATATTAGCATCATTACCTACATTGAGAACAAGGTTGGAACATGTTCAATACACATGGAGAGCATTTACTCCTGTTTGCTGTGGCTTAAAAGCACAACACTGAATAGGGGCAAATATATTCAGAGAGGAGATACACATGCAGAGGAGATACACATGTAGCACTGTATTTTTTTTATAGAGCATTTAGGATGAATGCATGCTTGCTACTCTTGCTATTATCAGCTTTTCTTTAAGTCTGTGTTCTTGTTGGATATTTCAATTTCTCAGCACTCTAAATAAACAAGAAAAAGTCTTTCCCCATCCCCATCCCCATCCCCATCACTAATGCAATATCCAGGAGCTCACTGGTCACTAAGTGGTTATTTATTTATACCCTACTTTTCTTTTCAAAGGTACCAAAGGTGTTTTATAAGTTGAGACTAGTAGCTTAACCCGTTATAGCAGGAAATACAAGAGCCTCTTGTAGCGCAGCAGACATGCAGTCTGGAGCTTTGCCCATGAGGCTGGGAGTGCGATCCCAGCAGCCGGCTCAAGGTTGACTCAGCCTTCCATCCTTCCGAGGTCAGTAAAATGAGTACCCAGCTTGCTGGGGAGTAAACGGTAATGACTGGGGAAGGCACTGGCAAACCACCCCGTATAAAGTCTGCCATGGAAACGCTAGAGGGCGTCACCCCAAGGGTCAGACATGACCCGGTGCTTGCACAGGGGATACCTTCACCTTCAGCAGGAAATACAACGGGCTCTAGCATGGTGTGATAGTGGAGTGTAATGCGTTGAAGTCTTGGGTTTGAAAGGACGGAGGGAGGAGAAAGATGCAGAAAGGGATGGATGGAAGAGAGAAAGGAGATAAAGGGATGGATGGATGGATGGATGGATGGATGGATGGATGGATGGATGGATGGATGGATGGATGGAAGGAAGGAAGGAAGCGAGAGAGCAAGCGAGAAGAATAGAAAGAGGCAGAGAGAGAGATAAAGAAAGGAGAGGGAGAAAGGAAGGAAGGAAGGAAGGAAGGAAGGAAGGAAGGAAGGAAGGAAGGAAGGAAGGAAGCTGCAATGAAAGGGGATGGGGCAGGGGGGAAGGAGGAGGGGGGTCCCCAGGCTGGGTGATGGGGGGGTGACTCATGAGGGGGTGGCGGGGGAAGAGTTCGGCGTGGAGGTGGATGGGTGAGGGGAAGCAGCGGTGGCGGCAGAGAGAGTGACAGAAAGGAGAGAGAGGATGGAAGGAAGGAAGGAAGGAAGGAAGGAAGGAAGGAAGGAAGGAAGGAAGGAAGCTGCAATGAAAGGGGACGGAGCTGGCGGGGAAACAGGAGGGGGGTCCCCAGGCTGGGTGATGGGGGGTGACTCATGAGGGGGTGGCGGGGGAAGAGTTCGGCGTGGAGGTGGATGGGTGAGGGGAAGCAGCGGTGGCGGCAGAGAGAGTGACAGAAAGGAGAGAGAGGATGGAAGGAAGGAAGGAAGGAAGCTGCAATGAAAGGGCATGGGGTGGGGGGGAAGGAGGGTGGCTTGGAAGGGGCCTGGGCCTCCCCCACCCGCCGCAGCCCCCGGCGACTTCCCAGCAGGCCGAGGGCTACGGCAAAGCCTCCCCCACTCGCCCCACCCCTGGCAACTTCCCGGCCTCGGTGGGGCCCTCAGAGCAGGCTGAGGGCCATGCCCAAGCCTCCCCTGCCCGCCCCGCCCCCAAAAAACCTACCGGCTTCAGCGAAGTCCTCGGTGCAGGCCAAGGGCCGTGCCGAAGCCTCCCCCACCCACCCTGCCCTGCCCTGCCCTGCCCCCCAGCGAGTTCCCTGCTTCCTTGCCGTTGCCTTCTGGAACTGGAATTCAAAGGTTTAGTGCCTCTGAACGTGGAACTCACCCTCAATCAACATGTCTAATAGCCATTGATAGAATTATCCTCCACTAATATATCTAGTCCCCCTTTAAAGCGGTTTATTTCTGTGGCGAACGTTACATCTTCTGGCAGCAAATTCCACATTTTAATCACTCTGCATAAAGTAGCATTTCCTTTTGTCCATCCGTAACCTACTGCCCATCAGTTTCATTGGATCACCCTGAGTTCTAGTCTTTTGGAAGAGGGGGAAATGTCTTTGTAAATTCTCTCCACCTCATGCATAATTAAATAAACACGTATCATGCCACCCCTTAATTGTCTCTTTTCTAAACTGAAGTCCCAGACTCTCCAGCCTCTCCTCATAGGGAAGGTGCTTTGAACCCCTAGTCATCTTGATTGCCCTCCTCTGTACTTTCCCCAGCTCTGCAATGTCCTTTTAGAGATATGGTAACCAGAACTGCATATAGTATTCCAAATGAGGCCACAACACAGATCTATTCAAGGACATTAAAATATTGGCTGTTTTACTCTTAGTTCCTTTGCTAATAAACCCTAACAGAGTTTGCCCTTTTTAATTGCTGCAGCACACTGGATTGATACTTTCATTGAGCTACCCTCTATGACCCCAAGATCTTTTTCTTTCTCAGCCTCAGCAAGTGCACACCCCATTAGCCTGTACTTGAAGCTGGGTTCTTTTGTCCCAACGTGCATCACCTTACCAACACTGAACTTCATTTGCCACATTGTTGTCCTCTCTCCCAGTTTGTGCAGTCTTCTTGGAGCTCATTACAATCAGCCTTGGTTTTCACCATCCTAAATCATTTTGTGTCTTCTGCAAACATAGATACTATCACTGGCAGTCTTCAAGCAAAGGTTGGATACACACTTTTCTTGGATGCTTTAGGATGCTTAGGGCTGATCCTGAGTTGAGCAGGGGGTTGGACTAGATGGCCTGTATGCCCCCTTCCAACTCTATGATTCTATGATTCTACACTACCCACCCCTGAGAGCCAGTTTGGTGCAGTGGTTAGGAGTGCAGACTTCTAATCTGGCATGCCAGGTTCGATTCTGCGCTCCCCCACATGCAACCACCTGGGTGGCCTTGGGCTTGCCACGGCACTGATAAAACTGTTCTGACCAAGCAGTTCTGACCAAGCAGTGATATCAGGGCTCTTTCAGCCTCACCCACCCCACAGGATGTTTGTTGTGGGGAGAGGAAAGGGAAGGTGACTGTAAGCCATTTTGAGCCTCCTTTGGGTAGGGAAAAGCGGTATATAAGAACCAACTCTTCTTCTTCTAGTTCCAGCTCACTAACGAATAAATTAAAAAGTACCAGCCTCAATACTGATCCTTGTGGGATTGCACTCCTTAATTCCCTCCATTGTGAGAACTGTCCATTGATTTGTATCTTTGTTTCCAATCATTTAACCTGTTCATAATACCAGATCCTAGTCTAACCATTTGTCAGGCACCAGATAGCACCCCTCTAGCCTGGGAGAGGTGGACGTCCGCACTCAACTAATGCTTGAGGAACAGCTGCAAGAATCGAACAAGTCTGATTGGGTGGAGACAATGGGGATGACAAAGCTGTCAGCAAAGGAGAGGCCAGCTTGCCAGCTGGAGGCTTGGGCAAATGGGAGGTCACTGGAGGAAGTCCTGAGTGGGGAGCGAGGAAGGAGTCTCACCATGGAGCTATGCCTTGAGATCGGTATGCCTGTCTGAGAGGGCTCAGTGTCCAGAAGTGGGGACGGGAAGCGATCACAGTTGCAGAGAGTCTTTGAGCCATTTGGGGGAGGGACTGGGGATATGGAGACTACTAGAATATTAGACTACTAGAATAGCCATCAAACCCTTTGGCTAAACATTGCAACTGGCAGGACAGCTATACGACCCTCACCCCCACAGTGAAGCTACAATAAATCCAATTATCTTACACACGACAATTGAGTATTGATGTGCTACCAGTGCTGATTTGAGGCTAGGGCAAGAACAGGGATAAGAATAAATCCACTTTTTTAGTTCTTAGAAAGGCCCTCAATTCACCTCCATTGTATAATGACAGAACATCATTTTACTTGAAGGTCTACTCTACAACTTGTTCTTTTTAACAACATTATTGTGAGTATTAGGCAGACCTGCAAAGAACCTCAGGGTAGGAAGACAGCAAGAAATAGTGAAGATATTAGAAGATCAATGCAAGCAACATAATATAAGTAGACATAAAACAAAAATTGTTCATGAGACTGATGAAAATACTCTTTCAACTCATTGGGATGAAATAATGAATAGACAATTTTAGCTCCAGAACAAGAATTTTTTCTAGTTTGGTGTTTTAAAGGAAATGTCTTGGAGAAATGGTTGCCATTAAAGGCAGATGTATTTCTACCTGCTCTGCACCTCCCCTCCAATTTGTGAAATAGTTTCTTGATAGCAGGTAGATTTGTTGCTAAGTCACCCAGATTATAGTTGATTTTATTTCTGTTGATGATTATTGTTATTTGACATGGTAAACTGCTTTGAGTCCTCATTGAACAGAAAAAGTGGATTGAAATTGGCCAAACAGTTAAAAAATTAACAAATGACCTATCAAATGAGGATTTGTTGGAGTTAGGACTGGCAGCAGCCACCTTCCAAGATTGATACTATGCAACTTCCGTGACTTATTCAGACCCAGTTGCTCACAACTGTTCAGCATCAGCCACCACAAAAGAAAATGTGGAGAGCAGGGTTTCTCAACCACAGTTTCATGAAACCCTGTGGTTTCTTGATGGCCCTAGAAGGGTTTCCCAAATGAGTGGGAGTTAATTAATTTTATATAATTTTAAATTTGTTAAACATTTATCAGGTGATATGACCATATACCCCCTTCAAGGATCGCTGCCTTGTTGTGGCAAGGGGGCTTGCGTAGTTCAGTGAATCTATGAGCTATGCCGTGCAGGGCCACCCAAGACGGACAGGTCATAGCTGAGAGCTCTGACAAAAGGTGATCCACTGGAGAAGGAAATGGCAAACCACTCCAGTATCTTTGCCATGAAAACTCTATGGACAGTTCCAATAGGCATAACGATATGACGCTGGAAGATGAGCCCCTCAGGTCGGAAGGTGTCCAATATGCTACTGGGGATGAGCAGACGGCTAGTACGAGTAGCGCCAGAATGAATGAAGCGGCTGGGCCAAAGCCGAAAGGACGCTCAGTTGTGGAAGTAACTGGTGGCGAAAAGTCAGTCCGATGCTGTAAAGATTTTTATTCCATAGGAACCTGGAACGTCAGATCCATGAATCAAGGCAAGCTGGACGTGGTTAAACAAGAAATGAGAAGACTGAACATCGACATTTTAGGAATCAGTGAACTAAAATGGACAGGAATGGGTGAATTTAATTCAGATGACCATCAGGTATACTACTGTGGACAAGAATCTCACAGAAGAAATGGAGTAGCATTCATAATCAATAAGAGAGTAGGAAAAGCAGTCTTGGGATACAATCCCCAAAATGACAGAATGATCTCAGTTCGAATCCAAGGCAAACCATTCAACATCACAGTGATCCAGGTCTACGCCCCAACCACTGCTGCTGAAGAGGATGAAGTTGATCAGTTCTATGAAGCCCTACAACACCTTCTAGAAGCAACGCCCAAAAATGATGTGCTTATCATCATGGGGGATTGGAATGCTAAAGTAGGAAGCCAAAAGATAACCGGGATAACAGGCAAGTTTGGCCTTGGAGTATAAAATGAAGCAGGGCACAGGCTGGTAGAATTTTGTCAAGAGAATACAATGGTCATAGCAAACACTCTTTTCCAGCAACCCAAGAGACGACTCTACACATGGACATCACCAGACGGTCAACACAGAAATCAGATTGACTACGTGCTCTGCAGCCAAAGATGGAAAAGTTCTATCCAGTCAATAAAAACAAGACCAGGAGCTGATTGTGGTTCAGATCATGAGCTTCTTGTTGCAAAATTTAGGCTTAAATTGAAGAAAGTAGGGAAAAGCACTAGGCCACTCAGGTATGAACTAAATCATATCCCTGACGAATACACAGTGGAGGTGACAAATAGATTTAAGGAATTAGATCTGATAGACAGAGTGCCTGAAGAACTATGGACGGAGGTTCGCAACATTGTACAAGAGGTAGCAACTAAAACCATCCCAAAGAAAAAGAAATGCAAGAAATCAAAATGGCTGTCTGAGGAAGCTTTACAAATAGCTAAGGAGAGAAGGGAAGTGAAAGGCAAGGGAGAAAGAGAAAGATACACCCAATTGAATGCAGAATTCCAGAGAAAAGCTAGAAGAGATAAGAATGCCTTCTTAAATGAACAGTGCAAACAAATAGAAGAAAACAATAGAATGGGGAGGACCAGAGATCTTTTCAAGAAAATTGGAGATATGAAGAGAACGTTTCATGCAAAGATGGGTATGATAAGGGACCAAAATGGTAGGGACCTCACAGAAGCAGAAGAGATCAAACAAAGGTGGCAAAATTATACAGAAGAACTATACAAGAGCGAGCTTAACATCCCTGATGACCACAATGGGGTAGTTACTGACCTGGAGCCAGACATCCTGGAATGTGAAGTCAAATGGGCCTTAGGAAGTCTGAGCAACAATAAAGCTAGTGGTAGTGACAGCATTCCAGTTGAACTATTCAAAATCTTAAAGGACGATGCAGTAAAAGTGCTACACTCAATATGCCAGCAAATTTGGAAAACTCAACAATGGCCACAGGATTGGAAAAGGTCAGTTTACATTCCAATCCCAAAGAAGGGCAATGCCAAAGAATGTTCAAACTACCGCACCATCGCACTAATTTCTCATGCTAGCAAAGTTATGCTCAAAATCCTACAAGCTAGGCTCCAGCAATATGTGGACCGAGAACTTCCAGAAGTACAGGCAGGATTTCGAAGAGGCAGAGGAACTAGAGATCAAATTGCCAACATACGCTGGATCATGGAGAAAGCTAGGGAGTACCAGAAGAACGTCTACTTCTGCTTCATTGACTATGCTAAAGCCTTTGATTGTGTGGAGCACAACAAATTGTGGCAAGTTCTTAAAGGGATGGGAATACCAGAGCATCTTATTTGTCTCTTGAGAAATTTATATGCAGGTCAAGAAGCAACAGTGAGAACTGAACATGGAATCACTGACTGGTTCAAAATTGAGAAAGGAGTTCGGCAAGGCTGTATACTGTCGCCTTGCCTATTTAACTTGTATGCAGAGCACATCATGAGAAATGCGGGATTAGAGGAGTCACAAATTGGGATCAAGATTGCAGGGAGAAATATCAACAACCTCAGATATGCAGATGATACCACTCTAATGGCAGAAAGTGAAGAGGAACTAAAGAGCCTGTTGATGCGGGTGAAGGAGGAGAGTGCCAAAGTTGGCTTGAAACTCAACATCAAGAAAACAAAGATCATGGCATCCGGCCCTCTCAATTCCTGGCAAATAGAAGGGGAAGAAATGGAGATAGTGACAGATTTTATTTTCCTGGGCTCCAAGATCACTGCAGATGGGGACTGCAGCAAAGAAATTAAAAGACGCTTTCTCCTGGGGAGGAAAGCTATGGCAAATCTAGACAGCATCCTAAAAAGCAGAGACATCACCCTGCCAACAAAAGTGCGTTTAGTCAAGGCTATGGTCTTCCCAGTTGCAATGTATGGCTGCGAAAGTTGGACCATAAGGAATCATAGAATCATAGAATCATAGAATCATAGAGTTGGAAGGGGCCATACAGGCCATCTAGTCCAACCCCCTGCTCAACGCAGGATTAGCCCTAAGCATCCTAAAGCATCCAAGAAAAGTGTGTATCCAACCTTTGCTTGAAGACTTCCAGTGAGGGGGAGCTCACCACCTCCTTAGGCAGCCTATTCCACTGCTGAACTACTCTGACAGTGAAAAACTTTTTCCTGATATCTAGCCTATATCGTTGTACTTGAAGTTTAAACCCATTACTGCGTGTCCTCTCCTCTGCAGCCAGCAGAAACAGCATCCTGCCCTCCTCCAAGTGACAACCTTTCAAATACTTAAAGAGGGCTATCATGTCCCCTCTCAACCTCCTTTTCTCCAGGCTGAACATTCCCAAGTCCCTCAACCTATCTTCATAGGGCTTGGTCCCTTGGCCCCAGATCATCTTCGTTGCTCTCCTCTGTACCCTTTCAATTTTATCTACGTCCTTCTTGAAGTGAGGCCTCCAGAACTGCACACAGTACTCCAGGTGTGGTCTGACCAGTGCCGTATACAATGGGACTATGACATCTTGTGATTTTGATGTGATGCCTCTGTTGATACAGCCCAAAATGGCATTTGCCTTTTTTACCGCTGCATCACACTGCTTGCTCATGTTTAGTTTACAATCCACAAGTACCCCAAGGTCTCGTTCACACACAGTGCTACCTAGAAGCGTATCCCCCATCCAGTAGGCATGCTTTTCATTTTTCTGACCCAGATGCAGAACTTTACACTTATCTTTATTAAATTGCATCTTGTTCTCATTTGCCCATTTTTCCATTGTGTTCAGATCTCGTTGAACTCTGTCTCTATCTTCCGGAGTATTTGCCAGTCCTCCCAATTTGGTGTCATCTGCAAACTTGATGAGTAGTCCCTCCACCCCCTCATCTAGATCATTAATAAATATGTTAAAAAGTACCGGGCCGAGCACCGAACCCTGAGGTACCCCGCTACTCACCTCTCTCCAGTCTGATGAAACACCATTGACAACAACTCTTTGAGTGCGGTTCTCTAACCAATTCCCTATCCACCTAACTATCTGAAAATCCAGATTGCAGTCCTTCAACCTATCCATCAGAACATCATGGGGAACCTTGTCAAAAGCTTTACTAAAATCCAAGTAAATGACATCAACCGAATTTCCCCGATCCAGCAAACCTGTTACTTGGTCAAAAAAGGAAACTAGGTTGGTCTGGCAGGACCTGTTGGAAACAAATCCATGCTGACTTCCTTGGATCACCAAATTGTCCTCCAGATGTTTGCAGATCGCTCCTTTTAATATCTGCTCCATTATCTTCCCCACAACAGAGGTCAGACTCACTGGTCTGTAGTTTCCCGGGTCATCCTTCCTCCCTTTTTTGAAGATCGGAATAACGTTTGCTCTTTTCCAGTCCTCTGGGACATCTCCAGTCCTTAAAGAGGTTCCGAAGATGATGGACAAGGGCTGTGCAAGTTCTCTGGAAAGTTCTTTGAGTACTCTCGGGTGCATTTCATCTGGACCAGGAGATTTGAACTCATCCAGTGCAGCTAAATGCCTCTCGACAACCTCTCTATCCATGTTAACCTGCCACCCAGACACTATCCTTTGACTACAGCCATCTCTAGATGTGCCTAAACACTTTGACCTGTGGGAAAAAACTGATGTAAAATAGGCACTAAGCCTTTCTGCTTTCTCTGCATCTTTCGTTAGAGTTTGTCCATCTGCACCCAACAGTGGGCCTATTGCCTCCTTGACTTTACGTTTGCTCCTCACATAACTGAAAAATCTTTTCTTGTTACAATGGGCTTCCCTGGCCAATCTTAACTCACTCTCAGCTTTGGCCTTTCTGATGATTGATCTACAGTGCCTAGTAACCTGTAGGTACTCTTCTTTAGAGCTCTGTCCTTCCCTCCATTTCCTGAACATTTTCCTTTTCTTTCTTAGTTCCTCTTGAAGGAAGGCCGAGCGTCAAAGAATTGAGGCTTTTGAACTCTGGTGCTGGAGAAGACTCTTGCGAGTCCCTTGGACTGCAAGGCGAACAAACCAGTCAGTCCTAGAGGAGATCAGCCCTGACTGCTCTTTAGAAGGCCAGATCCTGAAGATGAAACTCAAATATTTTGGCCACCTCATGAGAAGGAAGGACTCCCTGGAGAAGAGCCTAATGCTGGGAGAGATCGAGGGCAAAAGAAGAAGGGGACGACAGAGAATGAGGTGGATGGATGGAGTCACTGAAGCAGTAGGTGCAAACTTAAATGGACTCCGGGGAATGGTAGAGGACAGGAAGGCCTGGAGGATCATTGTCCATGGGGTCGCGATGGGTCGGACACGACTTCGCACATAACAACAACAACAATGACCATATATGGTCATGTTGACTCATTTATTCCCCCCCCCTTCCAAAATGGCCAATGATGGGCCTGGAGGGAGTGGGAAGTAGAAGACCCTGGGCATTTTCACAGCTATGCTTCGTTAAGTATGGTAGGACCCCCTGCCCCACAGACAGGCACACTATCTTCTATAATCAATGCCACTCCTCAATAGTCTAGGCTTAAGCCAAGGCCATGACACTGCTCAGGTCTGACTAATAGAGATGCACTGGGAAACCAATATGGCAATAAAATATCAAAATTGGACTTATATAGTGTCTTCTCTCTTCAGTAATTCTTTATTCATATTATTTCACATAAGTCCCGACGTGTTCCGCCTTACAGCATTTTCAAGGGACAATTATTTTTATATTTAAGGACCAACTTCAAATTAAGGAATCTCTTGACAGAATATAAGGTCATGCTAACAATAGCTAAACTTAGCTTGTGGCGCTTCAGATGCGTCTAAGTTTAGTTGTTGTTAGCATGACCTTATACTCTGTCAAGAGATTCCAATTTCGATATTTTATTGCCATATTGGTTTCCCAGTGCATCTATAATTTTCTATATTTGTTTCTTCACTGGGACCCACTCCTCCCAGTTCATTATTTCAGGTTTTACTCAGCCAACTCAGACTCCATCTTAGAAATCTGGCTCTCTACCTTAGGTTCAGAATGACAGCCTCGTATACATAGGCAACGATCCTAGAACCCTAGTTTCCCTCCTCTTGCTATAATTGAGCTAACTTCCCCACAAGCTCCAAGCAACTTGGCTTTCTTATTATATTCTGCATGATCACCCAACTTCTTGAAGAATGTTTCAAGGGTTTCTCAGGGGGAAAAAGTTGAGAAGGGCTGGTATAGAGTTTACAGTTTCAAACTAGGATCTGAGAGATCCAAATCACCACTCTGTCATGGAAGCTCAGTCATTTTCTACCAGTTAGACCCATTATGCACGGGGGGAATAATGCACATTCGGGGTGGAATGGCGGTGACTAAAATCACCGATAACGCACGGTGCTGGCTGCAACCGGCTGCAGATTCGGTGCATGCCGCCGAAAAATCCGCATTAGCGAAATGCGGAAGAAAGCGCAGCTTCCGGGTGACCGGGGCGCAACCAGAAGCGGCGCCGGCATCGCCGTGTGCATATTCGGTTACTCTGGGTTTTTCTGCCATCGCAACCGGTGTGCTTCGCGTCTTCCCCCTCCACATTTTCCATGTGAAATCGCCGTTTCGGCGGCCGTGCATAATGGGCCTTACTTTCACTCACCCTAACATACCTTACCTAATTGCTGTGAATATACAATGGAGGAGAAGTGAATGATGTAAGTTGATATGGGTCCCCATTTTGGAGAACAGTGAGAATTAACTCACTAATATATAAAGGTGAAGATTTGGGGGGTAGATAAAAGGTAGGTTGATTGATCAGTGGGAAAGGTGAAAACTGAGGGCATATGCAGAAAGTAAAAGAGGAAATAGTGTGGGGGCAAGGATACAGGAGGAAAGTGAGGTACCTGCCACAAACGTCTGTGGATCCCCAACTGTGCAACTTGGCCCAGTCTGCCAGCTGAAACCTTAGAAGTGGGACATAGTGTTCCTGGGTAGAGGCTGCCAAGTGAAGGGAAGGAGGGAAAATGGAAAGCAAGGGGTCAGTTAAAGGGAAGGAAGGAAGGAGGAAAGGCTATGGAGCTTTCTGGGAAAAGAATGAGGAAAAGGTAGGGAAGGGAAAAACTGAGTTACCCCTGCAAATCTGCACAAGTTCTTTGCTTGTATAATCTATTAGTCACAGTAGTTGTTATGGGGAACTGGTGGATGTTAGTGTAAAGGAGGCGCTAATGGAAGAGTGATGGTACGTGAATGGAAGTCTTCTAGCATATATATACATTAATTTTCCTCTATTAGGCAAACTGAAATACAATGTGGCATAATAGGATTGCTGTCTTTAAGAGTTAGAATGACAAGGAAACATAATACTTTACAATTACACTATACTCATTAAGTCCTTCACGTGCTCAGTGATACTGAAAACAGCTTTATTTGCTACAGATGTAATTGTTCAAGCCAATAGCTTCTATCTGCACTTTGAAGCCCTAGCCATGAAGTGGATGATGACCTGAATTTTTCAGGTTCATTTAAAATGCAGTGTGTTAACAATGCAACTCCCATTAAGATCATTGGAAATGTAATTACACACTAAAATGGCTACTAATATGATTAAGCAGAAAAAGCAGTTAGGCTATTACTAAGCCTATTAAAGGCACTGCACACACCGCCGTGTTCAGTAATAAATCACATCTTAATTTGGAGAAGTATGATGTAAGCAGTTCTTCTGCTTATAAAGACTATCAGAATAATGACTGCTACGAAGGACTTAGTGAATGGATAAGAGATCCTTATGATATAATATATAGACAGTGAAGTGAAATAGAGATTTCCAGTACCTCAGATATTTATATACTTCTTTTATCCCTTTCTACTCAAGGGGACCCAAAGCAACTTATATCATTTTCCTTTCCTCCATTTTATCCTCCCAGCTGGAGTGTGTGAGACTAGCCCAAGGTCACCAAACAGGGTTCCTTGGCAGAGAAGGGGTTTCAATCTAGGTCTCAAAGATTCTAGTCCAACATTCTACCCTACTAAACCACACCAACACTTGATAAGATATACATAACTATACAGCAGACCCAGAAATTTTGAGTTATTTACAGCCCCATCATAAGTTCCAGTTTGAAAGGGCTTACTATAGTGACTAAGCCCCACACTGGCACATCTTGGAGTTACTCTGGTATAGCTCTGAAAGCTTAAAGCTGTGCCAGCAGCCAGTCATGCTTGTGCAGTGCTGGCAGAAACATTACACTGACTTAAAATGGGGCAGTGTTGAGGGAACACTATAGGCAGAGCAGGATTTAGTTGGATCCCTACGTGCTGATATAATGTTATGCCAGCAAAAACCCCGCTGTAGCTTCTATTGGTCCAAGCAAAGGAAAGAAAAAGGGCACCCAATGCACTTCCCTCCCTTCCCTAAGCACTTGAGCAGTTTCAGATGCTAGATCTACAGCCAGTCACAGCCCTCCCCAGCAGCCAGCCCCATGTAGCAAGCACAAGCAGCAAGCACCAGCTATTCCCATGACTCAAAGGATAGAGCATATGGAATGGAGCTATATTTCTCTTGCCTATGATGTGTACTCTTAGAGCATTGCTTTTCTTGTTGTTGGCCAAAATCTCATGATGTCTATTGCATTGAGCTGCCTTAGCAGACAGTACATATGCAGTTTTCCTGCAGCTCCCCACAAGGGATGGTTACAAGTTGTGTCACTGTCTTCAAAAGCAGCAGCCCCCCCATGTGGAGACCTCCTGTAAGGTATCCTGTCCAAGCACCTGGCTGGGCCCCCTGAAATGGGCTCCAGACTTCCCCACCTGTCTTTCAAGATCCCAGGCTTGTCCCCGGACCAGCCCCAACTCACCAAAGCAGAGGTAGCTCCAGAGCACAACAAAAGTGGCAACAAGGGAAAGCATCACCTTGGCCTATTATGCACGGAGTGGAAAGTCTGCATTCAGGGTGGAATGGCGGTGGCTAAAATCACCAATTATGCACGCTGCAGGTGGCAACCGGGTGCAGAGTCAACGTATGCCACCGAAAAAGCCACGTTAGCAAGATGCGGAAGAAAGTGGAGCTTCCCAGAACCAGGGCACAACCAGAAGCGGCTCCGGAGTATCCGTGTGCATAATCGGATACTCTGGGGTTTGCCACCATTGTGTTCTATCCCGTGCATAATCGGTTTGCTTCACTTCTTCCTCCTCTTCGTTCTCCATGCCACCATTTCAGCAGCCGTACATAATAGGCCCTTGTAGTGCAGCTCAGAGAAAGAAGGCCCAAGGAAAAGGAGCATTCTGCCAGGCCTCCCCAAGGCCAAGGTATGCCCGACAGAGGAATTGTGGAGTCTGGCCTACAGAGTCCCCAGAGGGAGGCAGCTTCCCTGGCCTTTGCCAGGCAGTCATCAAGGGAAGCTGTGATGAGCCCACCAGGGGTTCCCACAATGACCCAGATCTTGGTGTCCCATCTCCCTTGGGCTGAAGGAAGGGCAAGGTTCCAACCTGTGCTAGATGGCGAGAAGAACTGGGAAGCAATCAGGACCCAACGTTGAAACCTCTGCTGGGGGCAGGCCCAGTCACAAGGGGTAGCATAAAAGGAAGGAGGGAAGAGACAGGAGGGGACTGGATACAGGAGGTGAGAGGAGTGTGAATGATCCCGCTGTAAGAAGATTAAAGGAAGGCCATTATTGAACTAATGGTGGATTTGTGTTTATTGTGATGCCTAAAGAGACAGGACTAAGAGGATGGAGCTGAAGACTTCCAAGGTTCCTGGAAAAGGGGTAACCCAAGTCTCCATAGGGAGTAGAGAAGTCTTCATAGCCCCATGTATGGAACTCTGGTGGTCGCCTGCTCTTTGCTATCAGTCAGGAATATTACTGATTATTGCCCTTGTATCTCTCCGATCCCTGTACAAGCAGTCATTCAACACGGTGGGGGCCAGGAAGGATTGCATTCCGATTATGAGGCTAGCCACCTGCCAAGCCTAAGGCTGCAATGAACAGTGTGGATTCTGCTGTCCTACTTTGAAGTTGTCGACTCTCTTGTTCCAACCCAGCTCTTGTACCATCAAGACTTCCTCAGCTGTTTTACCAAAACAGTCATTTGTCTCATGGGCATGCTGTTATCTGGACAGTTCTATCAGTGCAGCGTGCAATTCTTTTCTAGATTTGGCAATCATATTCTTGGGTCCCGTTTCCATTATACAGTTCAGTCAATGTATGGTTTCCTCTATAGCTGTGTCTTTTATTAGAGTGTGGCAAAATTAGGCTTGTGATGGAAGACCACATATCTTGAATGTGTAAGATATGCGGGTCAATCTCTAGCAGTGGTGTCTTCAGGGAAGATCACAAAGACCCATTATGCATGAGGCAGAAAGGCCGGGCTGGCGGCAGCAAGACAGTGGGGCTAATCCCTGTGTATGCACAATGTCACCACCATCCCAGCCCCCTCCTGGTCCTGGCTCGAATCATGGCCTCAGACGGCCCACAGAAAGGGAACGCGGATTCTTCTGCATTCCCTGTCTTACTGCAGTGGCCAGCAGAGTCCTAGGCAGGGCAGGCCTCCGCATAAGAGCTGGACCTCTGAGGCCCAGCTACACTCTCACACCTATGGTGTTCCTGCAGGGACACAAAATGCCCTGTTTGGCTTCACAGTGCGGAGATGAATGGGACATGTCTACACCCCCACGATGGTGGGATAGCAGCATGCCACTATCCCACCATAGATCGAAGAGGTGGAGGAGTGGCACATAGATCGAAGAGGTGGAGGAGTGGCACTGTATGTGAAGAAAGGGCTTACCTGTCAGGAAATTCTAGTGGAAGAGAGCATATCTACAGTGGAAAACATCTGGGTGAAAATAAGCGAGGGGAAAACAAACAGTGTGGTGGTTGGTGTCTGCTACCGACCGCCTGACCAACGAGAGGATGTGGATGCTGCACTTTGTGAGCAGCTTGAGAAAATATCCAAACGGCAGGACCTTGTCATCATGGGTGACTTCAATTTACCAGATGTGTGCTGGGAAACAAACTATGCGAAGCGTCCTCAGTCATGCAAGTTTCTGACCTGCCTGGCTGACAATTTCATTTATCAAATGGTAGATGAACCCACAAGAGGTTCAGCCATACTGGACTTAATACTGACCAACAGGCAAGAGTTGGTGGATGAGGTGAAGGAGGTGGGGACCCTGGGGGAAGTGACCATGTCCTCATAGAATTCCTTTTGAGATGGGGAGCCAAGGAAGCTTGTAGCCAGACGCGGATGTTGGATTTTCGTAGGGCAAACTTTAATAAACTCAGAGATATGATGAGTGTCATACCATGGACGAGAATGCTGGAAGGGAAGGGAGCATGTGAAGGGTGGGCGCCACTCAAACAAGAGCTATTGCATGCTCAATCAATGACTATTCCAGAAATACGAAAACACTGCAGGAGCTCTAAGAAGCCTATTTGGATGAACAGAGAACTTCAAGAGGAACTAAGAAAGAAAAGGAAAATGTTCAGGAAATGGAGGGAAGGACAGAGCTCTAAAGAAGAGTACCTACAGGTTACTAGGCACTGTAGATCAATCATCAGAAAGGCCAAAGCTGAGAGTGAGCTAAGATTGGCCAGGGAAGCCCATTGTAACAAGAAAAGATTTTTCAGTTATGTGAGGAGCAAACGTAAAGTAAAGGAGGCAATAGGCCCACTGTTGGGTGCGGATGGACAAACTCTAACGAAACATGCAGAGAAAGCAGAAAGGCTTAGTGCCTATTTTACATCTGTTTTTTCCCACAGGTCAAAGTGTTTAGGCACATCTAGAGATGGCTGTAGCCAAAGGATAGTGTCTGGATGGCAGGTTAACATGGATAGAGAGGTTGTCGAGAGGCATTTAGCTGCACTGGATGAGTTCAAATCCCCTGGTCCAGATGAAATGCACCCGAGAGTACTCAAAGAACTTTCCAGAGAACTTGCACAGCCCTTGTCCATCATATTCGGAACCTCTTTAAGGACTGGAGATGTCCCGGAGGACTGGAAAAGAGCAAACGTTATTCCGATCTTCAAAAAAGGGAGGAAGGAGGACCCGGGAAACTACAGACCAGTGAGTCTGACCTCTGTTGTGGGGAAGATAATGGAGCAGATATTAAAGGGAGCGATCTGCAAACATCTGGAGGACAATTTGGTGATCCAAGGAAGTCAGCATGGATTTGTCTCCAACAGGTCCTGCCAGACCAACCTAGTTTCCTTTTTTGACCAAGTAACAGGTTTGCTGGATCGGGGAAATTTGGTTGATGTCATTTACTTGGATTTTAGTAAAGCTTTTGACAAGGTTCCCCATGATGTTATGATGGATAAGTTGAAGGACTGCAATCTGGATTTTCAGATCGTTAGGTGGATAGGGAATTGGTTAGAGAACCGCACTCAAAGAGTTGTTGTCAATGGTGTTTCATCAGACTGGAGAGAGGTGAGTAGCGGGGTACCTCAGGGCTTGGTGCTCGGGCCGGTACTTTTTAACATATTTATTAATGATCTAGATGAGGGGGTGGAGGGACTACTCATCAAGTTTGCAGATGACACCAAATTGGGAGGACTGGCAAATACTCCGGAAGATAGAGACAGAGTTCAACGAGATCTGAACACAATGGAAAAATGGGCAAATGAGAACAAGATGCAATTTAATAAAGATAATTGTAAAGTTCTGCATCTGGGTCAGAAAAATGAAAAGCATGCCTACTGGATGGGGGATACGCTTCTAGGTAGCACTGTGTGTGAACGAGACCTTGGGGTACTTGTGGATTGTAAACTAAACATGAGCAGGCAGTGTGATGCAGCGGTAAAAAAGGCAAATGCCATTTTGGGCTGTATCAACAGAGGCATCACATCAAAATCACAAGATGTCATAGTCCTATTGTATACGGCACTGGTCAGACCACACCTGGAGTACTGTGTGCAGTTCTGGAGGCCTCACTTCAAGAAGGACGTAGATAAAATTGAAAGGGTACAGAGGAGGGTGACGAAGATGATCTGGGGCCAAGGGACCAAGCCCTATGAAGATAGGTTGAGGGACTTGGGAATGTTCAGCCTGGAGAAAAGGAGGTTGAGAGGGGACATGATAGCCCTCTTTAAGTATTTGAAAGGTTGTCACTTGGAGGAGGGCAGGATGCTGTTTCTGCTGGCTGCAGAGGAGAGGACACGCAGTAATGGGTTTAAACTTCAAGTACAACGATATAGGCTAGATATCAGGAAAAAGTTTTTCACAGTCAGAGTAGTTCAGCAGTGGAATAGGCTGCCTAAGGAGGTGGTGAGCTCCCCCTCACTGGAAGTCTTCAAGCAAAGGTTGGATACACACTTTTCTTGGATCCTTTAGGATGCTTAGGGCTAATCCTGCGTTGAGCAGGGGGTTGGACTAGATGGCCTGTATGGCCCCTTCCAACTCTATGATTCTATGATTCTATGATTCTACCATCCTGCAGTAGGATCCCTGTGCCCCCTGCCTCCCCAACACTGCCGTGAGTCACAATGGACCTTTCCCGCCCCAGACTTGTGCATGTGTATGAACAACTTCAGGGCAATCGATGTGCGCTGGAAGATTTCATCCCTCGTGAGTACTCTGGAAGCAGTGGAACATGCTGCCCTGCTCCTAGGAACTGGTGGTGTCCCGCTGCTGCCACCACCACTGTGCATAATTGGTTAAAGAGACATATAATACTGAGCTAGGTGGACCAATGAATTCAGTTCACATAAACTTTGTATGTTAATATGGGTACATGGTGTTTAATGGTACGAGCCATGTGACATGATTCACACATTTATTAATCTTTGCAAAATTTTATTGAGCAGAGTGAATCCCTACAGAATCCATAGACTTCATCTCCTAGATTATTGAACTCTTTGAACTAAAACAGAGAACGGGATGTCATAAATTTGACTGAGTCATTTATGTTTATAATTAACTAACCATAAAAGCATGAGATTTATTAAGAGAAAGGGCTTGAAAACCTCTTGGCAAAATGTTGAAAACCTGCCTCCAGCCTATAATGAATTCATACTGGATGCATACTAATTTTGTGATGGTATATAAGTAAATGCATTACATTACAATTAAATACATAAAAGCCTTACATCTCCTGGTCATGCTCCTACATAATCAGAAAATGTTTGCGAGAGATAGTTATACAAAATTATAAAGCAATACTAAAAATAATTTGTATAAGAATAGGTAAAAATTGATAGGTTTCTCACAAATAGAGTGCTATGCAAAAGCAGTTTCACAATTAGTGGCGTTTTCAGGATCTAAAATCAAGTGCACAAATTGTGCATAAATCATACATTTGGAAACAAAGTTATGATTGTGGGTGCGAAGAATTAATTCATCCTTCAAAAAGAATTAACAAGAGAAAATGTTCTGTGCCTGCTTTAATGAACTCCCATTCTTTCTCAGACTGTTAAAATCTTGGTTTCAGTGGTGGTACCATCTAATATTGTTACTGCAAATGGCAATTACTATTTACTTAGCACGGGTATTGGAACATGAAATGCCTTCTGCTTCAGCTCTCAATAAAACAGTGCTGTTTATTGTCTTTTGTAACAGAAGGACTTTTAATCATGATTAGTGCTTCTCTGGGGAATAGTAGAGGACAGAAAGTCCTGGAGGATCATTGCCCATGGGGTCACAATGGGTCGGACACAACTTCACAACTAACAACAACAACAAATTCTTCTCAGGTTAGCCCTATTGATGTTCCATCTGAAGACAAACAGTTTACTGAAGCTGTAAGGTGAAACACACAACTATGATGGGGGGTTAACATGAATCAAACAGAATTACAGCCATCGCACTGACACATGCACCATGTTTTTATTCCACAATCAAATCATTCATTATCTGATGTTCACTAAAACATTTCCTGTCATTCCTGCTTACAGATCCTCTGGGAATTACCCATGAAATCCTCAGATGCATTTGGCGGTATATCTGTCTTGCAGATCATGGTATCTCTACAATTGTGATTCCATCATTGCCTTCCTCAAAAGAGACCAGTTGGTGAGTGTTTAGATAGATCCCTCTGAAAGGGGGAAAGTGAGTGTGTTGAGGATTGTGTGAGAATAAGCAGAAAAGAAAAGATCATATACTTTTAGTAGCAAGAAAGCCCATTGCAACCAGGAATGCCATGGGCGCTAGGATCCAGGGGACATCGGGAGGTGCAGATCTCTCTCTGTGTGTCTCTCTCTCCCTCTCACTGCGTGGCATGTCTCTCCGTGTGCCTCGCAGCAGGAGGCATAGTAGGTAATTAGGGCTCATTCTTAGGAGAGCCAGTTTGGTGTAGTGGTTAGGAGTGCGTACTTCTAATCTGGCATGCTGGGTTCGATTCTGCGCTCCCCCACATGCAACCAGCTGGGTGACCCTGGGTTCGCCACAGTACTGATAAAACTGTTCTGACCGAGCAGTGATATCAGAACTCTCTCAGCCTTACCCACCCCACAGGGTGTCTGTTGTGGGGAGAGGAATGGGAAGGCGACTGTAAGCCGCTTTGAGCCTCCTTCGGGTAGGGAAAAGCAGCATATAAGAACCAACTCTTCTTCTTCTTCTAGGAGGGAAGCAGGGCTGGTGTGCAGTTTGGGGCAGCTCTCTGTCTGTCTCTCCCTCCATCACAGCAGGGGCAGCTCTCTGTGTCTCTCTCTCCATGGCAGCAGGAGCCATAGCAGGTAATTCTTGGGAGGGAAGCAGGGCTGGTCAGCAGCTTGGGACAGCTCCCTCTGTGTCTCTCTCTGCCTTCCTCGCAGCAGGAGCAATAGGAGGAAATGAGGGATCGTGTTTGGTCTGGCAGGGCTCTGTGTGTCTCTCTGTCTCTGGTGCAACTGAGAGGAACGTAGCTAGTGTCCAGGGATGGAGGGCAGGAGCTGTAGGGGCAAGGCCAATCAGGGTGCAGCCATCATTGCTGACAGCACCCTGATTAGCCCTATTCCAACTTGGACAGCCGGACACATTCCACCCCCCAGGCTGTTTCACAAGTATACAGAGAAACCATGGATAAGGATAAACAATAAAGCAGAACTATTCATACTGAAAGAACTAATTGTTTATTTGATACGAAGATGCATTAACATGAATGGAAGCTTTGCCACTAATTTCAACATAGTTCTATCCACTATGTAATAGGCCAATAACCCCACTTGGTTTAGTTCAGTCCCAAAACATCTCAGATGACTGGTTTCTCAGTATTGCCATTAAAATAGCAATAGAATGTCATTAGATTAATAACAACACTTTCACAATACATCTACAAATCTCATTCTGCTTTCTAAATGTGAATAATGCAATGGGGTCCACCTTTCAAAGCTGCCATTTTCTCCAGTGTTAATGACTTCTATAGTTTAGTTATAATTCTGGAACATCGCACCTGGAGATTGGTAAGTATCCATCTCTCTTTGTCCAATGAATAAGAGAGCTCTGACTCATGAAAACTTATACTCTGAAAACATTGCTGGTGCTACTAGACACAAATCTTACTCTTCTACTACAGACAACATACCTATCCTCTGAAACTACTGTAGTGACAAAGTGTAAACTCACTTTAATATGAATATTCCAACTTACGTGAGGCATTTTATGAAATGCAGCTTACAGATTCCAACTTCCAGATGAATGTCTGATTCAATAGAAGATGGTGTCATGTATTCATATGCATACTTTGTTCAAGCAGGCTGTTTGCTGAAGCCCTATACTGATCCACCCATATCAGAAAAGTGATGTAGACCACACCCAGCTCTTCTGTGCCCACATATTGCAGAGGAAGATCAGTAATGGAGGACAAATTATATCTCAGAGAAGATTTTGCTTTGTACCTATGAATTCTATGTGATAAAATTAGCAAGTTTAAGTTTTGTAGCCTTTTGTATGCATATATCTAAACTTGTATCTAAACAGCCTTTGGGGGCATTTTCCCGACGTCCCACGGCGTTTTCTAGATGTCCCGAGGAGTTCTACATTAAAAAAAATTTTTTTAATTATTTTTTTAAAAAATATATTTTTTTGCCACGCCTGAAGGGGCCTCCTGAGCTCAGCCCGCCTTGTTGCGGAAGCTTCACTGCTACCGCTGTGGGAGGCCTTGCGCTGCCGCTGCCCTCCAGGGCCCCGCGGCTGCCGCCATCACCAGCCAGCGAGATTGGTGGCGCCTCATGGTCTCCCGCGGCAGTTCCTCATGGTTGCTGCGATTGCGGTGGCCACGGGGCCCTGGAGGGCAGCGCTGATGGTCGGGCAGCACTTTGTGTCCTCCCACTGTGGCGGCGGTGGCGGCGGTGGCGGCTCCTCACGCAGATGATGCCACAGACCTGGTGTGTGGCAGTGGCAGCGTTGTTGTCTCTGCAATGGGATGCTGGGGCCCACCGCTGTAGGGGCTCCGCTTGCAGCCACCCCTTCCCAAGGCCTCTGGAGAGCTCATCGTGGTGGAGCCTCATGGCCTTCCATGCGGGCGGGAATGGAGAGCCATGCTCCAAAAAGGTGAGCACCCCCCCCGGGGCAGTATGGGGATCTTGGTGGGATCAAGGGTCTCTGGGCGGAGGGAGTGGGCAACAGGGCCCCTGCACACACAAACATCTATCTCCAGGTCACGGCTGGAGGTTGGCAACCCCTCCAGTCTGTGGTGTCCCTCTTTTGCACTCTTGAAATCTGGTCACCTTAGCCTAGAAAGATATGTAGAATTCTGAAGTGTATATGGAGAGAAGGTGGCATGTATAGCCTGTCCTTGCCAGATCTTGGAAGCTGAATCAGGTTGGTGCTTGGATGGAAGACCACCAAGATATATGCTGCAGAAGAAAGCATTGGAAAACCGCCTCTGCTTTTCACTTGCCTTGAAAGCCAGTAGCTGAGCTTGCTGTAAATTGGTTGCAATCTGAAAGTACTTAAAAATGTTTGTGCTTCTTTTGCTTATGTTTAGGAATAAAAAACCCTGCTATTGTAGTGCTGTACTTTATTTCCAATCAATGTACCATAGTGGTTATACAAGCCAACACAGAAGCTTTGTACTTGGCAACTAACTAATCACCCAATAATGTGCTTTTGGCAAACACTGAAAGGTATATATGAGCAATACATCTGTATCTTGCATTCACTTGGTCTTATTGTGACTTATTTAGTTAAGAATGTATTCAGCAGTGCCAAAGCAAACCTAGCTTAGAGGTGGTTACGCCCAAAAACTGCTACTGATGTTTCTCTCTTTTTAACTGATGTCCATGAAAACTTTTGGTTATCTGACAAGGCCATCTAACCTGTTTTTTTTTTTATAATACAGAGTTTGCATATACATTTGGAGAAGAATTGAACGCAAATGTGGTTAAGAGGGGAGAAATGAGCTAAATATTTGATTCACAGAAAGTTCCACAGGTAGTATGAGCATATTATTAATGTACAACACAATCTGCAACAAAAGAACGTGAATTCTAATTGTGTAAGTCCAGTTAAACCTGAAACGATTAAGTATGATACAGATGAGTGGTTATATTTCATCATTAATGTATAACAAAAACATGGTAAAGGGACCCAAGAGCTAATGCCAGCTTTGAAGCACGGTTTCACAGTGAATGTGCCTGAAATAAAGACATGTATCTGTTTAATTCCTTAGAAGGAAAAAAAAACACATCTATCTGTATCAGTATATGTTAAAACTAATGTGTGAGGCAAAGTTGTATCTTTAAACCTGCAACATATTGCTCACTAAAGTTTTAGGTTAGATTATTAGACTTTAAAGAAATATTCAGTTAGCTGTCCTAGCATGACAAAACGGAGAGGGGGAGGTCCAATACATGCACTTAATGCACTAAGACACAATAAATGCACTAATACAAAAGAAATAATTTAGACTACTTGCTAAAAGAAGCCATTAACTAAGATTGGTCATTCAACAAGTGTCAGCATTTAACTGGAGAGGAAAATGTTCCTTGTGTTTGGTATGGTGAAAGAGAACAGCCTCAGTGAGAATTCTTTAGAAGACTGATTTGTAGGGACTATGTAAGTAGAAGTCTCCCACAGAGCAAAAAGGGCTTTTGGCACGTGGACTATAATTATTGGAGTGAAGTTTCTGAAGGTAAAGTTCTACAGATGTTTGTGACAGAATTACTGGCACTGTTATTGTTTGAGCCGTGTGCTGTCAGCTTCTGCATCATTAACTTTCCATTTACTGTCAAAATCATAATGCTTTTGGAAATATCTCTTCTGCGTTTGCCTTCAGTGTCTATTTCCCATCTCACACCTGCATATATTGTATTTAAAAAAAAACCCTTTACTGAGCAGAAGAAATCCAAATTACTGAACGTCATGGTTGGATTCTGGATAATTAAAAATAATGAAAACAAAACTAATTTAAATAAATAGATTCCAGCTTTTTGGGGTGGATGAAGTGTTTTATTCCACTAATGCTACTGACATTTTCATTAGCCAGGAACCATTTGACCCTGAAAAAGCCACTCACATATAACATTTGCAGCACCAAGGAGACAAACTAAATAGATTATACAAACAAGGATCTACAATGACTTGTGGGAGGCATTGCATTTCCCCTCCCCCACAGCATTCTGTTTGCCTTTTGTAAAAGCCCCCAAAGCCCCTCCCCTTTCCTGTTCTCTTTCTTCTACTAGGATTGCCAACCTGCTGACAGGACCTGGAGAGCTGAAATCACAACAGGTCTCCCAACTATAGAAATCAGTTCCTCCTTAAAGTTTCCAGCTCCAGCTTGGGAAATTCCTGGAGATATGGAGGTGAAGCCTGGGGGAGATGAAGTTTGGGGAGGGAAGCGAACTCAGCAGGTGTAATTCTATAGAGTTGAACCTCCAAAGCATCCATTTTCTCCAGATGAACTGATCTGTCACCTGGAAAACATTTGTAATTCTGGATGATCTCTGGCCCCAACCCTTGTTCCCCTGGAGGTATTTTGCATGGAGCCAAATAAAATAGTTTTTAAAACAGCCAGTTTAGACCGCTTTATTATACTACAATTATTGTTCTGCATTGAATATACTCTGTTGAAAAACTACACTGCAATTATTTTTGCATGGAACAATTCATAGCCCTGCCCACTATAGTTTTGCTAACTCCACTTGCTAGACTCTATTAGAAACTCAGTGACATGCTTTGTTTTCTAATGCAGTCACTAATCTGCATAACCAAGGAGCTCCCCTGCAACGCAGCAGGAATCTCTTTTCCTTAACCAGTGACAACAGAGTTTTTGCCAGTGAGATTGGTGAAGGTAAAACACTGAAAACATAAAAAACACCAACGGATAGACAGAGCACAGGATCAGGCTTCAATTATGCTGTCCCACCAAGGATAGGCATTCAACTCAGTCCCAGAGGCTGTTTTCTTGTTTGAAAGAAGTGTGCATATAGAGCAAAAAGCAGCTACCCTTTTTTCTCATTAGCAGGGAATGGAGTAGGTGGGGACCCACTGGTGTGCGTTGAGAATTGGGAGGAGTTGAATAACACGTCTTGTCCCCCCTGCCACCTCCGGTCTCGCAGGGGTTGCCAGAGCAACTGGAGCCGGCAGCTGAGTCAGCTCTGGTTGAAGAGGCTGAAGAAACAGGGGATTCTTACAGGGACGCTGGGGCGGACTGCTCAAGTCAACCGGGCCCAGCATATGAGAGATCGTGAACACTACCACAGCAGGAGTCTGAATCAGATTTCAGATGGATCGCCCGAGACGAAGCCGTAGGGTGAGGTTGGCAGAATGCTGAAGAAGCCAGAGGCTGCAGGCATGCTGCCAGAATAGATGGGGTCCAGCTGGATTTGCTTCAGGGGAGGATCGGTGAGTCATCTCCCAGTTGCAGCTAATTAGCTGGGCTGCATTTAGGAAGACAGAAGCGACTCTTCAGGTGTGGATGCAATCTATGCAACTACCCCTCCGGACCAGCTCTGCTCCTGTGAACTTCTGATTGATCTCTGGCTCAACTGACCCCTGGCTTTGCTCTTGACTACAGCATTGGTAAAGTGAACTGGCTTTGTTTGACTGTCGGATTCTCTGGACTCCAAAAAGCAGCCAGGGACACATGGAAATTGACCAGCCCAAGCTGAGCAGAGCTGCTCTTTATTTTTCTTTGTTCATATGCAATAATACATGTTTGCATGTTCAATTCAATGAATTTGCGATTTCTTTGTATCAGGGGAAGTGTGAATAAAATTTTGAATTAAACTTTGATGTTTTTCACAGTTCCACTGGACTCTAAATTTGTACTTTAAAGCAGTGGTCCCCAACCTTTTTATCACCGGGGACCGGTCAACGCTTGACAATTTAACTGAGGCCCGGGGGGGGGGGGTAGTCTTTTGCCAAGGAATGTCACCACCACCTGAGCCCCTGATCCACTTGCTTTCCCACTGGCACCCCTGGCTTCCCGCCACCCGCTGGGGGGGCACTGCCAGCAGCAGCTGCGCAGTGCCATGCCGAGGGGGAGCCCCAGCCATGGCAGCCGCCAGAGAGCACCAAAGGTGAGGAGGACAGGGAAAAGGAGGATGAGGAGGAGCTGTGGCCCGGTACCGACTGATCCATGGACCAGTACCAGTCTCCAGACCGAGGGTTGGGGACCACTGCTTTAAAGCTGAAATCATTGGGGGAGGGGGGAGTCTGTTCAAAGGAGGAGGTGGGAAAACAATGCCATTTCAAATACTTTCAGAGAAGCCCTTGGCGGGGTGTGGTGCATAATCATAATTACGATCATGCATCTTAATGCAACCAAAAATACCAAAAAATTTAAATAAATGGGGCAGGATAAAGGGGGACTGAAACGATTGGTGGAGAGGCAGGAAGGTGGGCTTGAACATCCACAAAAACATGTTGAGGGCATGGAAAGAAGAGACAAACCACTTCAAATGCTGACTACCTGCATTGGATTATTGTGAATTAATTCCCTGGGTGGGGAGGGAATTCATCGTTTTTCTGAACTCAAAAAAGCTGTGCGATGGAAATCTTTCCTCCAAATCTGTATCTGAAGATCCCATTTTTTTGTGAAATAAAGGAAATTGAGGGTATCTATTGCTTAAAGCTATAGATGGATTTTTTTTACCCCTATATAAGACTTCACATTTTCCTGCAAATCTGGAGCTCTTTTCATGTTTCTATAAAGATCTCTCTTGGCTGTTTACTGTTGCAGTCACTAGATTTAAGTATCAAAAGATTTGACTTACTTTACTATCAGTATATAAACAAACAGGGGCCAGAAATACTCACGGGGGTGGAAATCCAGAGAGCTGGAGAGGGGAGACTGTGCCACCATGATCCGAGTAGCCCTGAGGGAGCCAGCATTCTCCCACTGCTCTGTAACTTGCTCAGAGCAGCTCTGGGCAAGCCAGCACAATCCCCCCCCCCCGCTTTCCTACAGCTTACTGGAATGCTGGGGAAGGGGAAATGCATGAGCTCACCCAGAACTGCTCCAAGCAAGCTAGAGTATAGCAGCAGTGGGAGTCTTCCACCCAGGACTTGTGCAGTGAACACTACTTTTGTGAGGAGGGGGAATGTGGTTTTTTTTTTTTTAATTTCAGGCTTTTTGGCATACCTGGGGAGTCCCTCAAGAGTGCATAGATCTGTTTAACCTGCAGCTGGCCCCGATCCATTAATTTAGATATCTGCAAGTCATGGCCACAGGTGGCTAATAGTATATAGATATTATCCTGATGACCCTTTCTTCAAAAAAATATTGAGGGGAAAAATCTGTTCGCTACCTGGTATTGCTCTGTTTGGGCTGCAGTTTCTCTTATTTGGGGTCTGCAGCTTGACAGTGTGATGCTGCTACCTCTGGAAACATAATGCCTTTTGCAAATGTGTACTGCAAGCTGAGCTTGCTCTGGCAGCTTATAGGACATTTACGGTTAACTGAGGGACTCTAATCCTTTCTTCCTTTTGCCTAAGGTGAACAGATATTTAAAAAAAAATTGCAGATGCAACTAAGAAATTATTCTGGCAGAAAGGAGGCCGCTACATTTCAGCAGCAATTAACATCTTTAAGGCTAAGGCTCTTGCTCAGCTAACATATGGGGTTCCAATTAGTATAACGGGCAGATTGGGCAGTCTAGAAAAGGTCCAGTCTAAATTTTTGAAGGCAATTCTGGCTATACCAAACAACATCTCAAACGTAGCAGTTAGGATTGAGAGAGGTATGGTCAACATTCAGTCCAGGCTTTGGATAGCTACCTTTACATTCTGGAAACTACTTTTCCAACAGCAGGGTCTTGCAAGTCTAATAGTGATCGACACATTCGTCACACCTTAGCAAATAGCACTCACTAAAAAGTTGTGCTACTATGGTCTCTCATATCAATTGTTTTTGTCTAGGGGTTATGACAAGGTTATAGATCTTGTTAAGACAAGAGTGATAGAAGTAGAGAGGCAACATGAACTCAACAATATTCAGGACTCACTCTTTAGGAAAGATCTCCTAAACAGGAACACCCAGATGCAATATCTAAGAAAAGCACAGGATTTACCCTCCTTCGTTACAATGCCCTGCCCTCTGCTTACTTGAGTGGGAAATTTGATGGACTCCCTCTCAAGGATCCACTCTGTATCTGCAATGAGGGTCAAGTAGAGAACACAGAACACATCTTATTTGAGTGCAAGCTGTATAATCATATTCGCACAGGTGCATTAGTTCCAATGCTTATAGAATGCCCTCACGACCTGAGAAAGCATCACCTGCAAATATTGCTATCAGATACAGATATTTTGTTAACTAGCAAAGTAGCAAAATTTGCGTGGCTAGCTTTAAGAATTAGGAAAGAATGGGTCACTCATGTATAGCCATAATAGTTTTTATGTTTTTTGGTTAGTAGATGTATCGCACGCCTCTTAATCTTGACTTTTGTTTTATATTTTAACAGCTTTATTAGTTTTATTGCTTTTATGGCTCATTTTATCCGTGTAAAATAGTCAACAGCAGTTAATGCTTCTAAATGTTAGCTTTTATGGTGGAGAAGTTTTAAGTTTTATTGTTGATGCATTTTTAACCTTTAATGTATTACCTTCCCTTTTACAAACTGCTATTGTATAGTAGTGCTTCTAAAATTTTGGTCTAAATGACCGTAAATAAATAAATGAAATGAACAGATATTGAAGGGGGTAAAGCAAAACACTGGGGGTGAGGGCAGGGCAGCAGTGGTGGGGTGTGTGTGGTGGTGGCCCTCCCTCCCTCCAACTGAGACTGGGGCTGCAGGGGCGGTGGCAGTGGGGGCAGCGGCCCTCCCTCCCTCCAACTGGGGCTGGTGCTAGGGCTGGGGCAGCGTCTCCCTCCCTCCCAGCCGCCAGGGGGCACATGCACCTTGCCCCACCTCCAACTCGGTGCAAAGTTCTGGCTCCAGCTGCAGAGCCGTGCTGGAATGCCTGCCACTGAGAAAGCCGGTGTGGGACTTCTGAAGACCATGGCGGGATGCGGGACATCCCAGATTCGGGATGCCTGGTCACCCTACTTTTGCCTTCACTTCTTCCTTTCTTAATCACTTAATCAAAACTATTCTTTTGTTTTCTGTGGGTAGGGTGGGTTTTGGGGGTGCTTTGGGATTTACTGTTTCTTTCTCCTAGTGTTTCTTCTTTTATCTGAGGGGCAGCATTGTTTGTCTTTTCTTCTTGGGGTTGTGTTTCTTTTAAAAGCTGATTTTTACAGTTCTTTCTTTCAGTGTTGAGGCTTACAGTTCTTTATTTCACTGTTTTGTTCTGTAGCTGTAGTTAGAGTTGTCTACAACTATTGTAGCTGTAGTTAGAGTTGTCCATTGTCCCAGTTTGGTAGCTGTTGTACTAGCTTGCCAACTTTAGGTACTGTTGTTCTGCTCTGGTTTGCTGCCCTGGGGGACACTGTTTGGTTCTCCTGACAGAGCTGTTCTCAAAGAGCAGTTGTGTCAGAGCTCTCTCAGGGTGTCTGGCATCAAAAGAGGAAAGGAAGGTGATTGTAAGCTGTTTTGAGACTCCTTTGGTTAGTGAAAAGTGGGGAACAAAAACAAGCAGATATTCATCCTCTCGACTTTTCTGTATTGTTGGGCGGGGGGGGGGGGAGGCTGTATGGGAGAGCCTGTGATGATGGAGCATTTCACACCCTCGGTTTATATGTGAACTATTAAGTTTGCCCAGATTTTGTGGTAAAATTAGGTGCCTCAGCTTATATGCGGGTCAGCTTATATGCCAGTATATACAGTACTTATGGACACAGATACTTTCAGGTTTGGAGAGGGTAGCATCTTTAATTTACCTGCTTGCAGCCTCATTTCTCTTTTCTCTGCTATCTTCTGCCCCAGTTTTATTTTTTTTCTCCCCACCCCCTTTGTCTCCTTTCCCATTCTCCAAATTTCTGTCCTTTTTACTTATGCTACTTCTCCTCCACTTTACCTTGTGCTTCCAGCTTTTGTACAGGCAATATGAAAGGAACAGCCTGGAGGGCTTCTGCTAGATACATCAATGGTAAGAGGGACACCTCAAGCAATGTCTCTTGAACAGCCTAGCATATCGTTATCAAGAGTGATCCCGCCAGTGTTGAATGAGGCTAACAGAGGAAAAGTCCTTTCCCACTCACCTACATTAGATCACAGGGATCAAAATTGCCTAGAGGAGATTCTGTTTTGGGGTATGTTAGAATGTAATGAAGAAACAGACTTCACAGAGTAGATTTTTATTATGCTGAATTATGTTTGCACTAACTAAAAGGAATGGGAAGTTATGTATCTTTAATTTAACACTAAAATATCATTAGAAATCAATAAGGGAATAAAGACCTTTTAGAGCTCCAAAATGAGAAAAATAGGCTCCATAGAATTTGACCAGTCAAGATTTCTTATATCTATGATGTTATTTAAAAAAAATATTTCTTCCCTCTCCTATATTCACCACCTTGGCTCCCACCCACCCACCCACCAGCACTGAAAAAACTGCAGAATTGCCAACAACATAATGGTAGTTGATGAATGAGTGGAACGATGGAGCACTTTATACATTTTAATAATTTTAACGTATTTTATTATGCTTTATTGACTTCCCTTTTTTAAATGTTTAACTCACTGTTGTAAACCGCCCCAAGCCCACTTGTGGGGAAGGGCAGTCTAGAAATTACTTTATATAAAATAAAAAGCGTGCATAAGTGAAAGCAAATTAATATAATTTCTAATCCAATTCTTTATTACATTTACAGCCACAATCCTATCTCATATTTTTGTTAACTAAAACCAACAAAATTGGTAATAACTATTAGCATAAATGACTTTCTAAAAGGATCAGACAAACTGACCTTGCCTAGGGATGTTGCCAGTTCATCTCATTTCCTGTTTGCCAGCAGAAATCAGTCTGCCAATTACTGTTAAAAGTTTGTCAAATAATGTCCCACAGCTGCACATCCAATACTTATTTTATTGTGAACTGGAATGGTATTTCTCAGGGCAGAAGATGACTTCTTTATCTACACAGATTCAGATGATGACAATATAACTGAAGATAAGGCCATTCTTTACATTTATATCAAGTCATTTAAAAATGATGAATGGGTGAATCAGCATAATGAATCTACTAAATTTGTTAACATCAAATAATACTTTGTTTGCTTTAAAATTGATGACAGATGTAGGGATTCATTACATGTGTTGAACCACGAACTATCAAAACGTTTTTGCGGTCTTATGAACTGGTTTGGTGTGTAAGGCAATAGAACGTCTTAACCCAGCATGCTAGAGACATCAAACTCACAGGGATCTTCAGCTGACTCTTTTTTACCTGTCCTCCATGTTTGGTACAGACTGTATTTCCAGGATCTGAGTTACAGCCCCCCAAAGAAGGTGCCCAAGAAAAGTGCTTTCTGGAGAAATGACCACCTCTACATGCCCTCCAAGCTATTGCTTTGAAGTTCTGTAAACATTTTGATTGAATGAAGATAGTCTCTCCACTCATGAATGGGCAAAAAACCTCTACAAATAGCTTTAAAGTTCATGAAAAATTTGTGCCAACTGACCTGCTTTGAACTTGACTTGCAAAGCATGAACCAGCCAAAATTCCCAATGAATTTTAGTTTGTGAGCTGCTTCCTGCCCATCCCTAAACAAATTTATTCAGGAACCTATAAATATGGCTATGCTATCAGAATAACGACATGAGATAATAATCTCTTATTACTATACATATCAACTAATTGAATTTCACAATATGTTTGTGCTGGACCCATTTACCAGATCCTTCCTATCCATGAACAGAAGACTAGATGATACAGGCAAGCTCTTAAATTGACCTTGCTGAGAATTATCTCTTCGGGTAATCAATGAGTTAACTCAAATTCACATTATAAAGAGACCTCCTTCACTGTCTCTCAGCAAAGGAACAATTCACAAGAAAGGCTGAAAAACATTTAGTACACAAGAAAAACAAAATGCTTCTTGAGTCATCATTAGTCTTGCCTCTAAAGACAATTCCCAACAGGGTGACTTTAAATAATGTCAACAAAAGCCCCTTGTCTTATGCCATCCAAATTCATTAGGGAATTGTTAGAGACACAGATGAATATTTTAGATGAGAAGTCTTCCTTTCACTCTAATATTTCCCTTTTCTTCATTCCAAGGTTGCCATGACAATAATCACAAAACAGACACAGGATTTTGTGTTTGTTTCATTCACTAAAGGTTTATCAGTATATCATTAGTGTTTAGGAGCCTCTTGTGGCGCAGAGTGGTAAGGCAGCAGACATGCAGTCTGAAAGCTCTGCCCATGAGGCTGGGAGTTCAATCCTAGCAGTCGGCTCAAGGTTGACTCAGCCTTCCATCTTTCTAAGGTCGGTAAAATGAGTACCCAGCTTACTTGCTGGGGGGTAAACAGTAATGACTGGGGAAGGCACTGGCAAACCACCCTGTATTGAGTCTGCCATGAAAACGCTGGAGAGCATCACCCCAAGGATCAGGCATGACTTGGTGCTTGCACTGGGGATACCTTTACCTTTACTTAGTGTTTAAGTAATTCATTGTAACAAAGTTTATTCCCCCCACCATACACACACAATTAGGTTTCTTCTGGTTTGCAATACCAATACACCCCATGTCTACTATGGACAGAATACTGTCCTGGGAAGTATTCTAAATCATTATTTGCAGTCATATAATTCCTTAATTTCTGGGGACTGCTTTTCCCAACATATCATGATAGAGTAGGCAGGGATAAAGAAGGTATGAATCTTCTTTCAAAAATATTATAACTATACATATATGAATAAATGCTAATGATTTTTAATTTCATTAGTACTCTAAAAGCAATTACAACATTGCTAGTCTGAAACAATACTTGACTATATGAAGATATATAGAAATACAGGTGATATACAGGTGATTTAGAGATAGGCTCTGAAAGGCAAAACCTATGAGCAATAATCTAATTCTTTTGACAAAAGGGTGTTTTTGTAATAATGTCCCAAATGACTGCTATGCATTATTCATATTCACATTTTCATTCTGGTCTTTTCTCTTTAACTATTAAACAAGGAGACCAATTTCCTAGTATTCCCATTGAATCTATTCTGGGCTATGAACATCACAAAAGCTGAAAAAAATGAAAATGTACTGAGGCATATGAAACCTAAACATAGGAAATGCTCAGTTCCCAGGAACTAGGTGAAGCTGACAAATGCATCCACTTTAAAAATGCTGTTTGTGATCAGTTTGCCCAGAAGGGGGATGTCTAGGAGTAAAATGGATGAGTTAAATGGCTTGCGGCCATTTCAGCCTAACAGCGGGGTGTGTGCAACCATCTGCCATAAGGCTGAAATGGGTGTGACCCATTTCACCCATCCATTTTACTCCCTCCTGCTTGGAAGTGGGGGGATCAAAGCAGATGGGTTAGGTAACAGTGGACAGGCACACTTGCCCCACAGGGGAGTGAAACCAACTGGTGAAATGACTCGCAGCCATTTCAGCCTCAAAGCAGGTACAACTGTCTTTAATGGACCAGCCAGAGATATGCACATTTTCCAACTTCTTCTTTTTCCTCCTCCTCCTCCAAGGTTACAAGAAGCACAACAGTGGTTATGAATAAGCAAAGCTCTACTATGGTTAGAAGGGTGAACTCTCGCCTCCCCTTCCATGCAATCCCAGTCCAAACTGAGATCCCGTGAATTTAAAAATATGTGGGACCATCCCATTACAAATCTTTCAGCATCTTTTCTGTTTCATTCTTTAATTAGAGTGTATCAAAATGCATTTTCTCTTTAGGGCTATTTGGTATTATCAGATCTAATCTCCCACATCAAATTTCCTGCTTAATAGAATTCAACTAGTAAGTGCTGGGTTGAACTTGAAGCACCCAGAAGAAAGTCACCAAAGTCTTAATCCTTTGACTGACATTAGAAGTTCCTTTTAAAAAGCAGAGACTGGAAAGTACTCCAAGCTTCTGGTTAACAGTGTATATTCATGGTAAAGCCTTTGGAGGACAGTCTATTTCACCTAAATGAACTGTCAATAAGGACCTTAAGAGTCTAGGGCCATAACAGTATAATTCTATGGAGAACTTCATTCTCTAATTCCATTGAGTCAATGATGCCAGAAAATATTCCTTGAAGTTCTGAAGAATTCTTCTTCCACATAACCACTGCAGCAAGAATAGGAACAGCAAAGCTCTGGAAACAATAGGAGATATCTAAGATAACAGATTGGCCAGACAAACTTGGAGAACTATGTAGAATGGCCAAGCTGACAAGTTTAATTAACAGCACCCTTGGGCTGCAAGGCGAACAAACCGGTCAGTCCTAGAGGAGATCAGCCCTGACTGCTCCTTAGAAGGCCAGATCCTGAAGATGAAACTCAAATACTTTGGCCACCTCATGAGAAGGAAAGACTCCCTGGAGAAGAGCCTAATGCTGGGAGCGATCGAGGGCAAAAGAAGAAGGGGATGACAGAGAATGAGGTGGCTGGATGGAGTCACTGAAGCAGTAGGTGCAAACTTAAATGGACTCCGGGGAATGGTAGAGGACAGGAAGGCCTGGAGGATCATTGTCCATGGGATTGAGATGGGTCGGACACGACTTTGCACCTAACACACAATAGCAAACAGAAATATTCAATCATTAAAATAACAGCTGCATTTAAAATTACTTAGAAGCAACAGTGACAGTCTAATAAAAGCATACTTAAAAGTACAGCATGAGCAATATAAGATAATTAGGTCAAGATATGCAGAAATTATATTAAAGATGAATAGAAAATAACAGTAACAAAAACTAAACAAGATACATAGTAAAATGACAAGGTCATTAGTTAGCATTAAGAATATAACAGGCTTGGTTCCAGCTTAACAACCAGAGGGATGATATTTTCAAATAAGTAGCTGAGTTGGTCTTAAGCAGCAGAACAAAGTTGTTGGCAACTCTATATGTACAATAAGGGAAGAGAGAAGAGATACATATGTGATTACAGCAACAAGCCAAGTTCATGTACGTATTGGCTTAATCCTAGTTTACAGTGATGTCTGAATGCAGATTGAGGCTCATTATGTACGCCCATTTTACTGCAGATTTTCAGAGCAGTAAACCTTTAATCTTGACTTTGGATTCTGTGTCACTTTATGCACCATCTTTTTCCTTGCATGTATTTATTCTGCAACTACAATTTTTAAAAACACACTTTTCTAAATCAGGATGGAACTTGTGATGTGTTGGGAAGGGGGCATCCAAAGTTGTTTTTTTTTTTTAATATGCAATTGCTCTATAGAAGATGTGTAGTAGTTTCCCAGCAAGCATCTTCCATTTAAATCCTCATGGTCCAACTTTTGTTCATGCATTTTAGCATTACTTCATTGAATGAAAGGAATCAAAAAGGAACACAGGTAAAGGGAGGAAGCCCTCTGTTGAAACTGATAAGATTTTTTGAAACTGACAAGCAGCTGTGAAGTCCCATTTTCTATAATGTGGGCCATAAGGGGATTCTCTGTTATCAGCCTATGTGAAAAATGAGAAAGAGTCATGTGATCTCATAATATGAGGGAACATGTTGAGTGTACAGAATACACAATAGAACCCATTGACACTGGCATGGCCAGTTGTGATGGTTAGCTGGGCATGTGCTGCTTATTAAAAAAAAAAAGATAAAACAAGGGGAAAATGGGGGAGGCTGGTTCAAGATGCAGAGTGGGCACAATAACTTCGATGTGGGTGGGGATTGACCTTTGAGGCACTGTAAAAGGGCAAAGGGGGACTCAAGGGAATCTGCATGCTTTTAAATTACCTTTTACCTGCTTTTAAATCAGCACAAAATTACTCACAGAAAACCCAAAGAAACAGCAGCCAGAAATCAAACTGAACACTAAGAGAGGAAAGTCAATGAAGAATAACACAGTAAACCTGATGGAGATACATGGTGAAAGCAAGGAAAAACACCCCTTACATAATAGGTCATAATCTTTTCAGACAACTGTTAAACTGCTGCAGCACAACTTGTATTTCAACAGCTTCTTTAAAAGAAGAATGAAGCTTTATCATTTAAATTGATAGAGTTGGCTGAAGTGGTTCTTGAAGGATCGCATCTCATATCTTACATTCTGATGAAAAAGTCTAGTATCTGAATATCTGTGACTGTACACATGCATATGTTGCACTTTTAAGTTTGCCATATAAATCTGATTCCATTGTGCATATTAAATATCTTCTTTTGACATGCTGATTTAGGGAATTTGTTGGGTTCAATGATGCTTAGAATAATGGTGCAAGTCCTTAAAAAAAAAAGAAGATTTGAGCTGCTTGTAATTCTCCCCCACAATTTTTTTCCTTTTCTAATGACAATCAAGAACAATTGCTGGGTTGTCATCTGAATTCTTATGGGAAATCTTTTGGTCTTCTACCTAATTGAGTGCAATGCCACAATTACTAGTAACTGCAAGCCTTTTTGCTTTGACATTCATCATAGCTGAGCTGCATTGTGACAAACCACTCTCCCCAGTATCTCTGTATGCTGCACTATATTTGCATTCAAAACAAATACAGCTATTTATTTAAGCATCTGGGAAATCTGAGGAACACTGAAAGATGATCTCCTAATAGCTTTGCTATTAGTATAAAAGAAGAAGAGTTGATTTTTATACTGTTTTTCACTGCCCGAAGGGGTCTCAAAATGGCTTACAAATCCAAAGTATTTGTATCTGGTAATCAGAACCAAGTCCATTCTTAACTACTGTGTTTAGTAGCCATTATAAATATAGAACTAACCTCTATCTATGTATATGCCTTTGGTCATCATCAATATCAGATGTTAATGAATAAATTACATGAAGAAGTGTTTTTTTTAATTGGCCTGAGGCTAATGCTAATTAATTTCATTGGATGAGTTCATACTTTAGTGTTATGTGGGTGAATATTTTTCATTTTCTCTGCACAGTTCATTATGTTTTATTATATGAGGTCATTTTCAGAACTCTTCTCAACATACGCAGGCCTTCAGATGCTAGAAAATAAAACTACAATAATTGTGCACCGTCAAGTCACAACTGACTCATGGTGACACCAGGACCACAAGGGTTTCAAGACAAGGCAATTCTTCTATTGCCTTCCTTTTTTTAGCTTTTGCTATTGCAAATCAACCCAAATGTTCCTAGGTGGTCTACCATACAAGGACTAGCTGTGGCCAACCCTACCAAGAGCTCATAGCCTTGACTCTCCATTATACAGGAGCATTTGCCTCATTATATTCAAACATTAACAAGGATGGACTCATTGCCACTGACGAAAGCCAGTCTGAAAACGGAAAACAAATGAATCTAGAGACCGTTTTGGCAGAGTCAAAGTCTAAATAAATGAGATAAGAGACCTTTTATCTTCTTATACTCAATTAAGCTACTGGATAGATTCTATTTCTCCTTTGCCACCGCCATAAGCGGCAGTGGCAGCAAGCGGTTGCAGTGGGCGGAAGCGGTGGCGGGCAGCAGGAAACAACTGTACCAGCCTGCAGGCAGAAGACAGCAGTAGCAAGGGGCTGACGGTGGAAAAGCCATGGCAATAGCCGCCTCCACGCTGCCCTGTTGTGCATCTGTATGCACTGCACGCGCAGGCACACAACAGTTGAAATGGCAGGGAGGCAGCCATTGCCATGGCTCCTCCTCTGCCAACCACTGCCACCACCTGCCACCTACTGCCTGCTGCTGTCACCTGCTGCCACTTCCGGCCGCCGTCAACTTCCCCTGAAGGTACAGGCCCTGGCCTTTTCTGAGGGGGCTTCCCCAGACAGACCCAGCCTGTATTTGTAGGGGAAGGTGACGGCAGCCAGAAGCGACAGCAGCAGGTAGCAGCAGCGGGCAGCTGGCAGCAGAGGAGCTATCACAATGGCTGTCTCCATGCCACTCCAACTGTTGTGTGCCTGCACATGCATGCATGTGCTGATCCTGCCACCGCCCAGGTCACCGCAGCCAATCGGTTGAGTAACTGCTGCACTAGGGGATGCAATGTTATCAGTCACTTTGAAAAATGGGAAAGAGTCACATGATCACATACCATGGGGGAACATGTTGAATGTATAGAATGCATGATGGAATCCACTGACAATAGCACTGCAAAATGTGATCATTGGCAACATGTATCTGTGTGTATGGGCCTGTGCAAAGTTGGCTGCAACTCAACCCTACTTTGCACAAGGCCTCAGTTTGTATGGGAGAGAAGTTCTCTGACAGAAGCTCTTAAGAGCTTTTTTCGCTTTGTGCCACTAAATTAAAATATGGAGGGGGTATTTTTGCGAATGAACAGTCACACGGTAACACTAATTTTCTGCTCTTCCTTGGAAATGTGCATAGTTTCCTCTTGGAGATTCTCTAATTTGGTCCTGCACACTGATCAGGATCTTCGCAGGTTTTAAAAGTTATCCCGTGCAGATTGTATTATTCCCCCAAATGGAGTAATCCCAAGTCATTCTTAAATTTGACAGTTCACATAAGGTCCCTGTGGTTCAGCTGCCATTTTAATGCTAGGCTTCTATAGACTGCCAAAATGGTTCCCCAAAAATCTTTGTTCACTAAAGTAGCGATCCCCAACCTGTGGGCTGCAGACCACATGTGGTCCTTCGACTAATTGGAAGTGGGCCCCGAAGGACGCCTTCTCCCCCCCCAGCCCTTTACAACACACTTCACTCCCAGATGGGACTATCTCATTGCAGAGAAACAAGCTCAGGGTTCCCATTGATTTGTCATTGTCATGAGTTAAAATTTCCATGAAAATAAAATGTTCCTTATGTTCATTGTTGTGATGTGTCTGTATCTTATTTTGAAGGGATGTTTAAACATTACCATAGCGATCAGAGAGCGTTAGGGCAGTGGTTGAGAGTAGAGGAGTAAACTACCCCCCCACCGGGCCTCAGTTAGACCCATTATGCACGGGGGTTTTAGCGCACATTCGGGGTGGAATGGCGGCGACTAAAATCACGGATAATGCACGGAGCCGGCTGCAACCGGCTGCAGCTTTGGTGCATGCCGCTGAAAAAGCCGCGTCAGTGAAACGCGGAAGAAAGCGCAGCTTCCGGGTGAGCGGGGCGCAACCAGAAGCGGCGCCCGGATCGGCGCGTGCATAATCGGTTACTCTGGGTTTTGCCGCCGTCGCGCCCCGCCCCGTGTATAACCGGTATGCGTCGCGTCTTCCCCCTCCGCGTTTTCCATGTGACCCGAAATCGCCGTTTTGGCGGCCGTGCATAATGGGCCTAAAAGGCGTTGAGTGGTCCCTGGTGTGTGGTCACCAGTGTGACTTTAGTGACTAAAGCATTAAAGGGAAAATGTTTACAAAGCTTTAGGCTTCCCATCCCAGAGTCTCTCTCTCTACATCTCTTGTCAACATTATGTGTTGATGATTTTTCCCCTTAATCCAGCAATCCAAGACTAGTAATTGTGTCATATTGCTGGACTCATGTCACTTGTAAAAAAGTTTAAAAATTGAAAATGAAGGGGAAATGGATTGTGTACATAAATGAAGGGGAAGGATGGTGAATGGGACTGAGTGAGCAGAATGACTTCAATGTGGGCAGCGAGCAACCTCAAAGGGTGGCAAAAGGGGAGTAAACCCAAGGTAATCAGTATGCTTTTGAATTATCTTTGGATTACAAGTGGAACAAGGGTACGAAATCAGTCTCAGAAAACCCAGGGAAACAGTAACCAGAAAGTGAACTGAGCACTGAAGATAGGATAATCAATGTAGAATGACAAAGAATGATGAACTTGTACAGTGAAAGTGAGGGAAAATATCCGTGCATAATTGAGCCAAATCTCAGGAAAGGAAATGTTGTCTATGCTTTCTGTCACTGTCAAGCAATTCCCCTGCCAGAATCACTGAAACTCCATGACATAGTCTTTCAATATCTTGGTCAGCATTTTTTTATTTTCAAAGCATAAACATTGCTTTTATAATTTGTTGCTTTTTCCCAATGCCTTTTTTTAGACATCAGATTTTCTGCGATCCCAAGGCTTTCCTCATATTTGCAGAGAAATACCCACCTATCCCTGACACATTGTGTGTGTTTGCATTTAATCTATATTCTAGGGCCAGTTTTAGAATTCTGAAGATGAGCAATAATAGTATTAAAATATATACAGCAATGAAGAACAGGTTCTGCTCTTTGAAGCTTGTGTACATCTATGGAAGCTGATGCATGCAAGTTAATGTATATTAAAAATGAGATTTATTTCCCAAAATGTTTTCTTAAAAGAGTCTTTTAGATTGACTTCTCTATTAAAAGCAGTATAACCCCCCCCCAATGTCAAAGATCTAATTTCTTACTTAAGTTTTATGTTATTTTATGAGACATCACTATCACTGAATAAACAACTATGCCAAACTGAACTGTAACAACATTATGTTGGAATAAATTTTACATTCTAAGTGGGAGCCAGAAAACAGATCTAGTCAGCTGATTAAAGGCTCAGGCATAAAATAATTTCTATCTACATAATTGATGCAAACAATTAAGGAAAAAAACTATAGAAGAGTGTCACAGAGTTTCTGAATTAATTTAGGGTACACTGAAGTCATATGTATCAAGTATTTCTACATGAGAGAAAGAGAGTCAAAATAAGAATCAGTGAGACAAATACTGTTCCATAATGCAAATCTATTCTATTGTACTATTAGTTACATCCATTCCCCCTTCTTTGCATTAATGGAACGGACACATCCACTCACATAACTGAAGGGCCCCTTCCCAGACACATCTTATCACACTGTCTTGTACCATTATCTTCTTATCACATCTCATGCTATTTCCTAGCATCCCTAGACTCTCTGGCATAGTCATGGCAGAGTTTATAGGGCTGTACAAAACAAAACAAAAATGAATATAGCAAACATCCATCCCATGAGCAGAGCTCTGCTTGCAGTTCTCTGGATCCCAGCCTGTGGGAAATCTAACATGACTTTATGGTTTTGGTTTTGAAGCAGAGTGACACTGGAGATGCTCTGTCTTCCTTTTCTATCAGTCAGAAGAATTACACATATTTCCACTCTTAATTCTACATCTCCAAAGTGCAATTAGATAGTTTTCCATGTAGGAAATTTGAAGCTTGTTTGACTAAACACATCCTATTACAGCTCTGTAGCCTGGTATGAACTGAGTGTTGATCAGCCTTGATTAATTAGTTCTTATTTGTAGATTATTCACCTACAAATTGTCAGTGTAACTAGCAGCCAGAGATTGGTTATAACAGAGAATTAGTATTAGTCACTTAACTCTGACTTCACTTGTCTTCTGGCTCCTTGTCAAGTTTCTTTTTATCCTAAATTCCTATTTAATCTGTTCATGGTTCCTGTCACATCGCACCTTACATTTTAAGGTCCCTGTCTCTTGTCTTTTCTGATTTTGACAGTGATCACTGATGCTTGTCCAGATCTCTCTCAATTCCTTTCCCAGAAATATGAACATGCTGCTAATTCTAAACCTTGATATTGGACTTTTTCCTGACTTTAATGCTGTCAGATTGTCCCAATTCCTGAGGACCAAACTACAAATGATGATGAGCACAGGTACATTACGTGGCCACGAATGCCATTTTAAAAGCATTTGTAGTTCTTTAAACATTGCTGTAAAGCCTCAATCAGATTGGGTGTGTGACACAGCTGCCCCAGGAGCCTCCCATTCCTGTTTCTATACATGAAAATGCATGGGCTGGGGACAACAGTTCCTGGGGCCACTGCCCTGCATGTCCAATTTGGATCAGGATTTGCAGAAAATTTTTAAAAGAACTATAAATTCTTATAAAATGCTATCAGCAACCAAAAGTTGGATCCATGCCCACTATCACTTGCAATTTGGCTCTGAGTCATGGGTTTATCTGATCCCTTGTAGACAGAGAGGGAAGTTCAGGTCACAACAGCCTGAGCACTCTATTAGAGCTTCGAGCATTTCAGATTGGACCTAAGAAGATCGATGGGCAAAGAAAATTTTATACATCTTGTCATGTGTTGTATCACAAGAAAATCTGACACAACTTACTTCATGGGTGAACATCTTAGTATAAGGTCAATTTTATGTAAGATCAGTTCTATGTATATGTTTGCTAAATTAATGGAATGCTCAGTTTGAATTATACCACTGAGGAAAGCCAGGTGATGAAATTATTATTATTATTATTATTATTATTTAATTTCTAGACCGCCCTTCTCCCAATAGGTCTCAGGGCGGTTTACAACATAAATAGTTAAAACACAATAAAATCCCCATAAAAACCCCAATTAAAAGTTACATATAACATATCACATAACATATAGCGGCGGTGGTCACAATTCTGATCTTAGTTCAGCCTGGTGGAGAGAATAATGTTCAGAAGAGGGTGGCACCAATACAATAGATCTAACCATGATCTCGGTGTTAGAGATCTCAATATTGGAGGGGATCCTCTGAAGGGTTAGTGGGAGAGCTGCCCTGGCCTCAACCATATGCCTGGCGGAAGAGCTCCGTCTTACAGGCCCTGCGGAAAGCTGGTAGATCCTGCAGGGCCCTTAGCTCTTCTGGGAGCTCGTTCCACCAGGTTGGGGCCAGGACTGAAAAGGCCCTGGCCCGGGTCGAGGCCAGGCGCACATCCCGTGGGCCCGGGACAACCAGTAAATTCATACCCGCAGAGCGGAGTGCCCTACGGGGGGCATAAGCAACCAAGCGGTCCCGCAGGTAGATGGGACCCAGACCGCGTATAGCCTTAAAGGTCAATACCAATACCTTGAATCTGATTCGGAAACAGACTGGTAACCAGTGCAGATGACGAAGCACCGGCTGAATGTGGGCCCTCAAAGGTGTTCTAGTGAGGACCCTGGCAGCCGCATTTTGGACGAGCTGTAACTTCCGAGTCAAAGACAAGGGAAGGCCCGCGTAGAGCGAGTTACAGAAGTCTAATCTGGAAGTGACCGTTGCATGGATCACTGTGGCCAGGTGTTCCGAGGACAGGTAGGGCGCTAGTAGCCGGGCTTGACGAAGATGGAAAAATGCTGTCCGAGCTACATTGGTGACCTGAGCCTCCATAGAGAGGGAGGCATCAAATGTCACTCCCAAATTCCTGGCAACTGGTGCAGGTGTTAATTGCACCCCGTTCAGGCATGGGAGGCGCGCTTCCTGGTCCTGCCCTTTTCTGCCCAGCCACAGGACCTCCGTCTTGGAGGGGTTGAGTTTCAGGCGACTCTGCCTGAGCCATCCAGCTACCGCTTCCAAACAGCTGGCAAATGTATCCGGGGTGGAGTCCGGCCGGCCGTCCATTAGGAAGTAGAGCTGGGTGTCATCCGCATATTGGTGGCAACCCAGCCCATAGCCCCGGACCAGCTGGGCTAGAGGGCGCATATAGATGTTAAAAAGTGTGGGAGAGAGTATCGCCCCCTGCGGAACCCCACAAGGGAGCTCACAAGGGCTTGACAAACTCTCCCCCATCGCAACCCTCTGCGTCCGGTTCTGGAGGAAGGAGACCAGCCATTGAAGCGCAGTCCCCCTTATTCCAGCTCCGGCGAGGCGGTGTACCAATAACTCGTGGTCGACCACATCAAATGCGGCTGACAGGTCTAGAAGCACGAGAATGGCGGAGCCGCCCCGATCCAGCTGGCGCCGGATATCATCCATGAGGGCGACCAGCACGGTCTCCACCCCGTGGCCAGGGCGGAAGCCAGACTGGTATGGGTCGAGGGCCGAAGTTTCATCCAAGAAACCTAGGAGTTGGTCCGCTGCGGCCCGCTCTATCACCTTACCCAGAAACGCCAAATGCGAAACTGGGCGGTAACTGGCGGGGTTCCGCGGGTCCAATGATGGCTTTTTCAGTAAGGGGCGTACCACTGCTTCCTTAAGCCCCTTGGGAAACTCTCCAGATGTTAAGGAGAGGTTGACAATCTCCCTCAAGGGGCCTCCTATCCGCTGGTCGCCCGATTTGAGCAACCAGGACGGACAGGGATCCAAGGGGCAAGTGGTCGCCCTCACTGAACCCAGTAACTTGTCCACTTCGGTTACAGAGAGCCGCCTGAAGCCATCAAACACTAACCCCCTTGACGGCCACGGAGCTTCCAGTTCACTAACTGTATCAATCGTGGCAGGTAGGTCACGGCGGAGCGACAGGACTTTGTCCGCAAAATAGCTTGATAATGCCACACAGCTCAATTCCAATTCCCTTATCGTTTGTCGCCCTTCTTCCAGGGCGGTAAGTGATCTAATTACCTGAAATAATTGTGCTGGGCGAGAGCTTACGGACGCGATTTCTGCGGCGTAGAAGTCTCGTTTCGCCGCTTTCACCGCATTCTCATACGCCTTCATAAGCGTGCGATGAGATGTCCTTGTAGCTTCGTCACGAGTCTTCCTCCACACTCGCTCAAGCCGTCTCACTTCCTTCTTCCTCTCCCGAAGCTCCTGGGAATACCATGGAGCCTGTTTGAGGCGAAGGCGGAGAGGGCGCCTAGGAGCAATCTCGTCAATGGCGGCCGTAAGGCGGGACTGCCAGTCCTCCACCAAGGCCGTCAACGAGGTGCCGGAGGGCATCGGGTCCCGCAGGGCATTCAGGAATCTCTCAGATTCCATGAGTCTCCGCGGGCGGACTAGAATACGTCCGTCACCCAAACGGAGAGGGGGTGGTATCCTCAGTCGAGCCTTCAGGGCATGGTGGTCTGACCATGGAACGATGTTATTCGCCACCAGATCTACCGCTACACCTGCACCAAAGATCAAATCGAGGGTGTGACCAGCCTGATGGGTGGGACCAGCAACAATCTGCGAGAACCCTAGTGTCTCCATGGCTGACACTAGATCCAGGCCAAGTCCTGAAGATGGCGCATCCGCATGAACGTTGAAGTCCCCCAAAACTAAAAGTTTTGGGTACTGCAACGTCCAGGCAGCCACCGCCTCCAGCAGGCCTGGCAGGGAATCGGGCGGAGCAGTGGGTGCTCGGTACACCAACCAGATCGCCACGTTCTCGACCGATTCCCACCCAAGACCGACACACTCAATCCCCGGAATCGTTGGCGCAGGGAGAGCCCTGAAGGAGAAGGTCTCTCTGACCAGAATTGCCACCCCCCCTCCCCTCCCATGGAGCCGGGGTTGATGCAGGACGGAAAACCCAGGCGGTGCCAGATCTTTCAAGGCGACGGTCTCGCCTTCGTGCACCCAGCTTTCCGTCACGCAAGCCAGGTCAGCCTCATGCCTTACGAAGTAATCCCGCAGGGTTGAGGACTTGTTGTTTATTGACCTGGCATTGCATAGGATCAACACCGGTTCCACCCTAGCCCTCTCCCCCATGAACCTGGGGATGGGACGAAGATTTGAAGGGCAACGTCCATATCGACCAGGCCACCGTCCGTGGAAATTCCATGGCCGGGGCCTTCTTGGACCTACGTATGTCATTGCCCCCCTATTATTGAATCTCCTCCCACCGCTATGTTTGCCTTGGCCCAGAAGAACTGAAATATATTTGGTATCCTTGAAACTAAAACGATACTGAGTCAACTCTTTCATGTTGCACAGATTCTGTGATGTCAACCAAGCATCATAAGAAGAAGGGAAGGAAATCTTGGTTAATCAAATAACCACTATCTGTGTCTGAAGTATTATTGTTTAATTATAAATGAAATAATATTTCAGTAAGTTTCTTGGGGAGGGAAATCTTTGTCTCTTTTTATACTGTCCAGATATTGATTTATGTTTTGTAAAGTTTATAAAGAGGGATAGTAAAATGACATTGCTTAGCACCAGCTCTATCATCATTTTCTGCTCAATGAAAGACGTATACTTGGAGTTAGGGAACTCAAATGTTCCTGTATATATAACCTATCACTAAATGCAGCCCCCCCTTCAAGGATCGCTGCCTTGTTGTGGCAAGGGGGCTTGCGTAGTTCAGTGAAGCTATGAGCTATACCGTGCAGGGCCACCCAAGACGGACAGGTCATAGCTGAGAGCTCTGACAAAAGGTGATCCACTGGAGAAGGAAATGGCAAACCACTCCAGTATCTTTGCCATGAAAACTCTATGGACAGTTCCAATAGGCATAACGATATGACGCCGGAAGATGAGCCCCTCAGGTCGGAAGGTGTCCAATATGCTACTGGGGATGAGCAGACGGCTAGTACGAGTAGCGCCAGAATGAATGAAGCGACTGGGCCAAAGCCGAAAGGACGCTCAGTTGTGGAAGTAACTGGTGGCGAAAAGACAGTCCGATGCTGTAAAGATTTTTATTCCATAGGAACCTGGAACGTCAGATCCATGAATCAAGGCAAGCTGGATGTGGTCAAACAAGAAATGACAAGACTGAACATCGACATTTTAGGAATCAGTGAACTAAAATGGACAGGAATGGGTGAATTTAATTCAGATGACCATCAGGTATACTACTGTGGACAAGAATCTCGCAGAAGAAATGGAGTAGCCTTCATAATCAATAATAGAGTAGGAAAAGCAGTCTTGGGATACAATCCCCAAAATGACAGAATGATCTCAGTTCGAATCCAAGGCAAACCATTCAACATCACAGTGATCCAGGTCTATGCCCCAACCACTGCTGCTGAAGAGGATGAAGTTGATCAGTTCTATGAAGCCCTACAACACCTTCTAGAAGCAACGCCCAAAAATGATGTGCTTATCATCATGGGGGATTGGAATGCTAAAGTAGGAAGCCAAAAGATAACCGGGATAACAGGCAAGTTTGGCCTTGGAGTACAAAATGAAGCAGGGCACAGGCTGGTAGAATTTTGTCAAGAGAATACAATGGTCATAGCAAACACTCTTTTCCAACAACCCAAGAGACGACTCTACACATGGACATCACCAGACGGTCAACACAGAAATCAGATTGACTATGTGCTCTGCAGCCAAAGATGGAAAAGTTCTATCCAGTCAATAAAAACAAGACCAGGAGCTGATTGTGGTTCAGATCATGAGCTTCTTGTTGCAAAATTTAGGCTTAAATTGAAGAAAGTAGGGAAAAGCACTATGCCACTCAGGTATGAACTAAATCATATCCCCGACAAATACACAGTAGAGGTGACAAATAGATTTAAGGAATTAGATCTGATAGACAGAGTGCCTGAAGAACTATGGACGGAGGTTCGCAACATTGTACAAGAGGTAGCAACTAAAACCATCCCAAAGAAAAAGAAATGCAAGAAATCAAAATGGCTGTCTGAGGAAGCTTTACAAATAGCTAAGGAGAGAAGGGAAGTGAAAGGCAAGGGAGAAAGAGAAAGATACACCCAACTGAATGCAGAATTCCAGAGAAAAGCTAGAAGAGATAAGAATGCCTTCTTAAATGAACAGTGCAAACAAATAGAAGAAAACAATAGAATGGGGAGGACCAGAGATCTTTTCAAGAAAATTGGAGATATGAAGAGAACGTTTCATGCAAAGTTGGGTATGATAAGGGACCAAAATGGTAGGGACCTCACAGAAGCAGAAGAGATTAAACAAAGGTGGCAAAATTATACAGAACAACTATACAAGAGTGAGCTTAACATCCCTGATGACCACAGTGGGGTAGTTACTGACCTGGAGCCAGACATCCTGGAATGTGAAGTCAAATGGGCCTTAGGAAGTCTGAGCAATAATAAAGCTAGTGGTGGTGACAGCGTTCCAGTTGAACTATTCAAAATCTTAAAGGACGATGCAGTAAAAGTGCTACACTCAATATGCCAGCAAATTTGGAAAACTCAACAATGGCCACAGGATTGGAAAAGGTCAGTTTACATTCCAATCCCAAAGAAGGGCAATGCCAAAGAATGTTCAAACTACCGCACCATTGCACTAATTTCTCATGCTAGCAAAGTTATGCTCAAAATCCTACAAGCTAGGCTCCAGCAATATGTGGACCGAGAACTTCCAGAAGTACAGGCAGGATTTCGAAGAGGCAGAGGAACTAGAGATCAAATTGCCAACATACGCTGGATCATGGAGAAAGCTAGGGAGTACCAAAAGAACGTCTACTTCTGCTTCATTGACTATGCTAAAGCCTTTGATTGTGTGGAGCACAACAAATTGTGGCAAGTTCTTAAAGAGATGGGAATACCAGAGCATCTTATTTGTCTCTTGAGAAATTTATATGCAGGTCAAGAAGCAACAGTGAGAACTGAACATGGAATCACTGACTGGTTCAAAATTGAGAAAGGAGTTCGGCAAGGCTGTATACTGTCGCCTTGCCTATTTAACTTGTATGCAGAGCACATCATGAGAAATGCGGGATTAGAGGAGTCACAAATTGGGATCAAGATTGCAGGGAGAAATATCAACAACCTCAGATATGCAGATGATACCACTCTAATGGCAGAAAGTGAAGAGGAACTGAAGAACCTGTTGATGCGGGTGAAGGAGGAGAGTGCCAAAGTTGGCTTGAAACTCAACATCAAGAAAACAAAGATCATGGCATCCGGCCCTCTCAATTCCTGGCAAATAGATGGGGAAGAAATGGAGATAGTGACAGATTTTATTTTCCTGGGCTCCAAGATCACTGCAGATGGGGACTGCAGCAAAGAAATTAAAAGACGCTTGCTCCTGGGGAGGAAAGCTATGGCAAATCTAGACAGCATCCTAAAAAGCAGAGACATCACCCTGCCAACAAAAGTGTGTTTAGTCAAGGCTATGGTATTCCCAGTTGCAATGTATGGCTGCGAGAGTTGGACCATAAGGAAGGCTGAGCGTCAAAGAATTGAGGCTTTTGAACTCTGGTGCTGGAGAAGACTCTTGCGAGTCCCTTGGACTGCAAGGCAAACAAACCGGTCAGTCCTAGAGGAGATCAACCCTGACTGCTCTTTAGAAGGCCAGATCCTGAAGATGAAACTCAAATACTTTGGCCACCTCATGAGAAGGAAGGACTCCCTGGAGAAGAGCCTAATGCTGGGAGCGATCGAGGGCAAAAGAAGAAGGGGACGACAGAGAATGAGGTGGCTGGATGGAGTCACTGAAGCAGTAGGAGCAAACTTAAATGGACTCCGGGGAATGGTAGAGGACAGGAAGGCCTGGAGGATGATTGTCCATGGGGTCGCGATGGGTCGGACACGACTTCGCACATAACAACAACAACAACAAATGCAGCCATTAAACCAGAAGGCTGAAGAGCAGCAAATGTTACACCAATTTTTTTAAGTGATCCAGAGGGAAGCCAGCAAATTACCGGCCAGTCAGCCATCTTTCCCAGGCACAAAATTACTAGAAACCAGGGTTGGCTCTGGCCATCATTTGGAAGAAGAAATACTAGGGTTGTGTTGTGGAGGGCAGGTAGTGGTAAACCATCTCCAAACATCACTTGCCTGGCAGCCAGACTATCTTAGGATCTGCTATACAATAAATAAATAAATAATAGAAACTGTAATCAAAGATAGAATTATTAGATACATAGAGGAACCAAGTCTACTGAAAGAAAATCAGAATGGCTTCTGCAAAGGAAGACCTGCCTCACCGACCTTTGGGAGTTCTTTGAGAAAGTGAACAATGGAGAAAAATGGAGACCCATCAGACATTACATACTTGAACTTCAAAAGGTACCTCACCATGGACTCTTGAATAAACTTAGCTGTCATAGGATAAGAGGTTAACTGGGCTTAAAAACTGGTTAACGGACAAGAAGCAAAGAGTAGAAATAAATGGACAGTTCTCACAATGGAGGGAAGTAAGCAGTGGGGTTCCACAAGGATCTGTACTAGGGCCAGAAATATTTAATTTATCCATAAGTGATCTGAAACTAGGGGTGAATAGTATAGTAGCCAAGTTTGTAGATAGTACAAAATTATTCAGGATAGTTGACTGTGAAGAGTTTCACAAACTAGGTGTGTGGGTGACAACATGGCAAATGAAGTTCGGTGTTGGTAAGTGTAAGGTGATGCATACTGGGACAAAAAGAATCCCAACCAAGTATAGGCTAATAGGGTCTGAACTTGCTGACCCTACGAGAGAAAATATTGTGTGGTCATAGTGGATAGATCAAAGAATTTGTGCTGCTGCAATGAAAAAGGCAAATTCTATGCTAGGGACTGAAAATAAAAATAGATATTGATAATATATAACTCTATGTATAGGTCCTGTATCATATAGCTCCTATATAGCTCTATGGTGCAGCCTCATTTGGAATATTTGTACAGGTCTGTACTGTTCAAAAAAGATATTGCAGAGGTGGGAAAAGTACAGAGAAAGGTGACCAGGATGTTTAGGTGGATGAAGCACCTTTCCTACAAGGAAAGGCTGAGTAGCCTTGGACCTTTTAGTTTAGAAAAGAGAACTGGGTGTGTATGCATGATACAGATTTATAAATTATGTATCGGGGGGAGAGAGTTGACAATAAACACATTTTCTTCCTCTCCCCAAATACTAGGACCTAAGGACATCTAATAAAGCTGATGGACAGTAGGTTCAGAACAGAAAAAAGAAAATGCCTCTTTACACAGAGAGAGATTAAAATGTGGAATTTGCTTCCAAAGGATGTAGTGATGACCACAAGAATAAACAGCTTTAAAAGGGAATTAGATACATTCATGGAGGATAAGTCTATCAGTGGCTACTTGCCATGGTGACTGAGGAGAACCTCTAAATTCAAAGGCATTAAACCTCTGAAACCCAGAGCCAAAAGGCAACATCAGGGGAAAGTTTTGTCCTCAATGCCCTGTTGTTGACCCTTCATAACAGGCTTTCTCAACTTTTAACCATTGAGAAAACCCTGAAAATTCTTCAGGCTTCAAGTATCTGCCAAAGTGTATGATCACACAGAATATGGTTGGGAAGCATAGTTGTGTATATGCCCACCCAGGGCCCCTTCCCTTTGTCCTTCATCAGGCCAATTATTGGCCATGGGGGAGGGGGGAGGTCAGCATGACCATATATAGTCATATCACCCAATAAATATTTAACACATTTAAAAATATATTAAAAATTAATTAACTTCCATCCTTTCAGGAAACCCTTCCAGGGCTGTCAAGAAACCCCAGGGTTTCACAAAACCATGTTTGAGAAACCCCTCTCCAGAGGAACTGGTGGGCTACTGTGTGAGACAGGATTCCAGACTAGATGGACCACTGGTCTGATCCAGCAAGACTCTTCTTCGGTTCCTATCCAAGTGTACTTTTGCCTGCGTGCATTGGGTTCCCAGGTGCTGGCTGACCTCAATGGGAGACCAGGGAAGCAGTAATGTAGGTGTGCCATCAAGTTGATGGTGTGATGTCATTTCCAGACTAAGTGAAGTGATATGCCACTCTAAAACTCAGCAGCAACTAGAAAATTTTTGCTGAACCCTATAGAAGAATGACATCACTTCTGGGTTTGTCCAGGATAAGATGTGCTGTTGATGTCACAGTGATGTTTTCCTTATTTTTTGAACAGTGGCAGGGACTTGGAAGCTGCTGACAGGAGATTTGGCAGCCCTATTATGCAACCATATGCAGACCCTGAAATCATCTAACATTAAAAAAAATAGCCATCAAAGTAGCTGCAACTGTTTTTTAAAGTGTTGTGGGCAAGAGAGGCATTCAGACATGTACCTTGATTTTTGGCTCATATATTGCTTCAATTGCACAGTCAACAGAGCTTAAATGCCTCAACTTCCCAATTCCCTTTGAAGAGACACTCATGGTCACCTGCAGCCCAACTTAGAACATTACTCTAATTGTAGCCAGAAACTGTGAGAGGCAAAAAACTTTAGCAAGTCATACAACTTGGTTTCTGAGGTCCTTTCATATGGCCATTTTAGTCTGTTGTTCCTGTATATTTTCATTTCCATTTTTAAAATCATCTGCCAAGAACTAAACTGGATGTGGGGCTGCCAACTGATTCTTCCCATTATGAGCCTTTGGCATAACTGACATTTTATAGCAGTTGCAAATGAGTGCAAAAAGTCAATCCAAGCTCAGAGCAGTGATTAATTTATAGCATTTCAAGCCTACCTTTCTATCAAAACAACACCACAAACTAAAATAATAAAATTTACAATATTTAAAAATAAACACATTTTAGATAGCTCCAATAAAATTATAATAAAAATTATATTCATGTATCTGTCAAATTTTAGGTACCAGATAAGAATTCTGGTTATTTGACTATGCATTCTGTTTATTTTATTTTGTGTCCTCATGTTTTATGTCTGCCATGGGGTCTTATCTACTCTCTTTCTATTTTATCTATTTTATGCTTTTAAAAATGTTATCATTGTTTTATGATATGAGATCCTTTAATACAGTAATCCTCTCCTATATAGAGTATAACCAAAATTTAAATACACCTTAAACTGGGCAAATCCATTACACAGCAAGCACAGACTGCCATGGGATACAGTGACAACAGCAACATGTTTTGTTTTTCCTAAACCTTCTCATTGTGGTAGCACTTCTAACTTCTCAAAGGCAAAGGTGGACTACAGCTAAGTATGGACAATAAAAGTAGACCTGTAGCCAGAATTTTTTTGATTGGGCATGTGTACATGAAGGGTAGGATAGAATTCTTACCTTTAAGGCAATACAGGGTCTGGCCCTGCATAAGGGACCACCTATATTCTTCAGCCCTGGCCCCAGCCTGGTGGAATGAGCTCCCTCAGGGTCCTAATGGAACTAACACAGTTTCGTAGAGCCTGCAAGACCCTCTTACATCAGACTTACAGTTGATGCCAGTTTGGACAAATAAACATGAACAACAAAGGGCCTCTGACCGCTGCAATCCAGATAGCTCTTACTGTCTATCCCAAAGATAAGAACTTAATGGGGATGTTGCCAATGGTTTGACTGATGCAAAAGTTTAATCATTTAAACTGTTTTAATGATTTTATTTTTGTTTTAGTCATTATTATTGGTACAATGTTCCTCCTTCACCCATTATGCAAGGGCCAGGAATATGTTATATACATTTTCATCTCTTAGGCTTCCATATGGTTTTGCATGTTAACTACCGTATTTGCCGGCGTATAAGACGACTGGGCGTATAAGACAACCCCCCAACATTTCCACTCAAAATATAGAGTTTGTTACATTACATTACAGTACCTGTCATTGTCACCATTGTATGGCCGCAGCGCGACCGCAGTGCCTCCGGCCCGCCCCTGCATCCCCCTATGACCGGCACTAGTGTGCAAGTGTGCATGTGCGAGCACTGCGTAGACAAGGGGCGGGCTGGAGTGCCGCTGCTTCCCACCAAGCAGAACAGGCCAGTCACCCCGAAAAGGCTGACACCCCTGTCTCGCTGCTGATGTTCGCCGCAGCCACACTGATGACCTGCCGTGGCGGCGCTGGATATCGCGCGATACTGGATGGTATGTAGAATGAGGTGGGTGGGCATCGGGAGGCCACTATGGGCCTCATAGCTATGTCTATCCCAACTGAAGTGCACCGGCATATAAGACGACCCCCCCCCCACTTGGACGCATGTTTTTCAGGGGGGAAAAGTAGTCTTATATGCCAGCAAATACTGTACTTCATTTGCTACCCACAAAGAAAGCTGATATGATCTTGCTGGAATGTAACCAATGAAAGAGTTTATTATGCTCATATCTGATGGTCTGTCACTTTTTCTTTTCTTCCTAAACATGCAAATAGCTTGAAAATCTTTATATACTCTTTATGCAAAGCCTTCTGTAATTGTCTCATTTACCATATGAGATGTATTTATATTTTTTCTTAGCAACAGCTGCCAGTTTTTAAAAACTCTATTTTAATAGTCACTCAGCTAAATTCAGTACTGAAATGTAAATTACATTGAACTTAAATTCACAACAGCCTTTTACAAAAATGTGATTAATTTAAAATATAAACACATTAAAATCCTCTGTTTAATAATCTATGGCAAATTCCTTATATCTTATATCTGGAACTGCAGTTTAAATGTCTCATTTTAGATTATTATTTTTTAAAATCATTAGTAGAATAATATTGTATTTATTACCCACCCTATTACTGGTGGCTCGGGGCGGGTTACAACAAAACAAGAATACACACTACAACAATACAAGAATAAAATAAAATCCAGTATAGAAACATAATCCAATTAGTTAATTAAAAACATTTAAACAATGACAAGTATTTTCCATTTTTCAATATCCTACAAGAAGGGGCCGGGGTAGGGGCATAAGATCCTTTAGCTTAGTGGTCCCCAACCTTTTTATCACCGGGGACCACTCAACGCTTGACAATTTTACTGAGGCCCGGTGGGGGGGGTAGTTTACTCCTCTACTCTCAACCACTGCCCTAATGCTCTCTGATCGCTATGGTAATGTTTAAACATCCCTTCAAAATAAGATACAGACACGCCACAACAATGAACATAAGGAACATTTTATTTTCATGGAAATTTTAACTCATGACAATGACAAATCAATGGGAACCTTGAGCTTGTTTCTCTGCAATGAGATAGTCCCATCTGGGAGTGAAGTGTGTTGTAAAGGGCCGGGGGGGGGGGATGAAGTAAAGGACCTGGGGGGGGAGAAGGCGTCCTTCGCGGCCCACCTCCAATTAGTCGACAGGCCACATGTGGTCTGCAGCCCACAGGTTGGGGATTGCTAGTTTAGCTGAAGTAAATTTGGTGGATTTCCGTCAGGGATGCCAGCACTTTCAACTGTCATTTTGGCCTGAACCACAGGCCTGGTGGAACAGTTCCATTTTACAAACTCTGTGGAACTGATTAATCTGCAACGTATTTTTCTCTCCATTCTTGTACCCAAGATAATTTTTATATTACTCACTGGTTTGTTATTTTATGCTCAAGCTTTAATACAGGCAGTGATAATATTAATGCTGTCCATAATGACACTCTAAAGATGAGAAAGAGCTAGTTATTCACTATTGTGAAGGCATAGCTTCAAAACAGATTTCCTTAATTTTGGTTCTAAGAAATTTTCCTGCATTGATAGTTTAAATACTGTTTTCAGAAGGTTAAAGGCATATGAAATAAGACTTATTCTATTCTACATTTTATAAGTACACATCTTAGAATGAATGAATGTCATTTTTTCTCTTTTTGTTAACATTCATTTCCTTTTCTTTTATTCTACCAGGTGTCTTCACCTTTTTCTTCTTGTTCCTGTCTCTCCTGCTAAATGTTCCCAAGAAAAAAACAAGGCAAATAAACGTGTAAAACCTATACTTAAGACTTGATTAAGATGCAAAGTCTATTATTTCCACTTATTTTGGTGACCATGTACTTAGCAAAATCCTTGCTGCTTAAGATATATATATATTTTACATCTATAATCATCATCATCATCTTCATACTTGTATCCTGCCCTTCCTGATAGGGCACAGTTTTCAGAAGAAGTGAAAGGTTGAGCTTGGACTGGACTCAGGTTTTTCTCTCTTTGGGTCACAGGGAAATGATTAACAGCATTTAAACTGAAAAGAAGTTTAATAGGTAAATTACACACACAGCTAACTGAGCAAAGGAAAATAAAAATATTTGTTTATTTTCTCTTGTCTGTCAAGCTTACCTCAGACTTAATAAGAGATTGGCACTTTAACTTAATCATCTTGGTCTCAGTCATTCTTGCTTCCTCGTGGCTGCTTATTTGAGCTAAAATAGACTCCTTCCTTATTCTGAATGTGTCTAAAATGGAATCCTGCAGTAATCTGTAAAGATTTATTCTCTGTCTTGATTACAAACTCAAGAATTATTCTTTGGCACTTCAAACTTTGGCCCTAATCCTGGGATGGAAGTTGTTTCTTCACAATTAAACTAACTGCTATCCTTTAACAAAAGAGTAAAGTAGGTTTACCAGGTGCCTCACCATGGCCCATTATGCACGGCCACCGAAACGGCGATTTCGGGTCACATGGAAAACGCAGAGGGGGAAGAAGCGAAGCAGACCGCTTATGCACGGGATGGGACGCAACGGGGGCAAACCCCAGAGTAACTGTGATCAGTGTGATATATACTGCATCCTTGGTGTATGTTCACATAATCCTAAAATAATGCACTTAAAACTCTGAAGTAGATAGCTACCTGAAGCAGGTTTGTGGAGAGGTTTTCTAAATTAACATTTTCACAGTTCAGGCCTATCCCTGAGATAGACCGTTTATGCACTGGGAACTTCACTGCCC